>NC_041233.1:36281599-36332957 GCF_002837175.3 Physeter macrocephalus | reverse complement strand
CGCCCCGGTCTGGGAGGATCCCACATGCCGCGGAGCGGCTGGGCCCGTGAGCCATGGCCGCTGAGCCTGCGCGTCCGGAGCCTGTGCTCCGCAACGGGAGAGGCCACAACAGAGGAAGGCCCGCATGCCACAAAAAAAAAAAAAAAAAAAAAAAAAGAAATTGTCTCAGCCACGCCAGCCTTTAGCAACCCCCGCCCTGGTCAGTCAGCAGCCATCAGCATTGAGGCAAGATGCTCCACCAGCAAAGAGACTACGATTCGCTGAAGGCTCAGGTGATGGTTAGCGTTTTTTACCAATAAAGTATTTTTTAATTGAGTATATACATTTTTAGACATAATGGTACTGCACACTCCCAGGATGTCTGTTTGCTCAGTTCCACTCACTAGTTGAGTGTCTTTGAATAAATAGCCTTGTCTGAACCTGGCTGGGGAGGCAAGGGGGCTAAGGGTGAGGGAGGTAAGGAAGCATGGGGCAAAGCAAAGAGCAGCCCCTGAGTTCACAGCTCAGACCTGCCATGCAAAGAGGGGAAGCAATTTGTCCAAGGATGCATGTTCATCAGATGAGAGCCAGGATTTGGACTCCAGGTTTACCTGGGCCCTTCCCACATGCCCCTCGGCCTCTATGGAGATTCAGAGGACCAGGATGGAGCAGCCAACAACGCTGAGCGTGCAGGTGATCCAAGAGCAGGAGGGGCTGCCGCCGAGCCCCCGGGCGAAGGGGAGGACGTGTGTTTTCCCTCTGCCCTAGACAGCACCCAGCTAGGGCCCATCCTGCATCCTCGGAGCTCCAGACGGAGGTTTCGTCCCAACTTCCACCCCAGCAGGGCTGAGCGCACTGCAACAGTTCAGCGCGGCTCCCAGCAAACCCCAAGTGAACCCTGGGGGCTTTATTTTCATTTCTTCTTGGCAGGACGTAACTTCCTGCTTCTAAGAAAAACATCTTTCAGCAGAGCCACGAACCAGGCCCAGGGTGTCCACACATCCCCCAGCTCTGACGGAACAGCAACGTGATGAGCTAAACAGAGCCTGATTGGAAGCACATGGAGCCTGTTTCCTTTCAAAATCCCCGAGGGTCTCAGGCCTGGAGGAGAGAGGTGTTTGATAAGTCATGTCGGAGCTTTTATCAGGTCCACTGTGTGCGAGCAAAAGCCAGGCAAAGGAAGAGGAGACCAAGGGCCCCACTCGGGAGGACTGAGGAGCTGGAGCTGCCAGGCCAAGTTCAGGACCAAAAACCAGAGGGAGACCAGGGTTTACTGAGCACCTACTATGTACCAGGTGCTGGGCTAATCCAGGGCCAGGAGAAGTAAGACAAGTGCCTGTCCCGACTGGTGCAGAAAAGGGTTCACAGACTGTAGTCACAGGGAACAGAGAGGAAAGGCAGGATATCTTACTGTGAGCAGATGTCCACCTGGCACACCATGATGCCAAGCTGTGACTGGTGCTCTGTCCTCATCCTCACCTCTGTGGATAAAGCAGAGGTGCATTTGCCTGAGCCAAGGGTGCACTGTTCTGAGCCTTCCCCCTCTCTCCTCCCTTGTTGCAGACAGATCTGTTCCTGGCCCAGCGTCTCAGGGAGCTCCACACAAGAACAGAGAGGTTCAGGGTAGGACAGGGAGGGGCATTGAGGAGCTGGAAGAGGGAAGCAGCTGAGGGCCTGAAGGGTCCAGTAGTGCAACATTGTCTGTAGGAAGCCCACACCCCCCTCCCTAGGCAGCTGGGGTGGGGTTCCACATCTGACCCTCACCAGGAAGAGCAGCACAGCTTGGTCAGACTGCGGTACCTGCAGACAACTGGTCTTGCCAACTATCATAGCCAGGATGTAGGTCACACATAGTAGCCACTGGGTTTGTCACTAAGCTTTGGTGGCTTGTAAACAAATATCCTTTACAATATAATATCCTTTACAATATCCTTCACAATATAATCTTTACTTCATTAATAATTTCCTTGCAATCTCTGGGAAACAGCATTGCTCCTAAGAACGTTACAGAGGCTCTTTCATATACATATATGACAGGAAAGGGTTCTAAGACCACTGGACTTGGGAATCTAACAGCAATGTTTCCAACTGTACTTTCTTGACTGACTCAGTCTTCAGTTATCAGTTTTCTTATCTGTGAAATGGGAACAAGACACTTACCTTATGGATTTGGCGTGAGGGTTATTTTCGTTATTCATGTATTCCTTTTTGTTACAAAAAGATTAGGGTTTCTTAGGATACATAAGATAGACTAAAATGGTATAAAAATAAAAGATGGGAAATTCCCTGGTGGTCCAGTGGTTAGGGCTCCGTGCTTCCACTGCAGGGGGCACAGGTTTGATCCCTGGTTTGGGAATTAATATCCCACATGCTGCGCGGCCAAAAAATAAAATTTAAATTTAAAAAAAGAGGGGAGAGAGTCAAAAGAGAGGGTAGAAATTGAATTCAAAACTAAGGCCAACAACCACTTTCCATAACGATATTTCACTTTCTAAGGGTGAAGAACAGTTTTCTCTCTAAGAATTCTTGCTACATGTGAAAATAGGACCCAGTGTTTTCTGCAGTTCATGGAGGTCATATGATGATGAGGGACAAGTCCCCACAAGAATCTCAACAGTTCTTGGTACCTAGATGAGGCAGCAGTTAAGCCTGGAAGTCTTTTTAAAGAGAATGCCGTGTGGGATAATGAATGATGTCCTAGGGAAATATTATCAGTTCTTAGATAGGGAAAACTTTCAGGCTGGATAAATAGCATCATGCAACAAAGCAATTTAGTAAAAGTGATTGTGCACTCCAGGTGCCCGAGACTCTTGGCTTAGCTGTCTTGGTGTAGATGTAGATTTCACAAGACAGGGAAGAATGACAGAGCTAATGATCTTTCAAGAAATCATCCCCTATCACATGTCAACAAATTGAAGATTGTCCTCTCCAACAGCTACAAGATGGGCAGCTGCTCTCAGTTGCTGATTAAATGCAGACCCCATAAGCTTTGGCAAGAAGTTGAGCAGCGGAAGTGTTGGCCTCCTCCTGGGAAAATTGAGATGCCCAACAATGACTTAGGCCTCAGCTTTTGCTTAGGGGAGGGTGTGTGTCTGTCTGTCTGTGTGTTCCGTAATCCTCTGTAGAAAGTTAGTTTGAATTCACTAGAAAATGCAGACTTTAATGGGGGATCGATGCCGTAACATACATATACCTTATTAAAACACTGTAGTTTTAGTCTTGAAAATATTCAGAGCTGGTGAACTCAGTTAATCAAATAATCAAATAATCAATCAAATAATTTCATAAAGTACTCCAAACTTGAGGTTGAACAATGCTATTTCCCAGGAATTTTTAGTGAAATGAATTATTTATTTAAAGAGATTATTGTTTGTAAACCACTTAGGTTGAGAATTGTCTATGAAAGCTATAACTTGAGTTTTTTAATAGCTGGTTCTACTCTCAAGCAACACGTAGCTATAATGCATAGTCGTTTGGGCCACAGACTGAGATACTACATCTCATCATCTGCATAGAAGATGATGCATGTATTTACATTACTTACATTCTCTATACCAGGCAATTACAATCTTACCTGAGGACCTTATAAGATAATGAATAATTTTGGAGGTATATTTTTCAGTGCTAGAATGTATTTTTTTAACTTTAACTTTATAACAGTGATACACTTAGTAGTAAAAATCCAAACAATGCTGAAAATGTGGAAGAAAACTCTCCCTCCCTTTCCCTCCCTATGCAACTCTCCAAGGGCAATCACTTTTCAAAGATTTTGATTTTCCTGCCAGTGACCTCCATGCTCTCAATAATATGTTCAGAGCTCTATTTCTTGACCTGTCAACTCTCAACAGTGCCTCTTGGTTCCCCCTATTAAAAAAAAAGAAAAGAAAAGAAAAGAAAAGAAAATTTAAATTACTTACATCAGATTTTACTCAGCCAAAACTTTATTTATATATATATTAGTTCTCCTTTAGCTCTTTTAGCTTACCTTTATGATTTAAAAATATGCTCGAAGCTATTTCTTGATCTCTATTTTACAGGACACATTTTTGAGTCTCCATGAGGTAAATTGAAGAAATTAAGACTTCTGCTTCTGCTCTTCCCCTTCCTTCCTCATCTCATTTTCTGTCATTTCTATTTTTAATTCAAACTGTTAATGTTTATAATATTTTCTTTCCCCTTGTCAATATATCATATATTATTGAATATAGCGTGTCATCAATTCTATGACACATCATGGTTTGATGTTCCATTAAGTTTAAAAAAAAGTGCTGCCAATGATATTGCATTAATTATAAAATTTGAAAAAAAGTATCTTTTTTATGAATTTATGAAAGATGGTAGTCTCCTGTGCTTGCCTATCAGTTCTAAAAATAAAAAGAAACTACTTTTATAATATTATTACTGTGTAATATTCCAGTAGAGTGATTAGGACCATAGAGAAGAAATATAAGCTTTTGTCACTAAACCAGTGCTACTCAAGTGGAATTGCTCTATGTCAGGGAGATTCTCTTTTCTTATTGTCCATAATTTTCCCCAACTCATGCACATTTTAGTGTTCTTCATATGGTTTTCTTATACACCTTTCTTGGAATGTTTATTGTATATATTTTTCTTATCATTTAAAAAAACAATGTTTTGCCTTCACCTTATCACTAAGATTGTCTGGTCTTGAAATCATATTATATGTTGTAAAATCCACTTTTTCCTTGAAAATATTCTTCTTGGGACCCTCTGGTTGGACCAGTTGGTTTCTAGACCTACCACATATCTGTTGTCCTTAGATTGTCTCAGCATTTGAAAACTGGTTTATATCTTCAATTTCTCAAAAGCATACATTTTCTCCTCTTCATTAGATAACTTCTTCATTATTTTGCAGAATAGCCTCAGGTGATTTCTTTCCCAAAGGAGTGAGAAGAAAGTGTATATTTCCAGATCTGCAAATACTCTTGAGACATTTTCTGACTAAACTTGTTCATTTATCTCTGCTTCCTCACCAAACCCCACTAAAATGATAGTGATTCTTTTAAAGCACAAACAGATAAGAGAGTAGTTAATAGCAACACAATGTTGTAAGTTACAGAGGAGAGGACAAATGGTATGTGGCTGAGCAGAAACCCGAGCCTCAAATGGTAAATGGCTCAGCATTTAGCATAATGGCTAGTCCACCACTGTCCTCCACAGGCTCAGGAACTGGTAACCCAGCTGCCTCTGGGATGAGGGTACACAGGGAGTTTGCCAGCAGTGTATTTAAGCTTGTTAATGATTCCCTCAGGGTCTGATGATCTTTGGTTCCTCTTTATGATTGAATTATGATTATGACTAAAGAGTCAAGCACAGTACTTTTTAATCTGCTAGTGCATACTCTTCCTATTCTCACTGCCATTGTGAAATATCCCCCTTCTGTCTTCCTTCACTGTCATTGCACTAGAAATTTAAGGAACATCAAAGATAGATAGATAGATAGATAGATAGACAGATAGATAGATAGAGATGATAGATAAATAGGTGATAGATAGAAAGTTAGATAGTCAACCATTTTGAATTACTATGACTGCTGGAAAATTTTAAGGTTTTGCCAAGAGATGGTTCCCCTTGACTCATGGTGCAGGTCCTGTAAGCTTGGTCCATGACTCAAAAGCAAAACTCTTTGTTGACCTCATATAGCTTTGTCCATAACCAAGTTACATCAATAATTTAAAGGTCACTGAAGGTTAATGAAATCCACCACTAAAGCAGCATAATTGTGATGTTCCCCAAAGCGGCAAACAGTTGAACATTAGGCTATGTGTAAGGTCTCTGGCTACATCTGGAAAACACTGGCTTGAAAAATCCTGACCTATAATGTGTCAACAAAGAAACAGAAAAACATTTGTATAAACTAAATTGTATAATTGCACATTGTATAATTAAATTGTCAGGGAGAAGAGGGAGATTTTTTAAAGACAGAGTTCCCTTTCTCATACCACATGGCACCATATCTGTAGAGTTAACAAAGGTGGGCAAGGGTTTCAGAAGCAAAGCCCACCCCGCTATGCAGCCCTTTGTGGCCTGGATTTTTAATCAGCCCCTCAAACTAAGGGGCCACTGCCCAGTTGGAACGTTCCTGTGTTAATCTGCTGGGGCTGCCATAACAAATACCATAACCAGAGTGGCTTAAGCAATAGAAATTAATTTTCTTGCAGTTCTAGAGACTGGAAAGTCTAAGGTAAGTGTTCCAGTCAGGTTTGCTGTCTGGTAAGAACTCTCTTCCTGGCTTGCAGAGTTACCTTCTTGCTGTGTCCTCACATGGCAGAGAGAGAGAGAGAGAGAGAGAGAGAGAGAGAGAAAGAAAGAGGTCTGGTGTCTCTTCCTCTTTTATAAAGACACCAATTCTATTGGATCCAGGCTCCACCCTTTTGACCTCATTTAACCTCAGTCACCTCCTTAAAGGCTCTATTTCCAAATTCAGTGACATTGGAGGTTAGGCCTGAAACATATAAATTTGATGGGACACAATTCAGTCCATAGAAGTTCCTTGGGCTCCAGACACATGGGGAGCAGTGGCCATTATTCATAGAAGAGAGTAGAATAAATCTCATAGGTGTCCCCAGTGATCTGGGACTCTCTCACCTCACTAGGTGTACAACCAGCCTGTTTCAGACTATAACAGCTTGTCTCAGCTCTTCCACTACAAAAAGACTTAGGGGACTCCAGTTCCATCCATTCTAAAGCAAAGAGTGGCTGCTCCTGGTTTCTACCAAGTTCTTTCGTGTCAGAGTAGTATTGTGTGGGCATAAGGCCACAGGGATCTGTTCTGATCCAGGCTCTCCCATTCCCTACTTTGGTGAGCTTGAACAAGTTATTTAACTTCTCTGAGCCCAATTTTTCCTTTTCTGTAAAATGGGGATCATGCGTCAATCTCAGGGCTGTTGGGAGAATTAAGTAGATAATGTATGTCAGGCATGCAATGCTGTACATGATGGGGAGTGCAGCCCACAAGTACTCACTCCCTCCTCTTTCCCTGCCCTCCACAGGATGAAGGACACCCTGTGGGTCCCTTCTCATTTGGGATCTTGCAAAATGTAAATGCCATTCAATATCACGCATTGACCCTTTGCCTGGGAATACTTAGACACAGCTGGATCTGCACGGAGGCTGCAGCTCTGAGGATGAAAGCCACCCCTGACCCAGGTTCCCCTGTGTGACAGTCATTTCTGGGTTTCTCTTTGTTTTCTCTTTCACCCTCTTCCAAGGCAGCCCTGCCTATGGGTCTGCTTCTGCCCACCAGTCCCCTCTGATATTACTCTCATGAGATGGTACTCCAGAGCAGGGCTTCTCCAAGTGTGCCCCCAGCCAGCATCGGCATCCTTGGGAACCTGCTAAAAGTGCACATTCTCAGGCCCCACCACACACCACTGAATCAGAAAGCCTGTGTGGCTCCCAGCATCTCCCTTTAGAAGATGGCAATGCACATTTGAGAACTGCTGCTTCAGTGAGTGACAGGTGAGCAGGTAGGGACTCTAGGGCCCTGGAGAGGACAGGAAGTCTCAGTTTGCCAGCCCCACTCTCGAAGTTTCCGCAGTGTCTTTTCCAGCTCTTACCCCAACACTCTAAGCAATACTTCTCCAAGGAAGCTTTTTTTTTTTTGGTTCACTGCTCCATCCCTGGTGCTGAGAATGGTGACCAACAAGAAGCAAGAGCTCAACAGAGACGGGTGGAATGAAGGAATCAAGCCAGAGCCTGAGAAGTGACTCACCTTCGTCAGGTGGACCCGTGAGACTCAGGAGGGCGGAGCGGGATGTGATGGTGTCAAGGCACACGCTGTGAAGAGCATGCGACACAATTCCCAAAGGAAAGGCAGATGGAAGAGTTAGAGCCGCACTGTGGGTTGTGAGATGGGGCTGAGCTTGTGAAGTCAGGGGTCACAGGAAGTCATGTGTTTCCCATCCCTGAAACAGGCTCTGCTTACAGCACCAGCCTTGGAGCTGACGGACAATCTATGCATTCCGCCCGGGGTTAGAGCAGAACAGCAGTTACACCCAGCTGTGGACTCAGCCTGGATTCTGCACTGGCCTCTCTGTAGGCAATGGCTGCTAACAGCTCTGCTGACAACTCTGCTGGGAGACTTGCGCCCCTCGAGCTGTTTCACATCTAGTAACAGAGCTCGCGGGGGCCTGCATCAACTGCCTGGATTTGAATCTCTGTTGACTGTGTGGCCTTGGGCAGCCTGTGCCTCAGTTTCCCTGACTGTAATTTGGGGTCCCGGTCTAGTTAGCTGATCCTACCTGTGCTCTCAGCCTCTCCCTGGATTTCCCTTAGAAACTTAGGCTTTGCCTGGTGATTCCTAATGCCCCCTGCATGTACACACCTACACGCACACGTATCGACAGTGACCCTGAATGGCTTGGAAACAGTCTTCACCTCTTAATTTCCAGTCCCAGCCCAGTGAAAATTTACTAAATCGTGTATGAGAAAGCACTTTGCCAATGGCCCATTTCTACTCAAATTGAATGCTATCAAATATCCAGGCAATGCTATCAAATATCCTAGCACGGCCCTGCCTTTGAATTCCTTCTAGCAGTGGAATTTTTCCTCTGATGAAAATCTCCAGAATTATGGGATGGAGTGTTCCACTGGGCCAGACTGGCAGTGAAGGGCCTCATGCCCTTGAGGACAGGCTCTGTCCCACATGGGCGGTGCCCTCCATCCCACTTCACTTCCATTTGAGAGCTCCAAAAGAATTGACATCTGTCACGTCTGTGGGTAGTTCCACGGGTGGAAGGATGGGCAAGCCCCCGGCAGGCATCTCCATTGTTGAGTCCGAGCTAGAAGTGTGACTGGGAGACAGTCCAGACACCAGTGATCTGTTTGATTTTCCTAAAGGTCAATTAGCCTTTATTTCTAAATACCCTGGGGTCACAGTGCTTCCATCAGGCAGCCTCTCCAAGCGCTGTGCCTCCTGAAAACAGTGCCTGACGTAATGAAGATTGATGGCCCGTTGAAGCCTGCTGGGCCTTTCCCCACTGTGGGAAGGGGGACTTCGAGGACCCTGGGAGAGGCAGGTGACCACTGCTCCTTGTGGACACAGCCCACTAGCAAAATGGGATGTCTCGCTGCTGGTCTTTAGGAGCAGGTTAAAAATAAACTTTGATGAGGTCCTCTCCTGACCCCAGCCCTGTTTCCACGCACTCCAAAGAGACTCTAAAATGCAAACATGGCCTCTGGGTCAGGCCCATGCTTGGTTACCTTTTATCACTCCCTTCAGGATAAAAATGGCAATGGACACACAGAGCTTCTCCGGTCAGCCGCGACCTCTTCTTCCTGGGCATTTCAGCACCTCTGAGCTGATCCTAGTTCTAGGCCCTGTCGTCCTGTCCTGGGCGGGGACATGTGCTCCTAGTGTCTGTGTGTCTGCAGATGACTGGACGTGCCTCCACTCATCCTCTTTGCCAAGCCTCTCCTGACCCCAACACTTAAACCCGTCACTCCATTGTAATACTATGCATCTGTTCCCTCCTCTGTCTCATCATTTTGTGTATTCCATTGTCCTTTTTCCAAACCTTTGGTCCTTTGTTTTCTAATTACCAAAAGGCTACATGTTTACTACAACATAGAAAGCACAGGAACATGCGAGTTTAAAAATGGTTGTTCCACCCAGTCAAAAAATGGGCAGAAGACCTAAATAGACATTTCTCCACAGAAGACATTCAAATGGCCAATAGGTACATGAAAAGATGCTCAACATCGCTAATTAATAGAGAAATGCAAATCAAGATTACAAGGAGGCATGGAAGCAACCTAAATGTCCATCGACAGACAAATGGATAAAGAAGATGTGGTACATATATACAATGGAATATTACTCAGCCATAAGAAGGAACGAAATTGGGTCATTTGTAGAGTTGTATATGGACCTAGAGACTGTCATACAGCGTGAAGTAAGTCAGAAAGAAGAAAACAAATATCGTGTATTAACGCATATATGTGAAATCTAGAAAAGTGGTACAGATGAACGGGTTTGCAAGGCAGAAATAGAGACACAGATGTAGAGGACAAATGTATGGACACTGAGGGGGGAAAGAGGGGGGTGGGATGAATTGGGAGATTGGGATTGTTTGGGATTAACATTATACACTAATATGTATAAAAAATAGATAACTAATGAGAACCTGCTGTATAGCACAGGGAACTCCACTTCACTGTACAGTAGAAACTAACACAACATTGTAAAACAACTATACCCCAATAAAAAAAATTAATTAAAAAAAATTGCAATGAGGTATCACCTCACACTGGTCAGAATGGCCATCATTAAAAAGTCTATAAATAACAAATGTCGGAGAGGGTGTGGAGAAAAGGGAACCCTCCTACACTGTTGGTGGGAATGCAAATTGGTGCAGCCACTGTGGAAAATAGTATGGAGGTTCCTTAAAAAACTAAAAATAGAACTACCATGATCCAGCAATCCCACTCCTGGGCATATCTGGAGAAAACTCTAATTCGAAAAGATACACGCACCCCAATGTTGATAGAAGCATTATTTACAATAAACAAGACATGGAAGGAACCTAAATGTCCATCGACAGATGGATGGGTGAAGATGTGGTATATATACACAATGGAATACTACTCAGCCCTAAACAAGAATGAAATAATGCATTTGCAGCAACATGGATGCACTTAGAGATTATCATACTAAGTGAAGTAAGTCAGACAGAGAAAGACAAATAGCATATGATATCACTTATATGTGGAATCTGAAATATGGTACAAATGAATTTATTTACAAAAAATGAATTTATTTACAAAACAGAAACAGACTCACAGACATAGAAAACAAATTTATGTAAGTCAGACAAAGACAAATATCATATGATATCACTTATTTATGGAATCTAAAAAAATAATACAAGTGAACTTATTTACAAAACAGACTCACAGACATAGATAACAGTCTCATGGTTACCAAAGGGGAAGGGGGGGGGGGGAGGGATAAATTAGGAGTGGGATTAGCAGATACAAACTACTGTATATAAAATTATTTATCAAGGTCCTACTGTATAGCACAGGGATCTATATTCATTATCCTGTAATAAACCATAATAGAAAAGAACATGAAAAAGAATATATACACACATATATATATCTGAATCATTTGCTGTACACTAGAAACCAATACAACATTGTAAATCAACTATACTTCAATAAAAAAGTTAAAAAAAAAGTTTTTTCCCTGTAATCCAGCTACTTCAGGGTCTCAGTGCATACCTCAGTTATCCTGTGTTTACATCTCTGTCTCCCCCACGCCAGGGGTGCTCCTAGAGGGGATGTGTCACCTCACTCGCCTCTGGAGCCCTGCTCAGTAGAAGAGGGTGGTGCAGAGCTACAGAGAGCAGATGTGAGGACCCCACTCACTCTCACGGTCAGGTTCAAAGACTATACACCTCAGTTCCTCGGTCCCAGATGCTGTGTGTCTTTTTCCTACAGTCCCACTCTCCTAGTAAGACCCTGGAAAATGACAATGTGAGATCAATTTCGCGACACATTTAGAGCCCGAGCAGCCTTCTTGCTGCAAATATTTAGCTAGGAGAGACACAGTGAGAACTCTGATTTTAAAGGCCACAGGCTCAGGGAAGGTGTGGAAATTCAGACCTCCAACCTGGGATCAAGGGCAGCAGAGCTGAAAT
Organism: Physeter macrocephalus; assembly: GCF_002837175.3. Classification (NCBI taxonomy): domain Eukaryota; kingdom Metazoa; phylum Chordata; class Mammalia; order Artiodactyla; family Physeteridae; genus Physeter; species Physeter macrocephalus. The sequence goes on along the minus strand of NC_041233.1, from coordinate 36,321,312 downwards.
CTTTTTGAGCCTCATGCCACAAAGAGCAAGGTAGGAATACAGTGAGCCATGGATTCTCCCAAAGCTGGAAGATTGAACTGAGACTGAGTCCTAGGCCAGTGTGGTGCCTAAACTTGCACTCTGCCCACTGCTCCACACTACCCCCCACCCAGCAATAAACAAGAATCGAATTAATTTGATGAGACTCAGCACCCAGTGTCAGATGCTGACATGTAGACAGACCATTGCAAATCAGGATGACTCATGCAATGGTGGCCTCGGTGAGGGGCCATCAGCGTTTGGGTGGGTCCGCAAGTGCTTCAGAGTCAGAGCTTGTCTTCAATGTATCTTCCACACATCTTGTTATCCTTCTGGCCTTTTCTAGAGCAGATGGTCATTAACCTTGAACATAAGGGATATGGTCTTGGCTGGATGTCCAAAGTTGACTCTATAGCAATGTCTCATTTGAGGGCTTCAAAATAGAATTCACTTAGTCGACAGGGCTTTGTGTTAAAAGTAAACAGGTGGAAAATAACAGATCATGCTTTCAAACATCAGCCGAGTAACAGCACATGACCATACGACCTATGAGTTACCAGGCTTCGTGGAAACGTTCCGCACTGTTCCAATCACTCTACGGGCTCTGGCCGCTCCAGGAAGTGAATATTAAATTATGTGTACGCTCATTTGCAAGGTCCACGGCCAGCTCAGAAGGAACATTGCCTGAATCGCTGAGTGAGAAGCCAATAGGACCCGTCTGCAGAAACGGATTTTAAGAACCTACTTGCACTTCATCCCAAACCTCACAAATTGTCCACGTCTTTATAATCCCCATGTTCACAGTCCACCTTCCTGAGGACCCTCTCCCTACCCACTGACGTCCTCTTCCTGTCTTTACTTCCTTTTCCCTAACAGGTCCCACTGGGAGAGAAATAAGGGTCGGGGGAAGTCAGCCAAAGGATCTTCTGCCTGGGGAACATTTGCTGATGCTTCAAGTGCTCAGAGATCCCTAACTCCCAAATGGACCATGCCAAGCTCCTTTTCCTTAATTTCAGAGGCCCACGGTGCAGTTTAAAGAAAATCTAATCCATGTGTTTCTGACCCATCCCCACACAGCTCATCCAAATGTTGGATTTTAAGAGTTTGCAGAGGGCTTCCCTGGTGGCGCAGTGGTTGCGCGTCCGCCTGCCGATGCAGGGGAACCGGGTTCGCGCCCCGGACTGGGAGGATCCCGCATGCCGCGGAGCGGCTGGGCCCGTGAGCCATGGCCGCTGAGCCTGCGCGTCCGGAGCCTGTGCTCCGCAACGGGAGAGGCCGCAGCAGAGGGAGGCCCGCAAAGAGTTTGCAGGTATGCATGATGCTTTGGGAGTCAACTTTACAAGCCTTACACACTCCCATTTCTATTGCAAGAGGAAGCCAGGTTTTGCCAAGAGTAAATGAGTTGGCGTCTCAGAAGGTTCACGTTGGGTCTGTAACATTGAAGCCACAAGACTTGAGTAGAGTGGAAGCTCAGCCTCAGAGAAAGTACTCTCATCCCTGTCCAGACTCAGAGCTTTGTAGGAGGGGTTGAAGCCCTTACGTCTTCAGCCTCTGCATGTTTCATGCTCACTCATTGCAGCTCCCCATGGAGCTTAGCAGTGTTAAGATAGAATCTAACACCTCTGAGAGGTTCTCATCAATCAGGGATGCTCTTTGGGGATGGTGGAAATGAAGCTTTGGCAGAGACCTGATGACTTTGCCTTCTGGTTTTGAGGTATTGAGAAGAGAGGTACAATGGTCCCCAAAGCTGGCAAGTTGAGTCCATCACCAAACTGTCAACACATAAGATCCACAGCACATGAGATCCTGTTGAAGTGCAGGGCAGAGGAACATGACTGTGGACCTGAATTCAGCTCCTTTCAAATTAGTATCAGTAGCCAGGAAGAACTGTGGAAGGAAGCATGGTCTTTCTGGAAAGCCATGCACTAGGGAAGGAGAGAGGGAGGGGGCAGTTAGGCTCCTAACCAGGTAAAGCACGCTGCACATCCCTTCCCGTGGAACACTGAGACAGCAAGAATTGTGCTGCTCAGGGTCTCTCCAGATCTTCCACTTGGCTGTGTAACTGACACACAGTGTTCATATAAAGAAGGAAACACATGCATGGACAAGGCAAAATGCATGGTGCTAGGAACTTGTCTTATTTCCATGCAAGCCATGGAAAGGTAGCCTCAGGGTATAGTACAAAGCTGGTGGTCTTGGAGCCAAATGAATCTGGGTTTACATCCTGATTCTACCACCTAATAGCCACATGACATTGAGCAAATTGCTTCACCTCAGTTTCTTCCGCTGTAAAATGGGTATAACAATATTAACCTCTCAGGGTAATTGGGAGGAAATACACTAGAAAATACACAAAGTGCTTAATAAACAGTGTAATAATACATGAGGATGGTGACAGGGCTGCCATTGGCAGGTGAGTAGGGTTCCGTGGCCCTGTGAGCTGGTTGGCTGAGGTCTCAGGAGCTCTCCTCTCCAACTTGGTCCTGGGGCCTTAGCGTGTTTGCAAGGAGCAAAGGCAGAGGTCTTCAGAGCTCACACAGTGAGGCCATTCAAGGTAAGAACAAGGAAGGGGCTTGGCTATGGGAGTCCAAGGTCTTGAGTCTCGGCTCTATCTCCGGAGGTAAGTGGCTGAATCCCTCGGGGCATTAGCTCCTTTACCTAGAGAAAGGGGCTCATGTCACCGGAGCCCCAGAACTGCCCCAAGGTTTGCATGAGAAGAGGGACACGGAAGTGGGTAGAACTCTAGGCAGAAGCCACAAAGCCAGTGTCCATGGGGACCAGTAGGTGCAGGAGTGAGGGGCAACCTGGAGGAGGAAATAGTGGGGGGAGTGGGGGGCTGGTGCGTGCCTGGACCAAGGGCATTCACCTTCACCTTTACAAATGGCCCCATCACCACTAGCAGAAACCACACTCACTGTGGGACCCAAACAAAGCAGACCAGCTTCAGGGAGCTAAGATATAACCAACCTCTGGACAATTGATGCCTATACCTTTACATTCTACATTATATGAAAAGTCCTACAGTCAAGGATGGAATTCTCCACTGGCTGCCAATAAGTCAGAGGGGGTTGGAAAACATCAGAAGAAATCATGTATCAGAGGATGCCCATCCCACAGTCACACCAAGATCTTGGACAAGTCATTTCCCTCGTTAAGCCTTAGTTTCCTGTCTGCAAAACCGAGTGTCAGTGAAGATTAAAGGAGAATGCAAATACCAGAAGCCTGACACAGGGTAGCCTCTTAGTAATTGTCCTGGTCTTTTTCTTCCCACACAAAAAAAGTCAAGCTGCCCCAAGTTTTTCTATTGGATAGTACAGGTTTTTCTTTTTTTCTTTTTTTTTTTTTTTTTTTTGCGGTACGCTGGCCTCTCACTGCTGTGGCCTCTCCCGTTGCGGAACACAGGCTTCAGACGCGCAGGCCCAGCGGCCACGGCTCACGGGCCCAGCCGCTCCGCGGCACGTGGGATCCTCCCGGACCGGGGCACGAACCCGCGTCCCCTGCATCAGCAGGCGGACTCTCAACCACCGCGCCACCAGGGAAGGCCCAGGCTTTTCTTAATATTGGTGGCCAATTATATAAAAGGAAATTTGGTTGCAGATGAGGCCAGTCTGAAGGCAGCCTCCTGCAGTAACCCAGGGAGAAAATACAAATTGGATGTAGGCTCTATTTAATTTCTCTTAGCATAAAATAGAAATGCACATGCCTGCGAGGACTTCTCTGTCTCACTTAGACAGACGGGTTGCAGGAGGAAAGCCTGCTTCCTCATGGACTCTTCTCACAGTTGACTCCAGGAAGGCAGCTCTCCCATCTTCCTGGCGTGTTTTGATTCTGGAAGCCCTGCCAGCCACTAACAGAGTGCCTATTCACTGCTGCCTCAGAAGAGTAACAGAGCATTTCACTACTGCATGCAGCAGGCTCACAGAAATCAGGTTTACAAAGAGTTATATTCTTAAGGACAGATTTTTTTAAATTCCATTTCCTTCTCTCTCACCCGTGCCCAACCCCCATATCCTTGTGATTGGACCAGGAAGTTCTGTGGCCAAGCTTTTCTTGGATCGTGTGAATCAAGATCAATAAATATCTGTGCTGGAGCATGACTGGCCCCAGTGCCTCTCTGTGTTCTGGAATAAGGGCCCTGGTTGTGTACGGCTGTGCAGCCCTGGTGCGCGCCAGCTCTTCTGCTGTACATGTCTGTGCTGCGTGCAGGCCCATCAGGCTGCCAGCCCCCAGAGAGGAAAGACCCTTCTGGGGCTGGGTGTTAGGGGTGGGGAATCCACTTTGAGGGCACTCTCCCAGGAGTGTTGCCAGTCTCGGGTGTGAGGGCAAGGAAGGGGCTCCTTTAGTCTGGGGTTTCTAGGATACATATTCAGGCCATGTGGTCCACAGCTTGATTTCAGGTGGTTCATGAGATGTTCCAGGAGCAGCTACATATGTGGGTTCTTAGGTAGCAGCACGATTCCTTGAAAGAGTAAGGAGTGGTCTCTGTTCCCCACCTCCACTTCCTCGCCCCTGTCCTCTCTTTAAGGCACTCTAATTGGGTGTTTGCCCCCCCTGTGCCACCAGAATCACACCCATGATGCCATCTTGTCAAACCCAGTGGTGGACTCTTTGTCTTCATCTGGCTCAGCCTTTCAGCAACATCTGGCAGCTGTCACTCCATCCTTCGTAAACACCTTTCCCTCACTGTGCTTCCACGGAACCACAGAGGACCAGAGTGGGCTGCCTTCCTTCATCACCCTGGCTGGGCCTCCTCTTCTTCCTGACTCGTTAGTGTGGGAGCATCAGGGGCCCAGGCATCCATCCACACTCACTCCTGAGATAATCACATCCGGGTTCTGTGGCTTCAAACACCATTGATGAAATTAACACCCTTACATTGATCATTTCAGTCCCAACCTCTCCACACTGACCTAGCTCAAGCCATCATTCAAATGTCTATTTAGGGCTTCCCTGGTGGCGCAGTGGTTGAGAGTCCACTTGCCGATGCGGGGGACACGGGTTCGTGCCCCTGTCCGGGAAGATCCCACATGCCGCGGAGCGGCTGGGCCCGTGAGCCACAGCCGTTGAGCCTGCGCGTCGGGAGCCTGTGTTCCGCAACGGGAGAGGCCACAACAGTGAGAGGTCCGCGTACCGCAAAAAAAAAAAAAAAAAAAAAAATGTCTATTTGGAATCAGTATGTCCAAAACATAACTTTGATCCATCACCCCTCCCCTATGGCAAATATACACTCCACTCTACTCTCTTTCTTTGCTTTGTTTTCTTCTAACAATTAGATTTTTTTTTCATTTATTTACTTGTAACTTGTCTGTCTTCCCTGCTAGATTATTAGCTCCACAAAGAAAACACTTTATCTATCTTATATTTAATGCTTACTTTTAGTCCCAAGGACCATCCATTCAGGCACCCAGTAAATAGTGAATAAATGAATGAATAAAAGAACACTGAATTTTGTAATGTGAATGTTATTATCTTTCCAGTTCTCTCTTTTTTTTTTTTGCTGTACACGGGCTTCTCACTGTTGTGGCCTCTCCTGTTGCAGAGCACAGGCTCCAGACGTGCAGGCTCAGCTGCCATGGCTCACGGGCCCAGCTGCTCCGCGGCATGCGGGATCTTCCCGGACCGGGGCACGAACCCATGTCCCCTGCATCGGCAGGCGGACTCCCAACCACTGCACCACCAAGGAAACCCTCCAGTTCTCTTTTGATCCACAAAAGCCTGTCTATAACACTGCTCTAACACGTGGTAATTTCCCTTTTTAACAAAGACAGAATAGTTTCAGTCTGAAAAACATGGCAAAACAGTATCTCACTAGAATTTAATAAACTTGTCTTATTTTCATTGTCTTTTTAATATAGTTCTATTCTATTTATGGTGAGTATTCATAATTCTATACTTATATTTATGATACAAGTTTCCTCTTAAATTTTATTTATTTAGGCAATATGAGTGAATCAATTTAAAGTAGATATTAAGTAAATAATAGACTAGACATTGGGGCTGGCTGGTAAGGGAGAGACATCTGCCAACACCACCAGACACAGTGTCACTGGGTTCCAGGGCCACAAGGAAGGGAAATGAGGCAGGTGTCTCCTCATCACAGGACCAGGGAGGGGCTTGACGGGGGAGGGTGGAAGGACCAGCCCCCAAGGCAGGTTTTCCCAACTGGGAGATTTTGAATATCTTCTTTCAACTTCTGCTTGGCATCTGGGACCCTACCTCCCTGTCAGGGTACCGAGGAGGGGAGTTTGCACATGGACAGAGTTGAATGACCTTAAGAGCCTTCTGGGAAGATTTTAGGAAGGAGGAAAGGAAGGGGGAGGAAAAAGAAGGTAAGGAGGGAGAAGAAAGCAGGAAATATATTAAGCATTTACTATCTGTCAACCTTGCAAATTATCTCAATTAATCTACTCTAAATGTTTGATATCACACAGACACAAAGGAACAATTGTCTAATTCCTTCATTTTCTGCTCTGGGGCCAGATCTTTGGCAATAAGACCAAGCATTGTCCCTCCTGGCACTCATGCCCCTGATCTGTGCAGGCGGCTCTCTGAGATTGGGAGCTGGCAGGGCCTCAGTCTATCTTATGCCTCTTGGTGGTGTCCCCAGAACCACAGGAATGCTCAGCTGCTCAAAAGTCTTTGCTGAATAAATGAAACAAAATTGAAAGTGCATGGGGGAAAAAAATCCCTGAAGATATTAAATCTCCACTAATAATTTAAGACAAGATGATATAGGAGCAACTCAATAAATGTGTGTTGAGTGAATGAATGAATGAATGAACGGGCCATAAAGAAGTGCTGTGAGGTAAAGGTGAGGCTGGGATGTGGGGTGTGGGTTTCTCAGTTCTCCAGGGAAGACACTCAGAACATTCTTTTACCAGGGTTTCCTGCCTCTCCAACTATTGTAGATACATAGCACAGAAATTTCACAGCAGAGATATTCTGTGTGATACCGCAGGTTCCATGGGTCAGAAAGGGTCTGGGTCACCTCCTGACTCACACATCTGTGTGTGTAGGATGGCCAGAGGGCAGAGCTGGGGTTCTCCAAAGCAGCAGGTGTGGTGAGCTGGCTGGCGTTGGCTTTACACCAATTATGGTGACTTTGTGAGGAGGCACACACGCGCGGGCGAGGCTGGCAGCCGTTCCCCAGGGTTTAAGCCCCACCACCACCAGTTAACTCCTCATATGAAGGTTTTCTGGATGGAAAAGAATGTTCCCTGTCAAAGAGAAATTATACAGACACTTGATTTGAAAAAAGGCAAGGAAGACTTTATTCAAGATTATTGCAACAGGGGAGAGACATTGAACCCAACTCCAAATGCAGACAGAGACAAATGGGGATTTATAGCCAGTGGGCAGGGTGAGGGAGAGGATAGAAAATTATGAAGAGGAACTTGGTTGGGTACCCATGGTGGAGGAAAGTGGAGCTTGATTGGACATCGAGGTTGAGGTGGGAGGTTTTATGATAAACTGGCTAAGAAGGATTCTTTGCTATACCTGGACAAAGCTTAGTCCAAAGGAAGGCTCAGAGGAGCCTGACTACAGTTTGGTCAAGGAGGGACACCTTGTTACTACTAAGAGGCAAAAGGCTTGCCTGGGGCATGGATCAGGCTGAGGGATGAAAGAGAGAGAATAGATTTGAGGGTAGCACTGCTATAACTCATGCTGACGTCTCTCAGGCCCCAGGAATATACACTAAGTCCACGAGTTAGAGAAATGGTCTGGAGGATATGTCAGGGAAAAGCTGAGCCCCACGGTCCTTGATATATAGCACAATCAAGATGCCTTACAAGGGTGAATAGGGAGTATTCCCCACACACACCCCACATTTCAGCCTGTAAGACCCCAGTGAGCTGCAGGGCGAGAGAAGAGAGAGAGAAGCAATGGCTTGAGGCCAGGCCTCTTGAAAGGGGTCATGAGCTCCGAGATTGCAGAGGGCATGGGATCCACAAGGTGGAAGATGAGGGCTGTGGTGGACCCTCAGGAGACACCTTAGGGGCCGGTGGATGGAATGGAGGTGTTCTGATGGCGATGGTGGTGGGTCTTGGGGAATTCTATGACTTGGACAAGATCCAGAGAGTACTGAGCTGAGGTTTTTGGGGGCCAGTTCTTTGGTCAGACCCCTCCAGGCTGGCCTGTCCGTTTGGGGACTGGTCCATGTCACTTTGAACCTGGAGCGATAACCAACAGGCAGCATGATGGCCAAGGCCTGACTCCATTTTCACCATTAATGAAAGACTGAGTTACTTTCACCAGACTGTGGCATCAGGGTGAATGAATGCTTTACTTTCCAAATGAACGTACGAAAAAGGTAATGTTTCATGGCATTTCTGCCCAGGTATTCCACCACTGAGATGCTAGCCAAAGTAAATAATATTAAACAGAAAACAAGCTTTATGCACAAAGATGTTTATTACAGTGGTACTTATGCTAGTATAAAATTGCAAACAATCTAAATGTCCCACCACAGGGGATGACAGATGATTAAGTAAGTTCTTTCATAATCCACTTTGAAATATTTATTCAGTCATTAATAGTGATGCTTACAAAATCTACAACAACATGAAGGAATGTTTAAAATGAGTGAAAAAGTGGGAAACAGAATTCACATATAGTATGTTTGCATTGTGTACAAGTAAGAAAAAATAAAATCCCATGCCTTCAGAATTCTAAGATTTTTTTTTTTTTTTGGCTGCGCTGCTCGGCCTGTGGGATCTTATGGGATCTTAGTTCCCTGACCAGATCGAACCCACGCCCCCTGCATTGGAAGCACAGAGTCTTAACCCCTGGACCACCAGGGAAGCCCCCAGAATTCTAAGAAATTTTAATACTCCTCATTTTACCAGAACTCCAAGCTGTCCTAGACATCCTTCCCCAGATAATTCTCGATAAGGTATCATTGCTGCAAGATCTAGATCATCATGCATGTTAGCCAGGCAGACACCTGGGATGAATGCCTGCACAAAGTGGCCCCGACAGACTCCTTTAGTCAGTATGCAGTAGGCTGTGCTGCAGTAATAACCAACCATAAAACGACACAGGTCGATTCCTTACTCAGGTTACAGGTCCACAGCTGGTCGACTGGAGATGTGCTCCTCGTCGTCCTTGCTCAGAGTGCAGGCTGACAGCCTCCATCACCTGATGCAGCTACAAGATCTCTAGGGAAGTTTTCTTGGTGCCAGTGGCTCAGCATCACCCTTGCTCTTTTGACCACCTCTTAAGAAAGGCAACACCAGACATTTGGTTCCAGACTTACTAAGAAACCATAGCAAACTACTTCCCTCCCCTCCTCCTTCTGTTTTCCAGCTGCAAAAAGGAGATATTTACCTTCTACAAAATTATTCATTCTTGGGCACATTCCAGAGTGTGCAGCATTTTCATACCCACATAACCTGAGGTTTATGACCAACACGGAGGTACACAGGGTCCCTGCCCAGATAGGCTATTTGTCCATGGCTACCTCTCTCCCTCCAGACCTAACTCTTAGTCTGCAGAGATGCTCCATTCTCTGGGGAAAAAGTTCTAATCAGAGCTTGTAAAGACTAATTTGTTTCATTCCTGTGGCTGTTAGAATGAAAAGGTTTGAAAATAAATGAATAAGTAAAACAGAAGCAAGATGACAGTGTTTAATGTAACAAAAGTACAATGTCTTGAAAAGCTACAGGAGTCTCTCTCTCCCTCTCTCTTTCTCTTTCTTGCTCTCCCTCTCTCATTACTGCCTACCTGTGTCCCATAACCATGTTGCAACTTCATGTGGTAGATTAATGGTTAATTTTTTTCTATCAAACATGCTTGAACTGAGATATGTCTCTGCCCAATGAGGTGCCAGACTTAGGTCAGACTTTATTTCACATGCCCTGAGAGATTTATCAATAGGAGAAGGCTGGGAGAGGATACATTGGTTTTTGATTGCAGTGTAATGAATTACCACAAGCTTAGTAGTAATTTCATCTTACAGTTTCCTGTGGTCAAGAGTCTGGGCACAGGTTGGTAGGGTTCAATGCCCAGGTTCTCACTAGGCTGAAATCACGGTGTTGGTTGGCTGCATTCCTGTCTGAAGCTCATTTGCATTGTTGGCAGAATTCAGGACCCTGTGGTTGTAGCACTGAGCTCCCATTCACTGAGGGCTGTGAACCAGAGGCCACTCTCAGCTCCTAGAGAATCTGTAGTTCCTCATCATGACTCTCTTCATGGGCGGCAGGAGAGCTGCTGCTTCTGCTGTTTGTCTTCTCTAAGGCTCACCTGATTAGGTCAGGCCCACCCAGGGAATCCCCTCCTCCCTATTTTATCCATATAGAAATTTATTTTGAGGAATTGGCTCACATGAATATGGATGCTGGCAAGTCCACACTTTTTTTTTTAAAGATTTAATTTTATTTATTTTTGGATGTGTTAGGTCTTTATTGCTGTGCACAAGCTTTCTCTAGTTGTGGTGAGCAGGGGGTACTCTTTGTTGCAGTGTGCGGGCTTATCGTTGTGGTGGCTTCTCTTGTTGCGGAGCATGGGCTCTAGGCACGCAGGCTTCAGTAGTTGTGGCGCACAGACTCTAGAGCACAGACTCAGTAGTTGTGGTGCACAGGCTTAGTTGCTCCGTGGCATGTGGGATCTTCCTGGACCAGGGCTCAAACCTGTATCCCCTGCATTGGCAGGCGGTTTCTTAACTGCTGCGCCACAAGGGAAGTCCCAAGTCCACTTCTTATAAGGCTAGTTTAGTGGTGATGAACTCACTCAGTTTTTGTTTATCTGGGAAGATCAGTATCTCTCCTTCACTTCTGAAGGACTGTTTTGTCAGGTATAGTATCCTTGGTTGGCAGTTTTTTTCTTTCTTTTAGTACTTTGAATATATCATCCTCCTCTTTCCTTGCTTACAGATTTCTCATGAGTTGACACAGAAGTGGGCCACTAAGGTAGCGTCAGATACTGAGGAAGTTAGACGTCTTCCTTAGTCTCTATTTTCCCCACAGGAGAAATTGAGCACCCAGGAGATCCTTCTCAGCACTGTGCTGTGTTGGCTTGAAGGATGGATGATATGGATAAAATGTCCCTCTTACCCATTTTAATGTGGTTTTTCTAACTTATTTTTGCTCCACTGGTATGCTATAACTTTTCCTCTGGATTTTTCAATTCCCACAAAGGAATTCTTGTTCCTGGATAGTTGCTTAATCAGTGTTTCTGTTGGGTGAGACTAGGGCTGAGGATCTTCTGTTCTTCCATATTGTTGACATTACTGAGACCGGCAAGTCCAAAATATGCAGCACAGACTAGCAGACTAGAGACCCAGGAAGAGCTGATGCTGCGGTTTAAGTCTAAAGGTTAGCAGGCTAGAGATCTAAGAAAATCCAGTGTTACAGTTCCAGTCCGAAGGCTGTCTGCTGGCAGAATTTCTTCTTACTTGCTCTGATTGGATAAGACCCTGCACATTATGGAGGGCAATCTGCTTTACTCAAGGTCCACCAATTTAAATGCTAATCTCATTCCCAAACACCCTCACATAAACATCTAACCACACCTCTGGGCATCATGACCCAACCAAGCTGACACATAATATTAGCCATCATATACCTGGGATGGGTTTAAATGAAGGTATAGGGGGAAGAGAAAGTGCTGGGTTGTGCAGAAAGTGTTGCATTTGAATGGAAGGGGTCCCTTTTTATTAAATCGAAGTCAATCTATTAGGGACCCTAATCATATCTGCACAATCTCTCTTGCCATATATTGTACCCTAATCACATATGGAGAGGAGCCATATGGCATTGTATTCACAGGTTCTGCCTACACTCAAGGGGAGGAAATTATTAAAGGCATGCACACACAGGGCAGTCCTGGAGCCATCTTTGAATTCTGACCACACCAGGGGCTTTTCTGTGGTCATTGGATTCAGTGCACAGTTGGAGGGAACCTCCAAGCTGGTTGCACTAAGCTGTCCTGGACACTGCAAAGAGCCACGTTTTGCTCACAGAGTTCTTTGCTCTTGCATGCCCGGCCCTTTGTCAAAGGCGATCCTTCTGCAGCCCAGAGCAGAGAATGGGAGCTGGCAGCAGTCATATTTCCAATTTCCTTCTTTCTCCCTGCTGCTTCCTTAGGAAGCTCTGGGGGAGGGCAGGGCCTTCAGAGCAGGGCAATGCCACACACAGAGTGCTTGCAGGCCTCAGGCCCCCGGGGCAGCCATGCTAATATTTTCTTCTCACTAGTCAGGGGAAGCAGAGGGCCGGGGAAGTGATAGCAGATGTGTGCAGGGCTTTGGCTGAGAGCGGATGAAGTGGGGGTGTCAGAGAACTAGCCCCCCTTTGGGAACAGACTCCCTGCCTTCTGTCCAGAGACTCCAAGGGCATCTCTCAGAGCTGTTTCCTCACTTACTTCTCTGGCATCTTGGAACCCATGTGGGGAGCTGAAAGGCAAACAGGAGTCCCAGGGACTATCCTGGGGTTGGAGCCAGGGGCCTTGGGCTCTACTCCTGTTTTTTTTCTGGCTGTTGGTCTGGGGCAATCACTGAACCTCTCTGAGCCCCAATTTCTACCTCTGCAGATAAGGGTGGATGCAGGATGGAGCGAGGTCCCTTAAATGAGGTGGATTTCTAGCCCACCGTGCACTCCACACATCTTTTGCTCCTGGGTGTCTCGCTGCAGATCTGGGCCAGTGGCCACCCGGCTTTGCTCAGGAGAAGGTAAGGCAGAGTCTAGGTGGGCCCAAAAGGATGCTCTCTCCCCTCTACCCACCACCTCACCCGCACAGTGACAGCCTTTGCCAGACTGAGTCAGGGAAGTCAAAGACAGCCCCATGGCCAAGAGGCCACATGCCTGTGCCAAACCCTGAGCCAGAGCCACAGGTCAGGTCCAATAAGTCGGGGCTGTATTCAGTGCCTCAGTTTCCCCATCTCAGAATGTGGTAGTTGGGTTGGTCCTGAAATGTCCACTGTCGCCTGAGGTCCAGGGCTGAGCATCCCTGAATTGGGTGCAGCCTGCTGTAATTTTAACACCCTTTTTAAAAACTAAATGGTCTAGCATCCAGTACTTAGTAGCCCCAAAGGTTTACTTACTGAAACCAGGTTGAACAGGAGAATCTGCAGGGAGGACCCCCCCACCCCCAAGTTGGAGAAATCTCTTAAGTCTAGCAAAAGTCGACTGTGCATTTGAAAATTCCATCACTGAAGACAACACCCCAACCCAAGCAGGGGCCTTGGCTCCACCCTCCTCAGGGATGGAGAACTTGCTGTCCAGAGGCCTCATTTCACTCTGTGTTGTACAGTTCTGCCTTAAGTTGAAGCCAACCTCCCTGTCATTCTGCATGGCAGCATGTGGGGGTGTGAATGAAGAATGTGGCCTGCCATATCAGTAAACAAAGGATGCTGTGACCACCAAGCTGTCAGCCACTGCAGCTACCCCCAGCTGTGCGCCCTGAGGGGACTCTCGATGGAAAAAAGCAGGATACTGGCCCTAGATAGCTAAGATGCATAACAAAGGAATGATTTCAATGAGCCCAGACTCTTGCATCTTCCCATACATAGAAAAGCACTAAATTCATTAACTTGAGATGTCTGTTTTTCTTTCATTAACAGTCATCTTTTGGGCTTCCCTGGTGGCGCAGCGGTTGAGAGTCCGCCTGCCGATGCAGGGGACACGGGTTCGTGCCCCGGTCCGGGAAGATCCCACATGCCGCGGAGCAGCTGGGCCCGTGAGCCATGGCCGCTGAGCCTGCGCGTCCGGAGCCTGTGCTCCGCAACGGGAGAGGCCACAACAGTGAGAGGCCTACGTACCACAAAAACAAAACAAAACAAAACAAAAAAACAGTCATCTTTTGATTTTCCAACTACTTGGTTTTTTTTGCAAAAACTCCCTTGTATCCTGGCTCCTCCCTTACCTCTTCGGAGCAGGCCCTAAGAGCTAGCTGAGAGGCTGTCTTTTGGGTTTAAGTCTGCAGAAAGTCCACTGAATAAAAAATAATTCTCAACTTGTAGGTTGTGCTTTTTTTTTTTCAGTTGACAGAGGGCTTGAGGAGCCTGTGCAGTGCCTGACTTGTGCTCGCCTGGGGCTGTAGGTTGGACATAGCTGTGCTGTGATGTAAAACGGGAGGACCTGAAACTCCACGCCTGGGTCCACCACCTGCCTTTGCTGGCTGTGGCAGCTAAGGGGGACCACCTGCCTTTCCAGGACTTCAGCTTCCTTCTCTGTAAAGTAGAACCAACAAACCCAGCTTCTCCTGGGTAGAGTGAGAATGATTCAATCCGGAATGGACAGTTTACAGGGTGTTATGTTTGAAATTTTGTCCCTGAAATTTCCATATGTTGAAGCCCTCACCCCCAGTACTTCACAATGTGATGGCATTTGGAGATAGGACCTTTAAGGAGGTAATTAAATTAAAATGAGGTCATTATTAGGCTGGGTTTTAATCCAATATGACTGATGTCCTTATAAGAAGAGGAGATGAGGACACAGAGGGAAGACTGCTTGAAGACACAGGGAGAAGACGGCCAACTACAAGCCAAGGAGAGAGGCCTCAGAAGAAACCAACCCTGCCAACACCTTGATCTTGGACTTCTAGCCTCCAGAACTGGGAGAAAATGACTGTCTGTTTTTTTAACCCTGCAGTCTGTGGTATTTTGCTATGGTAGCCTGAACTCACCAATATACAGGGGAAGATTCCTTTATCTTAGGCAGAGAAGGGGAAGGCCCAAGAGGGCTGGAGCTCCACATGCAGCTTTCCCTGCAGCCAATTCCTGGAGTCCACCCTCTGTGGCCCATGGCCCAGTCTGCCCAGGCTGGCCTGTGGCCTGCAGCACCTGGTGCCCGATGCAGGACAGTCAGCCGGGCCATGGATAGGGTAACTGACAGCGCACCACTGCAAACTTATTTTGATTGTAGGCAGCTCTGCTGAGAGGCTGCAGAACTCCGCCAACTGGTCTAACATGAATCTGCGAGAAATGTTGACTCTAAATTATAAGGACTTAATTTTTCCAACCACAGCTAGTCAGTAAATGACTCTCTGAAATGACAGATGGAAAGTTCAGTTAATATGTTTATCTCTGGCTCTAAGCAGCCCCACCTCCCCCAGCACTGCTCAGGGCAGCCAGCACAGGGAGAGGGAGGTGAAGACTGCTGTCCCCCCAGAACCCCAGGCTCCAGGTCCCTCCAAATAGCCAGTTTGGCCATGTCCCTCTCTGAAAAGTCAACTGAGCTATTCTGAGGCAACAATGACCTGGCTTTGTTCCCAAGGTGGCAAATCTCTCAACCTGCTGGTCTACCAAATAGTAATACAAAACTCTCTCTGCCAGCTCTTCAGGGAGATGCCAGGAACAGATCATAATTAAAACAGCCAAGGTCTCCATAGCATTTTCTATGGATCTGGCACTGTACAACCTGGGATGTAGGTGTTATTACTGTCCTCCTTTTATTGTTGAGGAAACTGAAACACAGAGAGGTTAAGCAACTTGCTCAAGGTCACACAGGAACTGGAACTCCAACCTGGCCAGGCTGGCTTCATGATTTATGCTCCTCACTTAAGAGAGAATCCAGGGCAGAACAACAGTCTGGACAGGAAAAAGAAGGTGACGTGGTGGTGGTGGTGATGGTGGTGGGGTGTGTGTGTGTAAGCCGGAGAGAGTGGACTGCCAAGGCATAATGGGGAGACCAGCAAAACCAACAGACAGACAGACAGATGAGTCTGGAGGGGGTTGAGGAGGCCTGACCATACCACCTTCTGTCAAGGTCATATGTGCCAAGGTAAGGAGTTTGGGTCTCAGCTTTTAGGGGATGCATCTGTTGTTCGTGGTAAAACAGACATAGCATAAAATTTACCATTTAACCATTTTTAGTGTACAGTTCAGTGGCACTGAGAGCATTCACATAATTGTGCAGCTCTCCCTTCCATCTTGCCATCTCTCTGCAGAACTTCTCCAGCATCCCAAACTGGAACCCTGCATCCACTAAACATCTTTCCGTCCCCTCCTCCCAGCCCTCCGCGGCCACCATTCTCCTTTCAGTCTCTACGGATGTGACGGCTCGAGGTAAGGGGTTCAGTCTCAACCTGCGAAGTGTGACGTGGTGAGGGGTTAGTCTTCCCCATCTCTGTAGCTGCAGAACAGACAGTGGGTTGAAAGTCCAATCCAAAGGCAAGGGTTTTTTTTCCACTGAGAAGGTGGCCGCCAGCAAATGCCCAGCCTGTTCTCTGTCCAGTGCCAGGTTTATACCAAAGGCTTTACATGATCTGTCTCAGACCAGCCTCTGGCCTCTTTATTTTTTGTTTGTTTGTTTGTTTGTTTGTTTTGCGGTACGCGGGCCTCTCACTGCTGTGGCCTCTCCCGTTGCGGAGCACAGGCTCCGGACGCGCAGGCTCAGCGGCCATGGCTCACGGGCCCAGTCGCTCCGCGGCATGTGGGATCCTCCCGGACCGGGGCACGAACCCGTGTCCCCTGCATCAGCAGGCGGACTCTCAACCACTGCGCCACCAGGGAAGCCCTGGCCTCTTTAGAGTGAGTGACTCTAAGTCAAGGAAAGTGAGGTTTATTGAGGTTCAGGGCTTACAGCCCAGTATTTGCAGCTGAGAGAACCTCAGCCCAGGGCCCAGCACAGAGGGACTGCTCATAAATGTGAATTTACTTACAATTCCTCCATAAATGTAAATCAACCGTTATGCTGAATTTCTCACACGAATGCACATATCAGTCATTCAGGTAAATGGTACTTTCAACTCCTGGATTTGCCCTAGAGTTCAAAGCAATGTGGCCTCAAAACAGATCCATTTCAGCACAGCCGTGGTCCCTGCAGGAAGCCTCGGCTTCTGATGAAAGGCAGGGAGGCCCCAAGATGCTATGCAGGGCCTTTGCCTGAGGCTGACGGAGGGTGCTCTCGCTCTCCTCCACCGCAAGGATGTGAGAGGCAGCAGTGCCTCGAGCAGGTTTCTGGGGACAAGAAAGTCATGGCGGCTTTTTATTGAGCACACCAGCCCTCTGCTACCCTGGGCAAGTAACACAACTTGGACATGGGACAGCACACGAGAGAGAAGGATGTGTCCACGTCACGGCTGCGAGGAGGAAATGGAACTCCATGAGCTGGAGTGGCTGGAGCCAGGAGGTCAGTTGGTGAGTCCAGGCTGCAGGATTCTTTTGAAGGGGCTGGCAGAGGATCCCAGCGTGTCACGGCCATAAAGAGGCAGCAAACAGGCTGGGGCATGGACTCTGTTGCCAGGGTCATGTGCTCCCATTCTTCTCCCTCCCCCTCATCCTCTGCAATGCCCCACTGCCTAGTCTCACCTCCTGGGCTTGGTCCCCTGGCCTCTTGTGATCCAGCCCGTCCAGTGCTGTCCAGTCCTGCTGTACTTAACTCTCCCCACATGCGCTGTGTTTGAGCCAAGGAAAATGCCAAGTCCCTGGGACTTCCCTGGTGGCTCAGTGGTTAAGAATCCACCTGCCAATGCAGGGGACACGAGTTCGAGCCCTGGTCCGGGACAATCCCACGTGCCACGGAGCAACTCAGCCCGTGTGCCACAACTACTGAGCCTGCGCTCTAGAGCCCACGAGCCACAACTACTGAAGCCCGCACGCCTAGAGGCCGTGCTCCACAGCAAGAGAAGCCACTGCAATGAGAAGCCCGCGCACCGCAACAAAGAGGAGCCCCCGCTCGCCACAACTAGACAAAAGCCCATGCAGCAACGAAGACCCAACACAGCCAAAAATAAAATTTAACAAAATAAAAAATAAAAAAAACCCAAGCCCTCTCCATCCTAAGACTTCTGTGATCTAGTACCTATGAGTGGGCTCTGCCTCTCACCTAGAGCTGTTTCACTTTCTTCTGCTGACCGAATCTTAAACTCAAGTCAATGTCATCTCCTTCAGATGCCTTCTGGGATTCTCCCCATCCAATGGCCTCCTACCCACTCCCCAGTCCTCCTCACCCCAAGCCCTATGCTCTCACAGCACTGAGTTCTGCCTCTAGGGCCACCGCTCCACATGGTAATGTAACACATCTGACCACATGTCTGGTCCCTGCAGATGGGCAGGAATGGTGTCACAGTCTGCATGGCCACAATGGCCAGCATGGGTCCTGGCACAGGGTGGTGTTCTGGGTAAGTGCTTATCTGACTTAAGCAAGGTGTTCCAGTCATCCTTGCTGGGTGACAAACCATCACAGATATGGTAGCATAAAACAATAATTTTATTATGCTCATGGATGCAGTGGGTCTGGAATTCAGTCACAGCACAGTAGGATGGCTTGTCTTGTTTCCACGAGGTCTGCGATCTCTGCCGGGAAGCCGAGTTCAGGTGGGAGTGACTTGAAAGTGGGAGGCTGGAATCACCTGATGATCTCTTCACTCAACTCCTACATGTGGTGTCTCCATGTCACTGGGCTTCCTAACAAGATGGAGGTCTCAGGATAGTCAGACTCCTTACACGGCAGCTGGGGCCTCCAACATTAGTGTTCCAGTGGAGAAGGAGGAAGATACATTGCCTTTTCTCCATTCTATGTTTTTTACAGGCCCACCAGATTCAAGAGAAGACATGAACACTGACCATGTGAAGGTGGCAAAGTCACACTGTAGAAGAGCATGTAGGATGTGTAGTATTATTGCACCCTTCTTGGTAAATGCGATCTGCCACAAAATGAGTAGCAGAGAAATTGAAATATATATACTCAACTGCATCTTTCTTTTCTTTCCCTCTGCAGAATCCACTCGCCCCCAACCCCCTTTATCCCCATCTCCAAAATCAGATTTTCAGCACAGAGAGGAAGGCAAGCACCAATAAGCTTATGCAGCTGAGCTCATGCACGGCTCCAGAAATATGCTAAAACAAAATTCCTTTGCAAGCACATATCCTTGTGCATATTTAAAGTATGATATCCCAGATCCTGTGACAAAAAATTATGTCTCCATCTTTCCTACAAAGTAGTTTCCGGAATCAGACTGTTTTTTGATCTAAGTTTGAAAACTGCAAGAACATTAGGTCCTAATCTCCATCAACAAATTCCTTCCAGCCAAGAACTCCCAGGTTCCACTTTGTTCATTTCTGTAGCAATTTGGACAAGCTAAAAGAGATACTGTTTTTCAACTCAGGATCTCCATCCCATCCAAGTGGAATGAATGTCAGATTTAAAAGGGGGCAGGAGGATGGTGGTAATTTCTTTAAAGTCATGTAATAGAAGGAAGGAACAGAGAACATCTAAGAATAAATATTGATAGAATGCTGGATGTTGAAATGTGTGTTTGTTTATTGAACAATTTTAAAGAAATTAAAAATGCCATTGGTCTTATCCTTTAATTAAAGATGAGCCCACGAAGTTGGGGATGTCGAGGTTAGCTGAAAACAGGGATGAACTGACCTCAGTCTAAACAGAAGGAAAAATAGTGTAAGCACCGAAAAAAAAAGCATTTGATTATTTTTCTTTAAATGTAAATAGTATTTTTGGCCAGTAGAGAGTTGAGGACAGGCTAAACCTGCCTTTGCTGCCTTTAGCAAATAAAACCCTGTTTAAGACACAGGGTAGACTCACCATCAATTTAGTCTCTTTTCAAAGTCCTATGACTTATTTGAGTCTTACATGTCATTTAAACCGGTCTGGGACCTTTGGGTAACATCTGGAAGGCATGTATGCCAACAAATGCCAAAAATAACATGTTAATATCAATCCTCTAGAATAAGCGAAGGGGAGGGAAGCATTCTTCAGAAACGATGGAAAGATCAAACTCATTTTATCGGTTTGGAGAGCAGCCTAAGCCCTAACGCATCTTGTGATGCTGATGTAATGTAATCAAGAGGTACGTTTCTCTGGCTTCCTTCCACGTTGTACCATTGCCGTCAACAAATGAGTTTGTGGAAGACATGAGGTTATCTCTCATTTATGAGAGCGCCCACGGTGATTGGGTCGGTCTTTGGTTTTTCTGGGATTTCTTGAAGGACAGCACTACCATTTAGCTCAGCCAATGGAGCACAAAAGGAGGGGGTCTTGAGAAACCTGGGGTCTAGGAAGGGAAGCTGATTGAGCATATGGCATGTCCTGCTCTTGGTGAATCTTCTTCCAGCAGCCTTTGTAATCTGTCCTTCAGTTTGTACTTGAATACCTGTTGAGATGGGGAACCCACTGCCACCTAAAATCTCCCTATTCCATTAGGAGTCTTTGTTGGTCAGCTCTCCCTAATACTAAGCAGGAATATCAGCCCCCTCCAACAAGTCCCCCTCAGCTGCTGGACAAAATAAAAGAAAAAAATCAAGCTGAGCTCTTTCTCACTTGCACACTCTGGTCATGCTGTTCTCCCTGGACTTTTGTAAAAGGAGACCAAGACAGTAAAACAGATGGTGAGCATTGCCTGTGGGTCATTCACCATGTGGGTGTTTCTCTGCTAAGGCACCAGAGCTTGCAGGACCAGCACATGGGGATTGTCTTAACCGAGATGCAGGACAAGGTACAGGGTGCTATGAGTATAAGATGTGAGGTCTGGAGTGAGTCAGCCTGTACCTCGCTTATTGTATTAATAGTTTAGAAGAACCATGCGAGTCCCACAGGACATGGAAAGGCTTCCCCACACACCGCTGCTTTGCTGAAGAACAGTGAAGTGGATACTTGGGGGAAATTAGGAATGGCATTTAGTTTTCTTATGATTGAGAATGCTTTCACTGTTCAGATCTTGCAGGACTTTGTAGGACTCTGTACAGATGCTGCTCTTACTTTGTAGAAATGGAAGCCATGGCAGAGTCTTGGCAAAAGAGTGACAAAACCCAGAGCATGGTGAGAGGATTACTCTGAGTACTGTTGAATTTTCAAAGCGTACCTCCAATGCAAAAACATTGAGTGGCACAGCTTTACTCATCAATTTAACAAATATTTATGGAACACCTACTATGCATCAGATGTTAATTGTCCTCAGAGTTGGGGACAGGACAGGGAACAAATCAGACATGTCTTTATCATCTTGAGGCTCAGCATCTACCTGGGGGAAGCAGCAATAAATGAATGGTGATGTGTTTTATAAGGACACACAGCAGGCTGAGGGAGAAGGAGAGGAGGGAGAATGAGAGGACCTCTTTAGAGAGGACATTCAGCTGGGAGATGCTAAGAGAAGAGCATCTCATCAGGTCCCTTCAGAGGGATGGCAAGTGCAAAAGTCCTGTGGCAGCAACATGCTGGGCTGTCAAGGACCAGCAGCAAAGAAACCAGTTGTTACGGAGGAAAGTGAGCAAGAGGGAAGATGATGGTGAGAAGGTCAGACGGGTAGTGAGGCTCTGATGACACAGGGCTTTGGAAGCCACTGTGCAGATGTTACTCTGATTTTGTAGGATGGAGGCCGTTGAGATTCTTGACAGAAGACCCATATGACCTGTCTTGCATTGTGAAAAAATTACTCTGTATGAGAAAAATTGAGTTTAGGGGAGCCAGGAAGAAACAGAATTCTACTTCAATAATCCAGGCAGGAGATGATGGTGGCCCAGACCAGTCCAGGCTGGGCCGTCTTCAGCTGCAAATCTATGCGGGTGAATGTGTCTAGCTGAGCCCACTGTTCCCTGAATGTAGAGTCCTAAAGAGGAAGGCGAGAAAGGATACAGGTTAGGCAGCTGCAAGGGCTGCCACAGCTCCTGTTTACCATTAAGTCCAGATTTGGCTTTTCAATACTAATTTCCACCAAGAGGCATCAGGACCCTTGTCCTCAAATCTTAGGGCAGGAAAAGTTTTAATGAATATGGAAGATGTTGGTAATGAGGATAAATACGTTTGCTTTCAAAAATTGACAGTAAGATCACAGCTGAAAGGACAAAGGAACCACTTTGAAGAGATCACATCCACCAAGCTGAGCATAAAAAAGAAAATAATAATGAAAATTACCTTAAAGAGGTTGATTTTGTGGAAGAGCATGAATTCATAGCAATACTCAAAAGAGGAAAGTTAACATAAATGTATGCAAAAAAAGAATCCATATATTAGGATTTGTTTAATTTTATTGCTTTTAATGAGTAAAAAAGTGTTTGTATTTTTCTGTGATATTTACAAAGTACAGAATTATATTTCTCACTCTCTGTAGATAAGGAAGAATAAACACAGGGAACTATAAATAAACTAAAATAATTCCCCAAACGTGGGTTCTGCATCATGTAATAAGCAGATGGAGGAAAAATCAAGCAATTGATTGCTTTTGTGGTCCTACACAGCAAGCAATTAAACAGAGAATCCCACAGAGTGTTCCAAGATGATTAATTAGCCAAATGTTGCATACACCCCCATCTCTCATCTTAGTGTATGGAACCTTGAGATGGCTCTACTAATTATAATGCAATATTGATAAGGCATGCATAAGTTTCCAATTAATATCTATAGACTAGGCCAATTTATCATAATGACAGGACAATAGCTTAGGTATTGCCAACCATAAGAAACTTTCAGAAATACATCATTTCTGGGAATGACACCAAGTTTCAAAAAATTAAATCTTTGAATTTAGATTTTGAAAGGAAGGGACTTAGAAGTCTGGATATAACAAATAGAAGTTCATTATCAAAAGGAACTCAGCCAGTGATTTGGTTTAGATCACTTTAGACTATACAAACATGTCCTAGATCAGAATGCTGTGTGTACATGTAGTTTAGGGTCTCCTAAGATTATTAGTATCCAATAGAATTACTGAAGCCCTATGTGGCTATAAAAATGAAACCTTAGGAATATTATAAATAAAGATAAAAATTTCTTTTCAATGCAGGGAATTTATAATTGTATGACCATTTTTACATATTAATGATTTTGTTCACGTTTATGTCTTAAAAAGACCACTAGTGAGGATAGCCTAGGTTATGCTGTGATTATAAATAATCTCAAAATCCTGACAACTTGACACAATAAAGATTAATATTAATACATAGCTAAAATGACACTCAAGGAGTATCAACCTGGTTAGAAATATTAAGACGCATGTCTCTTTTCTCTGTAATAGTTCCTTTCCTGCTAAGTAACTTAGATAACACAGAAGCAAATAACACAATGTACTTAGCCTGATGGATCATCAAATCATGATTCGAAATGATCCTATTATATTGGGGAATGGTCTGAAGATGAAATAAAGTATATTCACTGAGAGCCTTTAACCAGTGGACAGGGCCACTTTGTCTTCTTTACTCATTTCTTTTACAATCTGCTTCATGGCCTGTAGAAGAGCCAGAAATCTATGTTCCTTCTCTCCTGTTGAAGTATAGACATTCAGGCCTCAGAACTTGTCTTCTGTAAGCACACCTGGCCATCTTGCAGTGTGTGTGTGTATGTGTGTGTGTGTACACACCTGTATATGTTTCAGCTTCTTTACCTTAAAATGAATGAGTGAGTTAAGTCAGCCTCACACTCTTTCCTAGTTGTCTTCAATGCAGATGGAGAGAGTTGAGGTCACCCTTCAGCCTTGGAGAACCAAAACAAATTCTCTGTTCCAGTTTAGATCACAGACGCCTGCCTTTTGTCAATCTTGGGATGCATGCCCAACCACTCACTAATAAAGGCTTTTTGTTTCAATTTTCATCTATTTTTGCCTACTGGACAGAACCCTGGAAGGGAAGAGGGGTAAGTCTTGGGCTTCAATTCCCAATAGGTCCAGATGGAATATAAGCTCAGAGTGTGATGTGTCTGCTGGGAAAACTAATGCTGTCTCAGGTGGCATTGCTAGAATTGTGCAGAGTCCAGAAAAGAGCAGTGATAAGCTTATTGGGCAATGGTAAGACTATTGCTTCTGAGCTCATCACTAAAACGAGGTGATACAGAGAGTGGTGATCAGGACAGTGGGAAATGAAGGCCATGTCAGTGGCATTGGAGGTACCTGAGGCTATGTAGCCTGGACTGAAAGGAGACATGCTGATGGCCTCAGTCATTTGAATGGTCATGGAAGAGAGTATGTGGACAGAGCCAGCTCCATTTAAGGGCAGAGAGTAATCCTGGGAATTGGCTATGCCAAGAACACAGGTATAAAGCAAGAAAGAATTTTCCAATCGGTCTGTCTCAGCATGGAATTTTCAGGCTCATGAGGTGGTGAGACTCCAACACTGGAAGTGGCCAAAGAGAGACTTGATGGTCATTTGTTAGGATTGATACCAAGGATCCTAACTTAGGATAAATTGAACTAATGGCTTTCAAATTCATTTCTCACCAAGACTCCATAATCCTGAGTCTGGCCAACCGAAAGATAAAAGTTACCAGGTTAGCCAGATCGAACTCTTTATCTAATCAAGAGAGTCTGGGTCTATATGGTCAACAAGATTAATGTTTGTCAGTATCTTGTTCTCCTCTAATTTCACGTACACAGAGAATTGTAAGTTCTATTCCTTGGAGTTAGGTATGGCCATGTAACTAGTTCTTACCAAAGAAATGGAAATGAAAATGATGGGCCAAACTTTGAGCCAAAGCAGTTAACTACAGATGATTGATCTTCTGACTCTTTCTTCTTCTGCAACCGTGAAGAGTGTTGAGATGGAGAGGTCAAAAGAAGGAAACCATGTGATCTGCTAAATACGGAGGAGAGCTGCCCTGGAGAGCCACCTAGATCTACAGCAAACTTCATAAGAGTGAGAAACTGACTGAGATTTTTTAGATGATTTGTTATTGCAGCAAAATTTAGCCTATCCTGACTAATACACTTTGGGAACACAGGGCATGTGAGTTTCTAATAGGAAAGGAACTAGAGAAGCTGGAAGGAGGTCTGGTGAGACAGATAAAAGGGAAAGCCACACTCAGTTCTCCTGGGACTGTAACTTTTCATGGAACATTGGAGCATTACACACATTTCTGAAGTTCCCTCTGAGGCCCCAAATGCATCTCTTTAACTGTTAAATGAGGAATATCTGACATGAAATTTTGGGGACAAAGAAGGCTCTGAATGTGAAATTAAGTTAAACTTGGCTTCTGGAGTTGCCACCTTGGCTCTGGGCAAAGACCAAAGACTTCTCTTTTGTGAGAAAAAACCAACCTCATTGTGTCTGTAAACACAGCACATCTGGGGCTACACGGAATCCGCTGATTTTATAAACTAATTCCTGCCAAAGAATCCAAACTAGCCTTAGTTTATAGGTGTAGAAACTGAGGTCCCTCAGGTTCCAGTGACCTTGAAACTGGGTCCTTTGGGTTTCTGTCTTTTCACCAGGCCAGGCTATGGTGATTGCACAGTGTAAGTATTTCTTCAAAGGAGAATCAAACAAAACCCCCAGACTCTGTGTCGACAGCCCTGGGCTGGAGAGGAAAGCAGGGCTCCTCACAGAAGTTCGATTTACAGCAGGGCTCCCCCTTGGCCCCAAGACAGCTTTGATCACCATGAAGTTTCCACAAACACAGAATGAATGAGGAAGAAGATGGTTATGCTTTTAACCTGATCGACACTGATGAGAAAAGACGCATATACCATCTTTTCCATAGCTTCCCGCTTCAGACAGCTGTCACCTTTCCCTTTAAAGTATAGGCTTAAAATGTTTGTATATTTTGTTTGCTTTTTAACACTTCTCATCACATAATTAAGATATGATAGCGAAAGTCACTTACGACTCACTGATACAGTTCAGTAGAATACAAGGCCAGAAAGCAGCCTGCCTGCCTTCAAATCCCAGCTCCCTGCTTCTAATTTTCTGACTGTGTGGCTTTGGGCAAATTACTTAACCACTCTGCGCTTCAATTTCCTCATCAGTTAAATGGGTATCATAATAGTATCTACCTCATAAGGCAGTTATGGGATAAAATGTGTTAATATATGTAAAGCATTTGGAAAAGTGCTTGGCATATGGTAAGTATTCAAGAAGTAGTATTTATGTTTTCCTAAGTTCTTGACTGGCAGCCAACCAAATTCCAAGAACTGTGAAGTCTCTGTGTACTCAAGTCTACGGGGGTTTAATATAAGGTAATTCATGGGCCTCCGCTAAAGGCCCTAAAAGTCCATCAGAAAAAAACTAGACTAAGCAAAAATTCAACGAATATTATTAGGAAGTTAAGAATGGTCAATAGACAGGAAGCTAACAACATCCGCTACAGTTACAGGGCCACATGATCACCTTTGGCTATAGGATGTTGGGAAAAAGAATTCTTTTAAATGGCCAGTGAGGCAAAAGCAGACACCTACAGGGGCTTTCTGGCAGGTTTTGCTTTGCTGCTCTAAGTGCTGCACCTTCTTTCTTGTCCCATCTTCTTCCTCCCTCTCAGAAAGCAAGATTGTCTGTTTCCAGTTAGGAAAGGCCACAAGCATTTCAGACACCTTGGTCCTGACAGTCCCAAGCCTCTGAACCAAGACCCGGTGCATGAGGAAAGAAAAAAAAAACACCAAACTGTAGTAGGTTTAGAGGCTAGTCTTGAGTGGGTTTTGTTATTTGTAAGTTATCAGTTTTGTCCATCAAACTGGCAAAATTTTAAAAGAATAATGTCCAGTGGTGTGTAAGATGTGGGCAAACACAATTTCATGCTCTACTGATGAGAGTGAAGATGGACTCAATATTTTTGAAGGATATTTTAAAAAATCTTTAGGATAACATGCATTTATTTTGACAAGGTAATTCTGCTTCAGGGTGTTTAACCTTTGGAAATGATCCAGTGATCATAAAAATGTGTACATATGGGGAATTTTATTAAATGATACTTACAGTAGCAAAAAATCAGAAGTGGTACATGTCTTCAGCAAAGAGCTGGGGCAGTAGGGAGAGTTACATCCTGCAGTGGTGCCACGCAGGCTGCTGTAGCTCTGTGTGGGTTCATGGCCATGCTTTACTAAGTTCAAAATTCAAGTGATGATAGAAAGTTTAAACTTGATGATGTTTTTTAGGATTCCATGTTTATGATAGCATTATCTTATGTAAGGCAGCTCTATAAAATAAAGTAACTTACTTTATTTTCCTTATTATTGTCCATCTGTATAGTTTATAATATATGTGGTACTCAAAATATATAACTATGCTTAGATTCTTATTCTAAAGTTTATGCTTTAAATTTATTTATTTATTTTTAAATTTTTATTGGAGTATAGTTGCTTTACAATGTTGTGTTAGTTTCTGCTGTACAGCAAAGTGAATCAACTAGACGTATACATGTATCCCCTCTTCTGGGACAAGGTTGATGCTAAAAGCAGATTGCAAACTGGAGTCAATAAGGAAGTGGGATTTGTTTTTCTTTTGATGTGAATTTTTGCTGTTTTGGAAGATTTTCTTTATCACCAGTTTAGAAAAATCTTTGTATTTTTATCAATTAAAAATAAAGTATGCCTCTGGTGAGGATTATATCAACTCAATAAATATTTGCATGCTCAAAAAAAATTCAACTGATGAAAGAGTGTGTTTTGTAGGATCCCATTTGGGTGAATATCCATCATATATTAAATGTAAATATGTACGTTGAAAGTGTTTGGGATTATATAAACCTAATTTCTATAGTTGCTATCACAGACTTCTAGAAGATTTGAGGAAATTTTTCTTTTTAACTCTCAGAATCGTTAGACATCTTCTTTACAATTCATTACCATTTTAATCAGAATAAAATAAGCACAGCCATTTTTGGAGGGGGAGAAGGGAAATAAAGACGGCCTCCCCACTGAGAGCCTCCCTGACTCAGTGGTATAGAGGGCAGAGAGCTGAGTGTTGGCTCAGAGCAGGTGTGCTCATTTTAAAGTCACGAGGCCAGATAGCTAACCAGGCATCTCATGAGTGCCAGATCAAGACTAGCCATTTGAAACCCAAGTCATCACTTTTGGAAGGTTTCCTGTTATTCAGCTGGATGCATTTGGATAATGACCCTGCGTAGGGTCAACTCGTTCATTTACTTAGAGGTACTTTTTATAACTACTTGCTCTTGGAGTGTTCCTCAGGAAGTCATGTAACTGAAAGTGAGACGTCCTTTTCTAAGCTTTACTAAGGCTTTTATGACTAACGTGAGCATTTAGTAACACCTATTTTAGATTTTCCAGCCTAGAATTATTACTATAACAGAAAATCCTGGGCCTCTAATACACTTTGTCTATTGATAAAGTAAATCCCAATTCATGTCTTCAATCATTAATTCTCCAAATATTCTTCGAGTTTGCTTTTGTGCCTGACATTGTTAGGAGATGCCACGGTTGAATTATGTCCCCCCAAAATTCATATGTTGAAGTCCTAACTCCAAGCACCTCAGAATATGACCTTATTTGGATAGGGACTTTACAGAGGTCATCAAGTTAAGGTAAGGTCATTAGAATGGGCCCTAATGTGACTGCTATCCTTATAAAAAGGCAAAATTTGGAGACAGACATACGTACAGGGAAAACGCCATGTGAACACGAAGAGGGCCATCTACAAGCCAAGGAGAGAGGCCTGGAACCAACCTTGGCCATACCTTGATTTCAGCCTTCTAGCCTCCAGAACTGTGAGACAATAATACATCTTTGTTGTTTAAGCCACTCAGTTTGTTACGCTTTGTTATGGAAGCCCTGAGAAAGTAATACAGGTTGTAAACAAACCAGGTGTGGGTCTCACCCTCAGGAACCTCCTTGTACGGGGCGGGGGGGTAGGGGTGAGGGAGAAGATAGCAACCTGATCTGCGCATGATGAAACTTAGCAGGGGTGGAGGGACAGGCAGGTGACTTGCTCTTCAGGCAGGTGTCATGGCCAAACAGCTGTCCAGCCTTCTACGGGATGGAATCTGGGTTTCTGTCTGGCCACGCATGTATGGGTATTACTCTTAAACTAAAAGGCAGTGAAGACCACACTCCAGGTTTCAGAGAGTAAAACCTTGAAAACATCATCACTTCATGATTAAACGTTACATTGAGACAAATATTATTCCTCGACGATTGGGTGAAGGATTTAGCCAGAGCAGCATGGAACAACTTCTTTGGGCCCCCTTCCCTGGAGCTCCTTTCATATACCTATATTTCCAGTTAGAGCACAGGCACATGTAAAGCAAATGCAAATACAACCAGGGAAAGTTCCAGTTGCTATCCCTGTGAGGATACTAATAAAGGACACTGTCCCCTGTCCTGCACAGTGAGTGCTCAGTTAGAGGCCAAAGGGACATGAGTCTCAAGTCCCGGCAGCGTAAATTGAGTATGCCTCCTGGGTAGCTGTCACGGTTTGTTTATACTAAGGGCACTGCAAGTCATGTTGCATGATCGTGTTTTCCTCCTCCTGTGGGCTGCTTAGAACCTCAGAAACACCATAAAGAAGAGTCCCCTGGCAAGTGTATGGGAATTTGAAGGGCACATTCATATTATTTCCATCCTCCTAATCCACAAATGACTTTTATTTTAATGCATATCAATTTTCATAAACACCTCCTATAATTGTTCATGTGAAAAGGGGCATAATATTTAAAATTAAATAGACAAGTTAATTGACTTTGGTCACCATTCAAAAATATTTTTTCAGTTACTAAAAATGATACAGCACCATGGGTAAGTATATTTAATATTTTGTGTATTTCTTTTAATGTTAAGAAAAGGAAAACCCATTAAGAAAAGGAAAATCCAGGACGAGCTTCTTTTTCCAGCGATGTCCCCATCAGCCTTTGATGTGAAACAGACTAGGAGTGGGTCCAGGAGCCCCGGAGAACAATTCTGGTGACACTCCAGGGAGTGGAACCAAACTGCAGTCAGGGGCATTCCTGAGCCCAGAGCAAGGACATCTGGCAAAATGGCCTCACCTCTGTCTCCAAAAGGTTCATCTCATTATAGGATCAGGCTCTTCCAAGTTAAGGATTTTATCATCAAAGTCATTCCCAGGGATTTGCAAACTAAAAAGACTAGTTGCCCCCATCCCCACCCTAAGGTACAATGATGAGGCAGAGGCGGAATAACTGCAGGAGACACTTCCGTCAAAAGGGGATGAAACTGAAATGGAGCCACATCACAACTACTGCAATCCAGCTGGGCTCCTACAGACCCCCTGCTGTGGGGTCAGGGGCATCCCTCTTTAGAGGCTGGTTCTTTTTCCTGCAAGTGGCTCCTAGTTCACTGCTTTCACAAGCTCTTGGACCCACTCTCTTTGAGATTCTTCCTTTTCTATAAGAAATGGCCTGGGCTTCCCTGGTGGCACAGTGGGTGAGAGTCCGCCTGCCGATGCAGGGGACACGGGTTCGCGCCCCGGTCCGGGAAGATCCCACATGCCGCGGAGCGGCTGGGCCCGTGAGCCGTGGCCGCTGAGCCTGCGCGTCCGGAGCCTGTGCTCCGCGACGGGAGAGGCCACAACAGTGAGAGGCCCGCGTACCACAAAAAAAAAAAAGAAATGGCCATGTTTGCAGCTGAGTAGCTTTCTCAGCCTGATTCCTGCCTGGAGACATCTGGGGACCCAGAGGTCTTTGTGCAAGTTTCACAATCTTAGTCCCTGCCATAGTAATGCCGTCATTTAGATCCCCTGAATGAATCTCCTCAATGAGGCAAAACAATAGATACAATTCAAGAAACATCTTTTCAGATGTAATGCTGAGCTAGCACAGAATAATACTAAATTTGTTATGATTTATTAGAATAAATAGTAAAAAAAAGAGAATACTAAATTTTAAAACAGGTGAGGCTCAGCATCTTGGAAAGAGCTCTTACAAATGAAGAGTACTAAAACTCATGCTTCACTAGCTTCACAGTAAATCTGCTTCTCGCAAGTAGTAAACCCAGAAAAAGTGTATTAAGGATATCATTTTAGATGACATAAAGATATTAATAAACTTTAGACATTCTTAAATATGCATATTGAAATAGCTAAGATGACCATTAATAGAGAAGACAGAGAGTGTATACCCTTACAAGTAGAGTGAAGACAATGGAATCAGATTTTAAGGCATTCCATCCAAAGTAAGGCACAAAAGGAGAACACAAAAGGGAAAAAAGAACGAGATAAATAGAAATTGTATAGTAAGACTGCAGGCATAAATCCTAATAGTACTAGATCCACATGGACAAAAATCTTGCTTAAAATATGAGGACCATCAGTCTGAGAAAAAGAAAACACAAATCCAACCAAATAATGTTTATAACAGATAACTGTAAAACCTCAAGACACAGAATATTTAAATTAAAAATGGAATAAAATGTGTTAGGGAAAGACTAACCTGAAGAGAAAATTCTAAACTTACATACTACTAATAGCAACCTCAAATATATACAAAGCAAGAATTGCCAGAACAATGAGAAATTGACTAATCTACCTTATTAAAGGAATATTTTAACACAACATCTTTTAAATAATTGATACAGCAAGCATCTATCATACCTAACCAATAGGGAATGTACACTTTTCTCACATAGGAAACATTTATAAAATCTGACCACATATTGATAATAGAGCTATCTTCAACAAACTTCAGAAAATTTGTATCGTATAGACCACATATTCAGCTCGCAATGTAATTTAGAACTAAAGACAAAAAAGATAACTTAAAATATATTTTAAAATTATAAAGACATATCTGTAAATAATTCATGGGAAGAAAAATAAAAATAAAAATGCGAAAATATTTATAAGCGAATATAATTTAAAATACTGTGTATTACCTTCATGGTACTTAGAGGAAAATTTATAGCCTGAAATACTTATGGTAGAAAAGAAGGCTCAAAATTAATGACTTAAGCATCCAAAATATGAACTTAGAAAAATAACAGCAAAGAATATGGAAGGAAGAAAACAAATTTCTGCCCATAAAGCCCCCAGTCTGGCATTTTGTTATGGCAGCCCTAGCAAACTAACACGGATATATAGTGTAATTCTTACGGTGGATTCAGTCGAAAAAGTTAGACAGTCACAGGCTTACATTATCTCTAAGGGCCCCTCAAAGTTTAAAACTCCTTGGAGGTTGGAAAGAATAAAGGCCTGTTCTTCAGTCTGAAGAGAATCTTCCCTAGGGGGTCTTCATTACCCATCAACATCTGCCGTGAGCGTGCCCCATGCAATGCCCGCAAGGTAGAACTGAGGTGTGCAGTAGGCCTCAGAGCATCTTTGAAAGCCTGTAACTAAGGCTCTCTTCATGAAGATGGAAACACACCAAGCATACAGGAACTAGCCACAGGGGCCCAGGGCCAGTCAGCGCTTGGCAGCAAAGGACTGAAAAAGAACCGGACTTTTGAAACGTTTAGGGCCAGGTTGTCCTCTGAGGCAGTAGGTGTTTCTGGATGCTGCTCCATTTCCTCCCATCAGTCCACCCCTGAACACCATCCCAACATAAATGAGGGTGGGTTCTGCCCTAGCAGAGCAGGCCCCATCCTGGCTGGAGCTTCGGCACGCTCACCGCAGGGAATTCCAGAGGTGAGTCTGTAAACGCAGTCCCCAGAGCGCCATTTGATGAGAACCTCCCCTGGGCAGGTTTGCTTGGAGTATCCAAGAGTCTCACTCCCCTAGTCGCTGTGTAACCGCCAACGCCTGCTGCTAAAGAGGTTTCTGTGTCCAAAAATAATCTCTAAATGACAGTTAGCATGACCCTGGCATAATCCATCCTCTCCAAGGGATGAGGGAGCTAATGCCCAAATCCTGGCACAGGCACAGAATGGGTCTTGGAAGAGGAGGTGACTGTGACTTCCGTCCTTGGCAGAAGGCTGCAGACTGGATGGGGAGCCAGGCCAGTGGCAGGAGCATGGACACAGGACGCCTGACATGGGCATTTCCTTCTGCTGGGGCTAGGGAACAGTCCCAAGCCCCTCTGCCATTCTGCATAGAGCTTTGGATATCTGTCACCTGAATTGGCCACACCACCATCCCTGGATATCACCGGGGTTTCACTTTTCCAAGAGCTTCCTAGTGTGTACTTGAGCCCCGAGAAGCATTCACCTGGTTAATGGAGCTGACCCCTGATTGTGAGAAGAGCCTGACTTGGACCTCTCCCTGACCCTGGGAAGAGACCAAAGATCCCTTCCCATCACCCCACCATATGCATATTTTCGCTCAAGGCTGATTCTTAGGACTAGAGACGTATTACTTGTGCTGAGAGAGGGATGCTGTTGGCCTCTGCATGCTACATTTCTTCACAATCATTTTCCCAATCATTCAGGGCTCTTGATCTGGAGCATTTTGAGGGTGGGAGAAGATGGAGGATGGAGTCTGCAATGGAACAGGAAGAGATTATTCAGCATCCTCAGTGTGTAGTTTATCTTTCCAACAGCCCTGGGAGTGACAATTAATGTACACACTTTGCAGATGAGGAAAGTAAGTCCTACAGGTCAAATAACTCGCTCCAGTTCACCAAGGTTTTGTGAGTCATTCAAACACAGTTCATTTTGGTTGGGATCTATGATCTTTGCATTCTCCCTCATGCTGAAGCTGGAAAATATATGTAATTGGTGCTGAGAGAGGCAGATAGGAATAGAGTGGGGGCCCAAGGATGAAGATGATGGGAAGTCTTCAGGGGCTCCCCCAGAGCAATGAGGGGGAGCCCAAATGGCAGGTCCATGGCCAACTGCTGGTTCATGCAGTCAGTTCTGACCTTGAAGCAGCCATCCTTCATTCGACTTTAGAGGCGGAGTCATGTGGTGGAAAGCTCAGTGCCCAGGGGTTGGGTCCAGCAACAAGACTCACTGGCTGAGTGACTCTGGGCCAGTCATTGGACCTTTCAGTGCCTGTTTCCTCCTTTTCTATCTCTCACCACTTCTGGGAGGATTCAGTCCCATGCTGGACATCCCTCTCCCTCACCCCACACATGTAGATGGCATGTGTGTGCTGGCTTCTCACCCTCTGCTCAGGACATTTGGAGGTGTTGAAGGCAAATGGAAAATGTATGCTTCCTCCACAGAGCTCTCCTTGTTTGAATGAACTGAATCTTTATTTTTCTTTTTCAAGCAAAGAGGTTTTCATTAATTTGTGCCAGACCGTTTAATATATTCTTAGGTTTCTACGGTGCTCTTGTTTCACTTAATTTTCTGGATTTCCAAGAAAGTTTCAGGACCTGGTTTGGTGAAGGACCTTGAAGGGACTGAGAGGATAAGAAAAATGAGAAGCAATTTCTTCATAGCAAGACTTCTCAGTTGGGGCTTCCCTGGTGGCGCAGTGGTTGCGCGTCCGCCTGCCGATGCAGGGGAACCAGGTTCGCGCCCCGGTCTGGGAGGATCCCACATGCCGCGGAGTGGCTGGGCCCGTGGGCCATGGCCGCTGGGCTTGCCCGTCCGGAGCCTGTGCTCCGCAACGGGCGGGGCCGCAGCAGGGGGAGGCCCGCATACCACAAAAAAAAAAAAAAAAAAAAAAAGACTTCTCAGTGTAAAGATCTCACCAAGAAGTAAGGACAATTGAAAGAAAAAAAAGAAATAAGGACAATTGGGTATAGGTAGGGGTTTTCCTTAAAAATCTTGATCTTGGTTCTTTCTGTCAAAGTAAGATGGGTAGGAAATCAAGCCAGAAGTTCAAAGACACAATGCATAGCTTTGTTTGATTTAATTTGGTTCATTTATCAGCAGTTAAAGCCACGGATAGTGGGGAAAAAGTTGCTTTTGAAGAACCATTCACTGTAACCCACCTGAAAACTACCTAGAAACGCCAGAAACCCTACGGGGTGGTTTTTCCACTGACCGCCAAGCTTATGAGTCTGAGACTGTTCTTCCTGTTCTATAGCTGAGAACACTGAAGTACAGGGAGCTCTGGTGATTTGCCTGAGATCTCAGAGCATGTGAGAGGAATCTAGTGGACCTCGAAGATTCCAAATGTTTTCCTTGCAGCTGGTTGTGGGAAGGGGGAAAGATGGAGGGGGGCGCAGAGAAAGGGAAAGAGAGGGAAGGAGAGGGAGAGAAGGAAGGGAGGGAGAGAAAAAGGAGGGAGGGGAAGACGGGAGAAAGATAAGAGACCAATGGAATCCAACTGTGCTGGGATGAGGAGGGAACTCAGGGAGCCTTAGCTTTCCCTTCCCAATAGTTGCGTCACAAGGTTGCTTCAGAGAATAAACTATAAAATGGTGAAGTGATGTAGCCCGTTGCAGAGAAATG
The DNA here is from genome assembly GCF_002837175.3 of Physeter macrocephalus. Classification (NCBI taxonomy): domain Eukaryota; kingdom Metazoa; phylum Chordata; class Mammalia; order Artiodactyla; family Physeteridae; genus Physeter; species Physeter macrocephalus. The sequence continues at coordinate 36,286,455 of NC_041233.1, read as the reverse complement.
TTTCCCTGTGCAGACTTGAGGTAGGGCAGTGAGCTTGGCAGTCCTCCAGCTGTGTGACCTGGAGCAAGTTTTTGCCCTTCTCTCCGAGCATCAGTTTCCCCATCCATGAAATGGGGCTAAGAATAGGCTCAACCTTAGAAAAGGTGTGCTAAGAAGCTGACACTTACTGGGTGACCCATCAGAAATACATCCATACCTGTGATTAAGGCTATGATGCCTATTGAGAATTTAAACATACAAGGCAAATAAACATTACTGTCATGATTTGCATGAGATAGATGTATACAAGAAAGCAGTTGTATTTTAGTCTAGGAAATAAGGACACTATTGACCAGAGGACAAGGGAGAGGGTGTCACTGTTGCAGGGACAGTGGCCATCAACACCTCTGGCAGAGAGGCAGGCACAGCTTGGGGACCCTGGGAGCTCTCAGAAGTCACTGCTAGAAATTTCCCCCACCTAGCCTGGGCCTGCTCACCTTCTCCTCCAGGTAGGGCTGCCAGGTAATTTAAAAGGATGCCTAGTTAAATTTGATTTCAGATAAGTAATGAATACTTTTTTAGTTGAAATACGGCTCATGCACTATTTGGGATATATTTACACTAAAAATTTGGCATTTATCTGAAATTCAAATGTAACCAAAACATCTCATCTTTTTATTTGCTAAATGTAGAAACCCAGACTCCAGGGAGAAAAGCAGCTTCCCACTCCATTGACTTTTTGTTATAATTTCTTTTCTGATTACGAAAATAATACATGACTCTTGTATAATCTAGGAAATACTAAAGTACATGGAAAAGGAAATAATAATTCGTTTTGTAATACTATGAGCTAATGTTTGAAAGTCTCCAATACTTGAAAATATTTGAAAATTGTGGCCTATTTCCTTGTAGTCTACCCAGTTGAGATGATATTTTATGTATGGACTTTATATTTCTTTGGTCTAACATTATACATAATCTCCCTGTCACCAACTGTCTTCTCCATTGAGTTTTGTTATGCAGCATAACCGCCTTTCCTTCTTGCTGAAGTGGGTGGTTTCCAATGTGCATATCTGTACATAACACTCTGTCCACACGTCTTCAAATAATCTCTCAAGTGGCTTTTTAAATTATTCCAAGATATATATGTATATATATAAAATCATGGCAATTTGAAAGTGATAACATTTAATATCTCACAGCGACTTTTTTCTAAAGCTCTCATGGGTGTAGTCAAAGCTTCCCTCCCAAGGCCAGCTGAGCAACCCTGCAGAAGTTCCACCTGCTCCCACAAGGTGATGTTCCACTGGGAGCGGGGAAAGCCAGTGCTCAGCCTTTGTTCCTCCCTGAGCCCACAAGCACTTGATTCTGCAGAAGATCATTGGCTTGAAAAACACAAAAATGAGATCTCCAAGATGGCGCCTTGCTTTCCAAGGTGGGAAGAATGGACTTTAGGATAGTGTCTTCCACCTAACAGGCTGGGACACGCGAAGAAGAGCTCACCTCCCCTTTGAGACAGTCCTCAGACTGGTGGTTCTCAACCCCAGCTATACACTCAAATCACCGAGGAGGTTTAAAAACTTCCAGATCTCCCAGCCCCACCCCAGTCTAGTCAATACTGACCTCTGGGGCAGGGGTCCCAGGATCAACAGCTCTTTCTAGAGTTTCCTGTGTGACTGCAGTGGGCAGTTGGGGTCGAAGACACCGGTGTTCGACTCTGATGCTATCACTCACAGTGAGTCAAACCCGAGGAGGCTGGACAACAGAAGGATGCTGGGGACCTACCCAGAGCTGGGGCCTCAAGGTCCCCATGCCCTTGAGTCCACCCATGTAAGGTGCCTGTCTTGCTGGTCTCAGCAGGCACAGCTTCTCTTCAGGGCCTCCGCCAGAATCTTCCTTGAGCTGGGAAAGTGGCCGGGTCCTCCTGAGGCCCAGCTCAAGTGCCACCACTTGCCCCAGGTTGCTCCTCCTTCCCACCCCACCCCTAAGGCTTCCCCGCCCATCCACCCCATCCCAGCACGCAGTTAGCATAGCCTTTGGTGAGCCCCTCCTGTCCCCAGCACTCAGCTCAAAGCTGGGCCATGGAGTAGAGCTGAGGCTGTTTCTCTTTTATCACTTGGCGGGCCTCTCGCCCCTTCATCTGAAGAGACAGCTTCAAGGATCAGGGCACGCAGCTTCCCCTGAGGACGGAGGAGTCTGTTTTCTGAATTGCAGACTTGTCATTTCTGGGCCAACTTTTGCTCTGTGGGAAGCCAGAGCCATTCGTCTGACCATTCAGTGTCTTTTGCAGCAGGGACACCAACCCATCCTAGGATGGTGCACACAGGACAAGAGGGGGACTTTATGACTTTTGCCAGGGGCCAGGGCCAGGGAAGCCTGGGGTCCCAGAGGAGGCTGTCAGGGGCTGTCTTAGTCAGTTCCGACTGCTTTAACAAAACACCATGGACTGGGCTGCTTAAACAAGAGACATTTATTTCTCGAAGTTCTGGAGGCATGGAAGTTCAAGATCAGGATGCCAGCATGGTCGGGTTGTGGTGAAAACTCTCTCCCTGGTTAACAGACAGCTGCCTTCTTGCTGAGTTCTCACACACTGGAGAGAGAGTAAGCTTTGGTCTCCCCTTGTAAGAACACTGATCCCATCATGGGGGTGCCACCCTGTGACCTCATCGAAATCTAATTACCTCCCAAAGTCCTCACCTCCAAATACCATCACATTGGGGGTTAAGGCTTCAACATACGGATTTTAGGGGGACACATTCAGTCCATAGCAGGGAACATAGGAGAAGTTAACAGGGGAGAACCAAAACATCTCAGGAGAGCAGCCACAGGTTTGGGAAACGGCAAGCCGTGTAGATGGTCCCTCACCGGGCAGGGTTGCTGGGGTGAGCATGCCATGATGATGGGAGTTGGAGTAAGGCAGGGGCAGCCCCTTGGACCTCTCATCTGGGACCTCCCGAGTTATGTGAGGAGATGAGAGAGGACAGAAGGGCAGCCTCTCATTTGGGGGAGTGGGGGGCCATAGGGGCTGTCACTTACCGGGTTCCTTAATGATGCCTCCTGGGAAGGTCCAACTCCTACTGTCTGCCATACCTATTTGCCAATCAGGAAACATGTAATGAGTACCAGTTATGCCCCAGGCTCTGTATCCTGAGCAGGACATGCAAGTTTCCTTCCTTGTGAAACTCACACTCCTGAGGGGAGGAAAGTCATCACAGTCACACAGGCGCACAGGCCTAAATGTGAGGCGGCACATCTTCATCCCTTCCAGCTGCGTTCACCCAATGGGGCACCGGGGAGACAGAAGGTGGAGGAAGGAGAAGGAAGTGGGCTCTGGTTCCCCTGGCTCCCTGCCTGCTGCACACTGTTGCATCCTCTATAGAAGGCTCTGCTCCTGTCCCCCCCCAACACCCTGCTCCACCGCCAGCTGCATCTGAGAACCCCGGACCAAGAGAGATAGAGTTCCCCCCTCATAATTTAGCCCTGCCAGCTCAGAGGACCGCCCCACCCGTCAAGGCTTCCCCTAACCCTGGCCCACATCTTGTAGGCAGTTCCTTCATTGAACCCTCATCAAATTACCCAATTTAAATATACCATCTGTTTCCTGCTGGGATCCTGCCCGACCCAGTGACCTAGTCTGGGAGGTCAGGGAAGCTTTCAGAGAAAAGGAGGTTTGAGCTGAGCTCTGAAGGATGAAATTCCAATTGCTCTTAAGGGGTGGAGCCAACATGTGTGTTTGGTCAGTAAGGGGGAGGTCCTGGTAAGCTCGAGGCTACAGTGAGGGGGCTTGCAGGGGGCAGCAGAGGACCCCATGAAGCCCTCCCCGCTCTTAGCCATGGCTGGCCAGGGCATCACTGAGCCTGGTCGCAGCTGTAAGGAAAAAAAGGCAGCAACTCTCATTCCTTAAGCATCATTGCAGACGCCAAGAGTGTTCTGGATCCCCACACCTTCTGTACAGGTGGACCCAGAGGAGGCCAATGTCTGGTGCTCTGGGTTATGAGGGATGCCCTCTGAAAGGTCAAGGCAAGCAACAGGAGGGCATGAACTCAAATTTGGGGGGCGTTGTGGGAAGTTCTGAATGCCTTGCATGGATTTAAGTTTGCCTCCCTGAGTTGGTACCTCGGGAAAGTGTGAGTTAGAACTTGTCACATAAACACATATTCCAAAGTCCATTTCATCATCCTAAAGTTTCATTATCTCGGTGTATTAGTTTCCAAGGGCTGCTGTAATAAATTACCACAAATTCTGTGGCTTAAAACTATGGACGCTTATTCTCTCACAGTTCCTGAAGCTAGAAGTCTGAAATCAAGGAGCCCTCGGGCCTTGGAGCCTTGCTTCTTCTGGAGGCTCAAGGGGAATATTCGTTCCTCGCCTCTCTCAGCTTCAGGTGGCTGCCGGCTTCCTCGGTTTGTGCCACATCACTGCAGTCTTCAAGGCCAACATTCTGCTCAGTCTTCACAGCACTTTCTCCTCTGTGTGTGAAAAATCTCTCCCTGCTGTCCAGCCCAGGTTGACGGAAAACAGCTGCCTTCCACGGCAGCTGCTGTTCCGCAGGGCAATGGATTGTTGGGTGGAGGAGGCCTCCTAATCCGGAGAGCTTCTAAACTGTAGAATGGCTGTTCTCTGGAAAGTCCTTTCTCTGGAAATCTTGACCAGTCAATGAGATTTCTAGTGGTCAGAGGACTTAGCCATGGCTCTGTAGCCAGAGGGTTGAGGCCATGATACGGTGACCTTTCAAAATTCACAATTCCTTGAATTATAAAAACTACTATCAAGATCGCCTTTGGGGCTTCCTTGGTGGCGCAGTGGTTAAGAATCCGCCTGCCAGTGCAGGGGACACGGGTTCGTGCCCCGGTCCGGGAAGATCCCACATGCCGCGG
>NC_041233.1:36278430-36281461 GCF_002837175.3 Physeter macrocephalus | reverse complement strand
CTCCACAATGGGAGAGGCCACAACAGTGAGAGGCCTGCATACCGCAAAAAAAAAAAAAAAACGATTGCCCTTGATACATTCTGTCGCCATTTAGACAAGGAATGTAAAAAGAATAAAAATAACCCGATGAATTCAGGATGGTGGAAAATGTCATTACTGGTAATTAAAATGACAGGAAGCCTTGCTCACTCTTGCTCCCTCCCCAAGACTAACATGAGAACATGTTTTTTCTTCTGATGCAATAATTAAGTTTGCCCAAGAAAAAGTCTCTCTGTGCACACCTCAGGGCAGGGATAAATGAAGCCTTTAACTGATAAATGTGATCATCTCAGTTACTAAACTCTCTGGGCAGACAGGCTTCCCAGGTGGATTGACTGAGCAGTGAAGTGGGGGCAATTGGGGTCGGGGGGCTCTGGGGAAGGGGTTAGAGAATCCTGAGGCCCAGAAAGACTGACTTTGTTAAGAAATGAAAGAGGGTTGGGGTGACCTCTGTAGCTAGTGGCAGCCACAGTTCCAGAACCAGAGCCTGAGGCCAAGATGCCAAGATGGAAGTAACAGCTCGAAGTTTCATCAGCTGCCACCGGGATAAAGAGACACATTCTCCCACACCGAGCACAGACAAGGCGAGGGCCCTGTGTAGACACTGCAGATACACGGAGAGCAAACACAGCCCTCCCCGCCCTCACTGAGGTCTCATTGAATGGGGAAAAACAGATCTCAATCTAGGGGTCTCCCAGGGCACTCAGAAAACTGACCAGGACTGTGGGTCAGGTGGAGGATGCTCAGACTTGAGAGCTGAACACTGAGTGAAATAAAAGTGGGCAGGAGGCCGGGGACCGTGGATCCATACACCAGGACAGAAACAGACAATTACTCAGTTGCAAAACATGCAAATGAGTAAAAAAAAAAAAAAAAAAAAAAAAAAAAAAGGTTTAGCTTCATTAGCTATCAATGAAACAGTAAGTAAAAGCCTCCTGAAGAATGATTTCTCTCCTCTGGAGGAATACTCAAAGGATGGGCAGTGTGTAATGAAGTGGGTCCTCCCTGCCCTGTGGGTAGAAGTGTAAACAGGCATGACCCTTTTGAAAAACAATTTGGCATCCTGTGCCAGCCCACGTGTATATTGTGACTCATTATTTTCACCTTTGGGAATCTACTCTAAGAAACATTTCACCATACCAAAGGCTTAATGCTCAAAGGTATATACTGCAATGTTATTTACAAGAGTTGTAAGCAGAAGCCAAATTCTCCTTCTACAAGCACAGATAAACAACATTTATGTCCCAGAATAGGCATACACACAACAGAATATTATTAGACCATTAAAATGAAATTAATAAAGAGATCAAAAACTTCAGTGATACAATAATAAGTGAAAAACATAAGATAGGAAATCATATTCATTTTTGGCAGCAATTATGTAAAAGTAAAATGTTGCATCAAAAAAAAGGAAAGAAATTTTTTAAATGTTCAAATTGTGGTACTACAAAAAGCGTTTTTCTTTTTTTTTTCAGTATTTCCAAATTATCTATAATGTGTATTATTTTATAATAAAGAGAGCTTTTTTTTTTAAAGGAAAAGGTTAAATCTATTTTAGTTGCTAAATAGAAGCCATGGTCAATTATCGTGGTCACTCTCCTTGTCACTGATATACTCCCTTCACTCACATACATACACAAACACACAAACTTTCTATAAGCAGGATGTGTGTGTGCAGTTACTCTGATTGAGGGGGTAGGGTGGCAGCAGTACATGGTAGTTTCATCCTGTTTTTCTCTGGAAAACACACAAACGTACAATCTGACAGGCCCCTCTCTGGGACCAGGACAGGTCTTTGTGGAATGGTGGATCTGAAAGAGATTTTTTTGCTACTGGGACTAGAGACAAGATGCTTAAACCTTGTATTAGTTATCTATTGCTGTGTAACAAATTACCCACAAACTTAAAATAGCAATCATTTATTACTGTACCATTTCTGTGACCCTGGATTCAGCCATGGCTTTTCTGCTTCTGACTCAAGGTATCCCACGAGGCTGCAATCAAGGTGTCCTGTCGGCCTGGGCTGTTGTCATCTCAAGGCTCAACTGGGGAAGATTTACTCATGGGGTTGTTGGCAGGATTTGGTTCCTCACTGGCTGTTGGCTGGAGACACCAGTTCCCTGCCAGATGGGCCTCTCCCTAGGGCCACTCACAACATGGCTGTGATTTCCTCAGATGGAGGGCTCCTGAGAGTGAAAGTACTAGAAGGTGAGCAGGACAGAAACCACAGTCTTTGTAACCTAATCTCGGAAATGACTCCCATCACATTTGCCATTTTCTATTCATTACAAGCAAGTTTCTAGGTCCAGCCCACATTCAAGGGGAGGGGATCCGAGAAGGACATGAATCCTAGGAGGCCGGGTGCGTTGGGCTATCTTAGAGCCGCCAATCACAAACCTCATAAACAAACATTCTTTCCACATCTATGCTGTTTCTGTACTATATTAAAGTGAATTCAATGCACACCACTGCTCTTTTTTTAACACCTTTCCCATTCGATTCTTGCATCACAGGCATTGGTCTTCTGGCAGATTTTCAAGGATTAATATCCCTGAGTTCTTGCAAGTTTGAAAATATAGGATACTACTTAGGAGAGCAAGATGTGGCCTCAGACTCCTGTGTTCGAATCCTGGTTCTGCCATATCAAGCTGTGTGAACTTGGGAAGTTTATTTAATCTCCCTAGGTGTCAGGAACCTCATCTTTAAAATGTGGCTAATAATGGTACCTATCTTATGGGGTTTTTGAGATATTTAGATGAGATTATATGTGTAAACACTCACATAGGGTCTGGAATTCAGAAATATTGCCCATGGTATCATCATTATTATTTACTTTTAAATGCCAGCATAACTTGGTTAAATTCTTAAGTATTGTTTTATTCTCTAAAGATGATTATATTGCCTTCTAATTTTGAATGATTCTGTTGTGAAAACTGCTAGCCAGGCTTCCCTGGTGGCGCAGTGGTTGCGCGTCCGCCTGCCGATGCAGGGG
>NC_041233.1:36205501-36278098 GCF_002837175.3 Physeter macrocephalus | reverse complement strand
GAACCGGGTTCGTGCCCCGGTCCGGGAAGATCCCACATGCCGCGGAGCGGCTGGGCCCGTGAGCCATGGCCGCTGGGCCTGCGCGTCCGGAGCCTGTGCTCCGCAGCGGGAGAGGCCACAGCAGGGGGAGGCCCGCATACCACAAAAAAAAAAAAAAAAAAAAAAAACAACTGCTAGCCATTACTATGGAAATTTCTTTCCTTGTAGTTGAGTTGTTTTTTTAAAAACCTGGGCATCCATTGAGTTTTTTCTTTGCATTCTAACTCCAGTGTCTCTATAGGAATGTCTCTCATTTTTAATTGTTCTATAACAATTTTTCTAAGTAATGAAATTTCAGATAAATGTAGATCTTCCTTTATTTGAGGAAGGTTTCTTTACTTTTATTTTTCAATTATATTTCTTCTGCTATTGTCTTGAGGAAATTAAATTATTTATATATTAGACAATATTTGTCTTTCAAATCTCACTTTCTTCTAATCTATTTTAGCTCTTTATTTTTTCATTTCATTTTGCTTCATTTCCTCAATTTAGTCGTTGTCACTGCCTATATATTCAACAGTATCCAGTCTCCTTTTTGATGACTCTCATGTAACTTTTTTTTCTATAAAGTTTTTAATCTTATTGCTATAGGCTCTTATTTTTAAAAATCTTTCATTGCTCTATCATCTCTTTTTCCAGCCCTCATACCCCTTTTTTGAGCTCTTTTATTTCAAAGAGGTGACATTTTCTTTAATTTTATTGATTTCATGGAATTGGTTTAAGTTCATTTGCTTGGATGGCATAAAACTTAAGGTGTGTGTTTCTCACATGCCCTCTGTCTTAATCTTTTCCTTCTTTTATTGGTTTCCATATCTTGCATAGGTACCACGTTGATTTCTTTCTGGTCATTGCTTATCTTTGAGGGGAGTCCTGTCTTCTTGTTCCAGCTAGTTGTTGAAGAAGAGCAGGTGAGCAGGCAGCTTGGTTTTGGCCTATGGTCTACAAACACATTCTCACTAACATTCTTCCCTGAAGAGATGATTGAACTAGGTCAGGAAATCTTCCAGGCTTAGAGTGAAGCTCTTAATGTCATGGTTGTGTGCATAGGATTTATTTATGTATCTACATCCATATCCATATCTCTAGCTATGATTTCATGTTTACTTTCCTTCTGGTGACCAAGGTCAGTAACTGAGAGCCAGTTGCCCTCCCTCTGTGGATGAAAATTTGTCCCTCACCATCTGCCTCTACAAGGATGAAGTCACTAGCCGCTGCAGTTGCTGACTTTCAACACACCCTGAAAGGCGTTCAGGGCAGAGATCAGGAGTGAGGCACTCTGTGCTCTGGGAAAAACTGGCAGAACAGGCCTTGAGATAGTTAGATATGTTCAGAAGATTTTATGAACCCAATTTCTTGCATCTTCTTATATAGAGAGAAGCACTAAAATCATTCATGGAGGCATCTGCTCCTTGTGACTAGCAGCGAACTTCAGCCAAAATGTGTGCTTGACTCCATGTATTCCCCCTACGCCAAAATCACATGTATATTGACCTCCCTCCTTACCTCTTCAGAGCAGTTCCTCAGAGCTATCTGAGAGTCTGTCTCCCAGGCCATAGCCTTCATTTTGCCCCAAAAAAGACTTAACTCACAGCTCTCACGTTGTACATTTCTTTTCAGTCAACACCTTCCTGTTTTGGCCTCCACCTTGGTATGCACATTTTTGCAAAGACACATGTCCATGTGTTTCCACCATGTTCTCTCGTTAAGCCCGGACTCCCAGCCCTCCTCAGGCCACGCTGCCCTCAAGAACCCTCCAGTGTCCCTGACCGTTGTCATTCTAAAGGAGGGGTCCTTTGTTTGACCCCTCAGGCTGTGCAACTTGTTTTTGGAGGGCTGCGCAGGCTTCTTCGCCAATTGTGGCTCAAAGGTGTGCCTGATTTCTAGTTTCATCACATGTGATTTTTTTCTATTTTATTTCTCCTTAATGGTTCCAAATCATTTCAAAAGATAAAGGCAGAGACACATTCTTCTATCATCTTTACCTGGAATTTTCTTATAAGCCCTCCTTCTAAGTAATTACACATCTATTTATGATCCAGATTTTAAAGAAAGGGCATAGCTTGCCATAAACGAATGAGGAGTACATTCCAACTAGAGAAACTAGAGACCCCTTGATCAGAGAAGTCCCCAGGCCTGCATGGTGTGAAGGCTAACCAGCAGGCAGAGAGTAAAGTGAGGCTGGGGACATGGAAGAGCTATTCCTCTAAGCTGAGGGATTTTGATGGGTATGAAAAAGAATAAAGGAATAAATTCCACAGGAGAACTTAACATAACATTGCTGTTGCAGGTTTTAAAAAAATCTTCTGAATAGGGCCTTTCAAGATCTTTACGGAAAGACTGGGGTTTCCTACTCTTTGTAATTATTTCAACATTCTAGATCTCAGCACCTACCCCTAAGATTTAGAACAAGGAAAAATAGGTGCCTCCCATCCAGTAAATCAGATCCTTCCCCAAGCAGAGATTATGAGCTCCAGAGTCCTACTGGGGCAACATGGCTAGAGCCAGACCACTAATTCCCCAGTTCTTTAAAGTCTTGCTTTTTCCTTTGGCCTGGGGGCTGGAAACCTCTACAGACAGCTCCTGCCAGGACAGCTCACAGCACAGTTTTGGTCTTGCTTTATTCCAGACAGGAGAGAGATAGCATTCATCACTTGCAAGTTCTATCTTTTGAATTTCATCTACTGCCTTCTGACTTATCAGATTTTCCAAGAGATCTGAAATACTTCTGTATGCCATATATATATATATATATAGAGAGAGAGAGAGAGAGAGAGAGAGAGAGAGCTGTATGCCATAGAGAGAGAGAGAGAGAGAGAGAGAGAGAGACAGAGACAGAGACAGAGACAGAGACAGAGACAGAGAGACAGAGACAGAGAAGTATGCCATATATATATATTCAGAAACATAATAAAGCCCTCTAAGCCCTCTACAGTGTTCATGGATCAAATAGCGATAAATGACTTTTGACTTCATATGGAGCCAATGCATTTCCTTTGCCTTCCAGAGCCTCTCATTTGGGTGTTGTACTTCATTCATATCTACTGCAGGTTCCTCTATAGAAGAATATGAGACTAAGAGCAGCATCTCACGATAATTATCCTGGCAACTTTGTGCTCCATGGATTGGAGCGATGAGAGGGTAGGGATAGTGAAAGCCATTGAAGAGAAAATTGCTACAAAAGGTGAAGAGCCAGGGACCAAAACTGAGATGTTACTGTGGAAACAGAACAACAGGACACATGGAAATACGGAAGGGTTGTCTGAGGAGAGTTTCAGAACGTAGCGATAATGGGCTGACCAGGGACCAGGGAGTCTGCCCAGACATGGTCCCAGAATCCCCAGGGCTCCAAAAGTCCTGCCTGTCAGTCAGAGGTGGTGAATCAGAAGACTCCCATTGGACATTTTGGCTTCATGGTGAATGTAAGAAGGAATAACAGTTTCTAAGCCTCCCCAGTCTGAGTTCCTCTCTTTCTGTCTGTGATAGCTGCCTCCAAAGGTGGTCTCCTCAATGAACTATGCCTCCCAATATCCACATCCTCATCTAATCCACTCCCACATTGAATCTGGGCTGGCTCAATATAGCCAATGAAATGCAACAGAAGTGACACAGAGTGACCTCCCATGCTAGGCGATGAGAAGCCTTGCAGTTTCTGCCTTCGTCTCTTGGAACAGCTGATCTGGAGGAAGTCTGACATCATGTAAGCAGTACAACTGTCCTGAAACCACCATTATTATGAGGAAGCTCAAGACAGTCACAGGAAAAGGCCATGTATAGAGAGAGATACCCAGCCAGCCCTGAGATCCTAGCCACCTCAGCCTGGGCACCAGGCATTATGGATGTCCGGCCCAGGTTAGGCTTTAGATGACTCTAGCCGCAGATGACATCTGACTTCAACTACATGAAAGAGTATCACCTTGCTGAGCTCAGTCAACCCTCAGAAACATGAAAGGGCATGACAAAATGTTTTCATTCTCTAAGTTTAATTCTCTTACTTTATTACATAGAAATAGATAACTGGAACATTAACCCAGGAAGCTATGTGAGAGCCACTCTCTCTGTAGACACTAGGACCATTTCCATGGATCAGAATAAGTGGGGAGCTGTCACCCCTGCCCCCCAGTTGCTTTACTAACATCCCTAGATGAAGAGTACCCATTGATATCAGCCCTCTCCACATTTCTCTCCTGCCCCAAGAGAGCCAGAGAGATTCCAATCAGCTCTTCTGAGCACAGAGCTCATGGACCCCTGGGCTTGCCTGCTTCCGGCTGCTAATTTCCCTGGCAGCACCTAGAGATATGGGCAAAGCCCAGGACCCCGCCATTCCTGAAGCTCCATTTCTCCATCCTAGAGCTCTGAAATACCCTGCTGCTGCCTGTCCCAGGCATGGGAAGACCTCGCTGAGGGAACTTGAGAAAGATCTCAAAAGGGAAGAGGCTGTCAGAATCGGTGCCCATAAGAACCTCCCAGGCCAGACTGGAACCTACCACGTGTCCCGGCCCTCACTGCCTGTTGACTTGGGCTCTGTGTGTTTTACATTTTATTACTGGTGGCCCAGGCTACACATAAGTATTTATGCTGGCAACAGGGGGCAGCATTTCCTGGACTGCGTTTCGGGGAGGAAAATCATGTTTCAGAGCTTTATTCTCTCTGTAGGCTGTCAGTTTTCTCCTCTTAACCCTGTGTCAGGGTCAAAACAGAGCTTGCTTCTTGGGGTGAAAATTCCATTCTGACCCCCGTGTCTGGCCTTTTTGGAAGACACACTAGCTCACTCCACCCGTGAAGCACGTTTCTCCAGACACAAGCATGGTGTAGTTGCTCGTGGGTGTGACAATTGTGTTCTCCAGACTTTCAAGGCCTGGGTCCCAGAAAGGTACTTGCATGTGAAATTGAGCTGTTAGCCATCAGTGTTGTTGGCATTTGGGACCCTGATTTCCAGACTAGCTGCCATGTGCAGGAGTCTCCAGCCAGTGTTACTGATGGTCTTCACTTGTGTTGACCCTAGTACCAGCCAAGTCCACCCCGCAAGCAGTTAAGACATAGAAGAATTGGGGTAGGCACTTGGGGAGGAAGGACAAATACCAAGTCTACTAATGCAATCTGTTTTAAAATATCAACCGTCTCATTAAGCACACACACACACACTCACAAACAAACACACAACTGAATGATTTGAGTGTATTTAGGCAAAACAGGATTACTTTTCCTATTTCAACTGGCTAAAGACTGGGGCAGTTTGCAGGTTCCACACACAATTGGATGCACAGAGCTTGCCCTGAGCTGGGGATCTGACCAGTAGCTAGCTCTTGATCTGTGCTCTCCTTGGACCTGTGACCTGGAAAGTAGCAAGGGAGGTGCCAGTGGGGCCAGCTGGAAATGGCCTCTTGTCTGCCTCTGGGCAGTTCCCAGAGCCCACTCTGTATCACCCAGGGAGGTTTTGCTTTCTCTGATTCCTTTGCTTTATCCCCACTCCTGACTCCAATTTCATAGTAAGCATGGAAAAACTGAGCCACAGAGAAGTAAAGCCAGTTAGCCAGGCATTCAGCAAAGAGCAGGAGAGCCAGGTCAGAGCCCAAGAGTGACCCTATTGCCCAGGGATCATGGAAAGAAGACACTAAGCCTTGAGAATGCTAGGGAAGCTGGGGCAAGAGGACACTTCATCCACTGAGGGTATGTCCCGCCAGAACGAGTAGGCTTTGAGCTTGGTCAATGGCAGAAGACCCAAGTCACGTAAAGAAAGTCACTGAGCTGCTTCCAGTCTGTCTCTTCTCTTCAACAGAGGTAGACACAAGAATATTCTGCCTCTCACTAACCTCTTGCTCGCTCTTTGGCAAATCATGTGGATGGGAAAAATGCTTTGTAAGGTACATATGTGAGGTATCCTCACCATTTTCACTGTTGCCAAGCAACATAAGACAGGACCTGGAGAAAACCCTCATACCAGCTTTCCACAATCTACCCGGCAAGATCAGGAGACAATAGATTCCAGGCTGCAACCATCTTGTCCCTACCTCAGGGCCCTGTAGGCACATGTTACTCCTCACATCTAGAGAAGTCTAACCCCCTTTCTTAAAAATGGACTGGCCTCAGTGACTTGCCTGGCCAGTACAACATGGTGGAAGTAACATTCTAGGACTTCTGAGGCAGGGCCAAAAGAAGCCTTGCAGCTTCCACCTGGGCCTCTTGGAAAACTTGCTTTTGCTCTCTTGGCTGCTCACCTCCACACCACGTGGAGAAGTCCCGGGTAGGTGTTTGGGTATTAACCATCCCAGCTGAGCTCCTAGCCCATGCGCCACATCCACAGCTGGCCATGTCAGTGAGCTGATTCGGATGTCCAGCCTAGCTGAGCCCTCAGACACTCCAGCACAGCCTTCATCTGACAGTAGCAGCATAAGACAGCCTAAACAAGAACCACCCATCTGAGCCCAGTCAACCCAGAACAGAACCAGGAAGGATAGTAAATTGTTGCTGTAAGCCACTAAGCTTTAAAGTGAAATATTTAACTGAAAGCGCTCTTCGTGAGCTACCTACAGGCATCTGGGCCTCCTGGTTCTCCTGCCTGAACCCTAGTGGTTGAACTGATCCATCATCTTCCTAGTGTGGCTTCCTTTCACTCTGTCCCAGGGCATCTCTCCCCACTTTCTGCTGTCCTTGCAGATAAGCTCAGGGGTCATTCTCAACTTAGGGCTCTTACTACAGGGGCCGAGATGTCTGCAGGAACAAAGATGAGACAACAGAGTGACGAGAACACGGAAGTGACTTCAGGTGGGTCCATCATGCCCTACACACGCCAGTCCTAGGCTGAGGTGGTCACTTCCTCTTTAGATGATAGGCAGGAGAAGCTCCTGAAGACTTGCAAATGAACTCTAAGCTCCTTCTAACCATCGCTCAAATCCCTGCCCCAGGAGCATCTTGGAGTAGAGCAGAGCGGGGGACCCCACGTGTGGCTCTGTAGCCTGGAGCATTGCTGGCTCTGCACATCCAGGCTTCAGCCCAAGTCTGTAGCGTTTATCACCTCCACATGCCTTCTCAGCTTTGGCCTTCACTGCCCTGGAGCGGGGAGACCAGCCAAAGTAAGGGCTTTCAGAAGAAGTGACTCTGCAGACCGGGTTTTCTGGCTCTGACATCTGTGAAAGCGCCACAGATGTTAGGGCTAATTAGCCACATTCGGTGAGACCAGGCCTATCAAACATCCCAGGCAGAGAGGTCGGCTCTGGGCTGAAAGGTGAGCTGTTTATTTAAGGGTGGTGGGTGGTCTCTGGCAGGACTTTCAGATTAACCTAAGCCCTCTGAAAATAGAAAATGCAGAGCTGGGCAGCCTGGGGTACCAATGGAGATAAGGGCAAACCAGGCGTGAGGTCCTCTTTGATTTCAGGATCTTCTGGGGGCAGGAGGTAAGGGGGAGGGAAGAGGAGCAGGGCAGAATTCTTTCTGTTTCCAGCCAGAGACCAGAAGGGCAGGCTGTCTTGGGGCAGGAAAGATATAGAGATCTCCTACAGCCCCATACTGCATGTCTGGAGAGGAATTTCTGAAGCCCCTGCATTGTCAGACAACCCCACAAGCTCGCAATTGATTCCTGCCTATTTCTGGGAGCATCTCGAGTATCAGGAAGATAAAATCCCAACCCCTGGAGATAATGCAAAAGGTAGTAAATAAGTCCAGCCTTCAGGGTTAAATGCATCAGGATTCTAAGCCTGGCTCTGCCTCTTACTAACAGTGAGATGTTGAACATCACGTCTATAGTCTCCTCTACCTTAGCTTTTCCCATCTGGAAAATGGGTATCCTACCGCCTTACCCTCCGTGTAAGGGCTGAGATGACCCACACACACAGTGCCCGCCATGGCACCAGTAATCATCCCCTGACTTCCCCCACAACTCCATGTGCAAGACTCAGACATTTTACTAAAGGGCTTATCTCTGTGCACAGCATGCTCACACAGGCCCCTGGGAGGCAAATGTTCTCCCCAGCTGGCAGGTGAGGACACTGAGAGACTCAGGGTGTCAGCCATGCAGCTGGAGAGTCTGAGTGTGAATTTCAGTCCAGGTCCTGCTCATCAAAGCCCATGTTCTTGATTGCAGAGCTGTATTTTTACCCACCATAACTGGGGTACAACAAACGCCATCACTGTCACCACCCCCAGGGAGGTCTGTGGTCCCATCTGTGCGTTTCTGCAGGGCCTTTGCTACTTCTCCTATCTAAGGGCAGCCTGAGCCTCCTGGTTCTACAACAAGCCAAAGGGCTGCCTGCTGCTCCCTCCTCGGCCGTTTGGGGCCCAACAGGCTAGACTGACTCTCTGACAAGGGAAGGCCACTGTGACCCTCAGGCCTAGTCAAAACATGGCAGGAGTGGGGGGCGCAGCAGCACTTTCTGACAGTCCTCAGCTCAGGCCTAAGCCAGGGGCTCGGAGCGGGGGCAGAAAGTGAGCTTCCCCAGCACCCCTGCCCAGAAGGGCAGAGAGAAGAGGCCCTACTAGGCCACAGAGAAGGAACATAAGGGCTTCCCTGGTGGCGCAGTGGTTGGGCGTCCGCCTGCCGATGCAGGGGACACGGGTTCGCGCCCCGGTCCGGGAAGATCCCACATGCCGCGGAGCGGCTGGGCCCGTGGGCCGTGGCCGCTGAGCCTGCGCGTCCGGAGCCTGTGCTCCGCAGCGGGAGAGGCCACAACAGTGAGAGGCCCGGGTACAGCAAAAACAAAAAAAGAAAAAAAAAAAAAAACAAGGAACATAAAACTGGGAGGGGCCTCCTAGGGTGCCCAGGCCAGTCTTCTGCTCCCTGGGAAGCCTCACCATCGGCAGGCAGAACACTCAGGCCTCTGTTGACTTACAAGCCTCCAGGGACTAGGCTGTACCATCATGTGTGGAGATAGTCACAGCTGGTCATCACTTGCAATGAAGCAAAATGACCGAAGGGCCTCTCCGCCCAGCAGGATCAGGCCTCCTTCAGGAGTCTCCAGGAAGCCTCCTGTCCTGGGCCCTCCAAGGCCTGGTACTGCAGGCTGGACTCTGCTTGGCCACCCAGAGGGCACATCCAGGGTAAGGCCCAGCATCTGCTTCACGGCCCAGCTTATGGCTACTGATGGGGCTCAATAAAAACCCAGATGGCATCTTATCAGTGTGTCATGAAAACCCAGCCATGCCTCTCAGGACCCTCGAAGGTCCTCCTGACCTTGGTCAACAGGCGGGGAACAAACGAGGGGTGGGGCTCACCCCAGAGGCTCCTGGCCAGAAATTTGTAAATTACTGCTCTACAGCTCAACCCTCGCTTTCCATATCCCGAGCTCTTCCTCAGCCTCTCATCCTAGTAATAGTTAAGATGCCTGAGCTCTTTAGAGCTTATACCCTGCCTCACATCCTCTCTAGCACCCGGCAGGAAGGCATCATCGTTCCTAATTTGCAGAGGAGGAAGTAGAGACTCAGGAGGCCAGGTGAGGGGTCCAGGTCAGCAGGCCTCCAGCCGGCTCTTGCACACGTGGAAATAGGCGTCTCTGCGGGCACCTGGTGAACCGCGTGGATTCTCAGCTTCTCAGCCAGTGATGCCTCTGCTGCTGCCTGTTGTTTCTCTAATTTCCAGGCTGAATGACGGTGCTCCCTCCTGACCCACCCTCCATCCCACGCATGAAGATGAGGCGGGGGGATGTGCCCAGAATGTGATGCGTGGAACCCAGCTCACCCGTGCGGGGCTCAGGAGCCGGGCATGGCCCCTCTTTCACGTGAGGCCCCGGGCTCTTTGGATACCCTCCACATGCCACTCTTTTTCTCATCCTGGCAAGAATGGCCCAGACTGATGCTCAGCGTCTCACTGCTGAGACTCAGAGACATAGGATGGCCATGTCTCTTCTAGTGTTGGGTCCAAATTCCTGCTGCCGCCTTGCTCACCCTCTGGGAGGCCCTTGGAGAGTCACCTAACTTCTGAGCCTATTCCCTCCCCTGTAAAACAAGGATCCCAGAGATGCTGTGGGAATCAATGAGACGGGAGGGGTGACAGCACCACATGTGTGCTGGGCGCACACCCAAGCCAGCATTCGTGCTGTGGCCTCCAGGAAGGGGTCTCAGCAGCTGGAGTACAAGGACGGGGCCAGCACCGTGGTGGGCCGGGCTTGCTTCTGTACCAGAGGCCCAGGCCTCCCACCACACACCGTGTCACAGTGGGCCCAGCCACAACCTCCTTGGGACAACCTGGCCGGTGAGGCCTTCAAGCGTGGCACAGACCTAAGATGCATGTCCCGTGAGCAGCACTGTGAAGCCAAACTTTGTCAGGAGGTGTGGATGTATCATTGGAAACAGATGCTCTAGACCAAAGTGTCCTTTTCTTTCTCTGTCAGGCTCCCTGGGTTTCTGTGACAATCCTCCAGGACAATGCCAGGCAGGTGAGGCAAGGACACAGAGATCTCTTAGAGGTGAGGCTCTGCCTTCAGGGAGCCCCAACCACACCTCCCATGTCCTGACCCCTGGGCTGTGTGACCCCAAGCAAGTTCCTTAACCACTCTGTGTCTCAGTCCTCTCTTATGATATTAAGACAATAATAACACTAACCTCATGAAAATTAAGCTGTGAGGTTTAAGTGAAATAATTAGAACAGCTCCAACCATTCATCCATCCATCCAGCCAGCCAGCCAGCCAGCCATCTATGTTCTCCCGCATCACCCTCTCTGAGACCCCTTAGGTGTCGGGTGCAGGAAACACATGGTCCTAGCCCTGCCAGCCTGTCCCAAGTGGTTCTCTGGAAAGCAGACTCTGAGGCAGAGTTAGGAGTATAAAAGACTGGCCGGCAGGTACCACCTATGAAGGGATGTGGGTTTGGACAGGGAGAGGTCAGGCTGTGATGCAAATATAACCAAGTCTCTGCCAGCCCCACAGAGCTCCGGAGCAGAATCATTAGAGGAGACCCCGTTGCTTGGGGGAAGAGCTATGTCCTGGTACCTCACCTTGCTCAGTTGATGGAGGCTGCCCCAGGGGGAGTGTGATGAGTCTAGGAATCAGCGAGAGGCCATCGGGTCACCACGCCTCTCACAGCTGAGCAGCAGAGAGCGCTTTCCTAAAGGGGGACCTGCAGTGTGTCTTGGAGCCTGCCGTGCCAGTCCTACAATGGAGGGTGAGACGCATGAGGGTGAGAGCCTCATACAGAGACAGGAGCTGGTGGGAGGCCAGGGCGCTATAAAGATGCCAGAGACGCCTGCCCTGGGGGGACAGCAAGACTTCTTGAGAGTGATCGCTAAGGTAAGGGATAAATGGTAAGTGACAGGTGCCCAGCAGGGACAAGGGAGGAGGCCACTGGCCTAGGATCAGCACTGGGTGGTAGCTAGACATGGCAAAGGCCTTGGGCTGTGGCTGTAGGCCTGTTCTGGAGCCCAGACCTTGGCCCCTTCCCGGAGGCTGCTGGGACCTTTCTTGTTCATGCTTTTCCCAAAACCATAAGAGCCTGGAGCTGTCCCAAGCTCCCTTCCTCTCCATCCCTAACATCTTCACTGGGAGTGTGGGACCAGAGCTTGCAGGGCCCATAGTGGGGCTCTTGTTTCTTGCAGACAGCCTTGGTCTTGTTAGCCCAGGCCCAGGGGTGCTGGTTACAAAGGCAGGGCTGGTGACGGGGTGAGTTACCAGCTAAACCCAAACCACTGTGTTAACACAGAGCAGGAGGAGCTATTGTTTTTGGCCTCGGGAGCCTGCGCAAAAGCCAGGGTTGATTTTGGTCCTATTCAGCCACTGAATACCCACGTGCTCCAGTTCCGCGGGTCCATTTGTCCTTTGGGTGAGCAAAGGGTTTGCGCGTCAGCCCTGAGGGGCAAGGCCGGGGAGGCAGAGGAAGGGCCGGGGAGGCAGAAGCACCCTGGAGGGCCCTGCCCTTGTCTGAAATTCAAAAGATGCATCCAGCCCCTCAAAGGAAATTCTCCTGATCTCCTTTCCCCAGAGTGTTATCAGACCCGAGCCTGGCCCCAAACCGTGGATGGGAATAGTTCAACCCTGAGATCCTCCCGCTTCTGGCACAGCGAAACATCTACACTGCTACTGCTTTTTCTTCTTTAATTTGATTCCCCCTGGTAGCCCACAAGGCTGGACCGAGAGTTATTTTCAAACAAGAATCTCTTTTGTTTGCTGAGCATAAGTTCTCATTCCATTAGAAAAAAATATAGGGCTCCTTCCATCAGGTTTCTCTCGGAAACCTGGCCTCCATTCTGAGGCAAAAGCATTTGAAGAAATCAAGTTCCCAGAGACTCTCCCTGCTCGGCCCCATTTTAGCAGACACGCCTCTCGGACCCTGTTCAAGCCGAAATGGGCCTGCAGCAGCCCCTCACGCTCTGCTGTGTGTGTAAATCCCCCAGGGGGGTTGTCAACACCCACTTTCAGCTCTGGACCCTGGGGTGGGGCTCAGACCCCGCGTGTTTGACCAGCACCTGGGTGATGCCAACGCTGCTGCGGCACCCGAGTGAGGGTTGAGGGTCTGGCCAAAACCTTGCTCTCCAGAGGGTCCTCTGCTCAGACCTTAGAAGCCAGAGTCTTCATGGCCCTCCTGGTAGAGCCATCAGACCCTCCCTGTCCGGCCACCCCGCAGAGAACATGGACAGGCCATGACCCACAGCGTGCGAGGAAAAGAACATCCACCTCCAGAACTTCCAGACCACGGGAGACCTCAGAGTGGACCAGATGACGCAGGGAGGAGAGAGGTGCAGGGAGAGAGGACGGGCAAGGACAGAGCCAGAGACACAACGTCTAAGTCCCTGGCAGGCAGGAAGGGAGTCTACAAAGGAACTGGAGAAGGAACCCACCAGGAGGGGTGGGAGCCCTATGAAGGAAGTGTCGCCATGGAAAGCAAGGAGTAAATGGTCCCCAAACTCCAATGTTGCAGAGAAATTCCAAAAGCTAAAGACTGAAGGGTGCCTTCCTGATTGGTTTCAACAGCAAGCCTCTCACTCAGCTCGTAGGGCTGCAGCCCCCATCCTTACACAGCAGGAGAGGCATGGGCAGAGGCTGGGAAGGGACAAGAAATGTGGTCAAAAAGGGAGAGAGTCAAAGCAGTGACTGAGGAGGTGTGGGGACAGTCAAGGCTCTTTTCTTTGTGATAAGGAAGAGTGAGGCAGAAACCAGCAAAGAAACGGTAAAGAAAGAGAGTGACGGGAGCAAAAATGGGCCATCAAAGGGCAGTGCTCGGAAGGCTGACACAAGAAGGTATGTAAGATACAGGGAGAGGAGGGGGAGGCCAGGCTTCCACTGTGGCTGCAAGGAAGGAGGGGAGGCCTCCTGCCGAGAGTGAAAGAGAAGTTTGGAAGCAGCCGCTGTGGGGAATGGGCTTCCTATGGTGTTGGTGGGCTGATTTTCACCAGCGGCACTGAACTGCCCCGATATCAGCTCTGAGAACGGAGCGCTTGGCTCAATCCACGGCTAGGGTGTTGCCGGGGGGGGACTCAATCCGAGAAGAGTGATGCAGGAGATATGACGATACCTGCAAGAGAGAGGCTGCAGTGATGTTTCACGGAGTCTAAGCAGGGGAGGAACAGAGGAAGGCAGGAGGGAGCCCAGAGGTAGGGAGAAAGCAGAGAAAGCAGGGGTCTGGCACATCCAGTGCTGTGTTTCCAGAATGACTGATTGAGACAGGTATAAGGAAAATAGGTATGGAGAAAATGAGAATATTTAATTCTGGGTGATGGCATACATAGGTGGTATCACAATGACAATAATTAGAGGTGATCGGGTAAGGAAGTGGAATCTAGGATGGTGGACCCCACCCCCAAGGGTGACCACTGAGGATAATGACTACTAACACCCACAGCTCAGGGGAGACCCATCCAGCACCCTGTCCCTGGCACATGGACACAAAGACAGCCACATACTCAGAGCAGCACTCTCCTCGTGCTGAACAGACAGAGGTGTGGTGGTGACATCTGAGAGCCAGCCCTCCGCTAATTGGGAGAGGGGTCGCAGGTTGGGCCCGCAGTCAGGCACAAGGCATTATGGTCTCTGGGGGAAGCTCCAGGGTGTCAGCCTTGCCTTCCCAGGGCAAGGGCTATCTCTGGGCACTCGCCTCATCCATCCAAATGACCCAGCAACAAGGGAGGTGCCACCAGCACAGGCAGTGAACGTGAGCAGAGATAGGGCACAGGGCTTTGGAGCAACATTGTTTCAGAAAGAAACAAAGAGAACACAGCACAGGCAAGTTAAGCTCCCTTGTAGGGAAGGATTCCTGTACCTTTTATTCCTGCTAAAGAGTCTGATGATTTATGTCCTCCACACTGGGCTAAGTGCCAACATTAGGCCTCATTCAACTCTGTGCTACATAAGTGTTACATACATTATCTCATTTAATGCTCATGACAGCACTGAACTTGAAAAATGTGAACTGGCTTACGTGCATTTCTGTGTGAACACTTTTGCATATCCAGATATAGAAATACATGAGGACTCAGGCAGAAAACCCAGTTTAAAGGCTCCCTTTCTCATCCAAACACCACTCAAGTGGGACAACTCGATATTCACATGCAAAGAATGGATTTTGATCCCCCACTTCACAACATGTACAAAAATTAACTCAAAATTGATCATTGACTTAAATATAAGAGCTAAAACTATTACAATTTTAGAAGAAAACATAAGGGTAATTCATGATCTTGGCAAAGAATTTGGGACAGAATTCTTAGATATGCCAGCAAAAGTGTGAGCAACAAAAGATAAATTAGACTTCATAAAAATTTAAAACTTTTTTGTATCAAAGAACATTATCAGGGCTTCCCTGGTGGTGCAGTGGTTGGGAGTCTGCCTGCCGATGCAGGGGACACGGGTTCGTGCCCCGATCCGGGAGGATCCCACATGCCGCAGAGCGGTTGGGCCCGTGAGCCATGGCCGCTGAGCCTGCGCGTCCGGAGCCTGTGCTCCGCAGCGGGAGAGGCCACAACAGTGAGAGGCCCGCGTACCGCACAAAAAAAAAAAAAAAAAAAAAAAAAGAACATTATCAGGAAAATGCAAAGACATCCTATGAAATGGGAAATTTTTCACAAATCATATATCTGATAAAGGTCTAATATCCTGAAGAGCTAAAGAACACTTACAACTCAATAATAAAAAGACAATTTAAAAATGGGCAAAGTAGACATTTCTCCAAGGAAGATGTATACAAATGGCCAATAAGTACATGAAAGATGGTTGACATTGTTAGTCATTCGGGAAATCCAAAACAAAACCATAATGGGATATCACCTCACACCCACTAGGATGGCTATAATCAAAAAGCCATATGATAATGAGCTTGGCAAGAATGTGGAGAAATTAATTCTCATACCCTGCTGAAGGGAATGTAAAATGGTACAGCTGCTTTGGAGAACAGTTTGGCAGTTCCTCAAAAAGTTAAACAGAGAATTGCCATATGACAGAGCTAGTCCACTCTTAAGCATATACCCAAGAGAAATGAGAACATCTGTCCACACAAAATCTTGTACATGAATGTAGCTGCATTATTCATGAAAGCCAAAATATGGAAGCAACCTAAACGTCCACCAATGGATGAACGAAGAAGCAAATTTCGGCTTATCCGGAATAGTATTTAGCCATAAAAAAGAAATGAAGTACTGATCCATGGTGCAACTTGGATAAACCTCATAAACATTATGCTAAGTGAAAGGATCCTGTCACAAAAGGTCACATAATATATATTTCGGTTTAGATGCTCTATCTAGAATGGGCAAATTCATAAAGACAGAATCCAGAGGATGGGAGGAGGACAGAATGGAAAGTGATTACTTAGTGAG
The DNA here is from genome assembly GCF_002837175.3 of Physeter macrocephalus. NCBI lineage: Eukaryota > Metazoa > Chordata > Mammalia > Artiodactyla > Physeteridae > Physeter > Physeter macrocephalus. Next base: position 36,262,331 of record NC_041233.1, on the reverse strand, counting down.
TGTGGGGTGTTTTATGGGGTAAAGAAAAACTTTTGAAGCTAGAGAGAGCTTATGACTTGCACAGCATTACAAATACACAAAACAGCACTGAATCGTTCACTTTAGAAGGGTTAATTGTATGCTATGTGAATTTCACCTGCCAGCAGTATGGCGAGGAGCTGCAAGAAGCTGGAAAGGACAGGCCAGTTCTGAAAAGGACACGGCAGCTGCTCCCTTCTGGGCTGCGGGCAGGTGGACTCTGGCTGCAGGTGAAGAAGGTCAAGGCAGGCCTAGTCAGTTTTCCGGGGCATGGTGGTGAATGAAACCCCAAATCAGTGCCTTGGCATCCTCTCCCTGTCAGCAGCTGCAGTTCACCAAGGTGACCAAATTCAGCTCTGACAGTGCTGCAGCCCCAGGCCCGGGGGTTTAGGGAAGAGTATCAGGAAAGAGACAGCAAAGGAATTCACAGAAGAAAGGCGCAAGCACTTATTTCTTATCCTTGCTCAAATTGAACCCTTTATTGCATCCTTCCCCAAGATTAAACATATTCTCCTAATTAATAGTCCACTACAGCTCATCTTCTAAACCCCTGACATTTTAGAATGGAAAGTCTCTCTGAGATCTTCTCATCAACTCCTCATTTTAATGATGAGAGAGAAGTGAGGCTCAGAAAGGAGACAGGAGTTAGTGACAAAAACAAGATGACAACGCCATGTTTCGTCATCCAGGCTCTTCCATATTTATTGATGCACAAGTCATTGCTTCAGTGCAGAAGTTAAGGATGCTGGGAGGAAAGAACAAGGTTTCAGGATGGTGGGATAATAAAGAGGAGTGATGTCAGGAGAATTCTTAAACTAGCAGGAAAGGGAAATGATGACATCTGCGAGTATTTCCCATGTATCCCCATCCATGTGATGGATCAGTGCTTGGAGGAAAGAAGGAAGGGAAAGTGCACCGCGAGGAAATCACAAGACTTGAGTGCAAGCTCTAAGTCTGCAAGTTACCCCCAGGGTGATATCAGAGGAGCTACAGCTCATTTCAGCATCTTGACTTTCCTCTGTCACCCGGGAAGAAGTGGGCCAGCAGTGGAGGGCCACATTCGGGTTAGAGAGTGACCTCAAAGGTTGTGCCAGCCTCCCTGTCCTCATCACAGAGGCTGGAAACAGGTTGATGGGACGGAGGGAGGCAGACCTCCTTCTGGCTCAGCGAGAGGCAAAGGAATCACCGCCAAGGCCGTTTCTTCCCCTCCCTCCTGCCCCTGTGGTGTCACCACCGTGGCTCTACAGATCTACAGACCCCTGCACCTCCCTGTCTGGCCGGGAGCAGCCAGCTGGCCACCGACGTGATTTTCCCCACGGCCAGGGGCCCAGGGGGTGACTCACAGCTGGCAGGCCTCTGGCCCGGTGTTATTTTGAGATCCGGCTCTGTGATGGGCTCATGTGACAGCTTTGTTCTCCCAGGCCCTTTTGATTTGTGAATCTCCCTTTGTGGCTCGTGGGGGATGCCCGGGCCCTGCTGTTTCTGGGCTCCAGCATCCCCCTTGGCTGGGCAGGCCAGGCCAGCTGCAGTGAGGGCGGCAGACAGAGGGCAGGAGGAGCAGGGCCCAGAGTTGAGCAGCCGCTGGCTTGGGCTGCTCGGGGCTTCACTTCCAGGCAGCGTGGAGCTGACTGGGTGGTCGTGGAAGAAGGATAAGTGCCTGCTCAGAGCCAGTTCTGAATGGCTGGATCACAAACCACAGGGCTGGACAAGGGCTGCCCTGCTGTGCTTGGGCCTCGGCCCAGAGCTCTCCGCAGCGTCTGTGAGGCTCGGGGCTGGACCCCAGAGAAGCCGCCGGGGACTCGCGGGGCAGCCAGCCCTTGGGAAAGAGCACTTGGGGCCTGGGAGGGCTCTGCTAGCCAGAAAAGACTCCAGGCCTGTCAGACGACGTCTATGGGACCCCATTTGTGGCACTTAACGTCAAGGCAGGCAATGTTACAGAGCAGAGAGAACGGCAGAGCCAAGGACAACTGGGTGCCAATCCAAGCTGTGCTCCCAGCTGGTGCTAAGACCTTGGGACCGTTAATGAACTTCTAATCTCTCACCTGTAAAAAAGAATTCTAAGACCCTCTCTGAGCTGTGAAAGGTTTAACTGAGCTATAACACATACAGATGTGCTCAGCATTGTACCTGTTTGGTAAATGCAGTCACACACACACATGCCTGCCTCTTTCTGCAATCCGTGGGGTAGGGAAGGCTTGTTCTCAGTTGCTGCCTGGCTAGGTGTCCCCTCCATCCTCATGATTCCACGAATCCTTCCTGAAATCGATGCATTCCCAGGTCGCTGAGGGCCAGTCTCCAGCCACCTGACTGGAGGCAGCTGAGTTCACACACACCTCCCGACTGCTGACTCACGGCACCAGCTCAGTGGACGCTTCAGTCAACAGGGCCTTTTTTGGCAGCTGCAAATTTCACGGTTATAGGTGTTCCTTCTATCTAGACAGTCAACTTCCACAGGGCAAAGCCTCCTACAGAAGGAGGAAAATGCAGACCCAGGACACGCCTTGCTGATTGAAAGAAGGAGAAGGCGGGAACCAAGGAGCTTTGCGCATCCCGCAAGGTGTGACTCGCCCTGGAGTTTCAGGGTCTCAGCCTCAAGGCCTCCACCACCTGGAGGAGATGGCATGAGAGGCACATCTTATGATGCACGTGTCTGGGTTAGAAGGGGGCTTATGTGTCCTCCTGCCCAAGCCCCATGCGGTGATGCACATCCACACTGATGGCTAGACCATCTCCCACTGGGACCCCACCGGGACAGGCGTTCACTCCCCTTTGGGCAGCTCACTGCATCAGCAAGGCCTCCGAATAGTGAAACCCTGCCCTGTGTAGCTTATACCAATTGATCCTTATTCCACTGTCTGGGGCTATACAACACAGATCTGCTCCTCCTTGCTCAAGACAAGCTGATGACACTCTGCAGATTCCGTGAGTCTTCTCACCCCCACAAAACCCATAAACCATTGACCCGCCTTTCCTTTCAGGCAATGGTTCCAAGAGCGCCATTCTCTTCTGCTTTCCCTAGGAAAGAACAAATGCACCATCAGCTTTACACTGAAATAAGAGGGCACCGAGGACACTTCCAGGGAGCCGGCACTGAGGACCCTCCCCTGGGCCACGTCTCCTTGAAGATCTCTTTAAAGGCCTGGGCCCCCTCCCCCTGGAGCCCAGGGAGCAATCTTCGGTCCTGCCCAGGGCTGGGGGCCAACTGGAGTGTCTGAGAGCCTCACCCTCAACCGCAACCATTGCAGTTTTAATCTGGTAACTCTCAGCTTTTCCATCAGAATTCAGAGGGCTATAATAGTAACTGTTTGCTTGTAAAGTGCTTGGAGCTCAGAGCAGAAAAGGTGTCAGACAAGTGTGAAATGTTGTTACTGGCACAGGCCAGAGCATGGAATGGAAATTCACCAGCAGAAAGTAGGAACTCAGAGGAAGCCATTCGTCACCTCCTCTGAACAAATGGATACAGGAAAGGGGGTCTCCCCTCTGCAGCCAGGCACACCCCAGGTCAACCAGAGGGGCTGGAGGAGAGGCAGGTGAGCCCAAAGGAAAGTCCCGCTTTCTGGTGTCAACATCACTGAACTCATTTAATAGACATGCCTTCAGCCTGAAGACTTGCTCTCCATTGCACACTATAGGAGGCTGCCAGCTCAGCCCAGGTACCCAGAGCCTGCAGGCAGCCAGTTCAATCAGAGAAGAAGCCTCCTGGAGAACGGGGCCATTGTGTCCACCATCTGGAAGAACAAACCTGGTTTTCAAACAGGGATGCACTGGGCAGATAGAACAAGTCAGCATGTGTGACACAGTAGAGACAGACAGTAGAACAGACTCCTTTGGACATACAGATAATTCAACAAACAAAAGAAATTTTAAAAACTCTAATTAGTACTCTCAGAAGTTCAGGAAGATTTTACATTCATAAAAGAATATTCTGGGGGAAAATATCTTCTTAGACACTTAAAATTTGATCTACCATTCCGTAGATTATTATTCCCCAAAATAATCATCAGCAAATGAACCAAAAAATAAAGTGAAGGAAATCTGCCAGAACATAGAACAGAAAGACATGGAGAAGGAGCTCTCAATGGAAATGACCCATACATCCTATTAGGATGAGTGAAAAAAGTACCATATAACATTTTAAAACATGAACGATACAGAGAAAAACATAAACACTGAGAGGGAAAACAGAATCACCTATAAATGAATAAAAATCGCATTGGCATTTCGTTAACAAAAATTGTTGGATATATGGGAGATTTTAACATATACCATGTTCCTAGATGGGAAGACTTCATATTCTAAAGATACCAATCCTCCTCAAATGATCTCAAGTATCAGATCATTCTCCCTGACTCCTGACAGCTAAAGTTTGTCACTTCAGGACTTTGAACCTGGAACCAGTACTGCAAAGAATCAGAAGATGGTTCCGAATTCTAGTGGTGGTGGTGATGGAGATGGTGGTGGAGGTGTTGGTAGCAGTGGAGCTCATAGCACTGGGGCTGATGGTGGTGGTGGGTGATGATGATGGGATGGTAGAAACCAGTACCAGGGTCTGGGAGAGATGATGGCAGCAGAGTCAAGAGAACTGCTTCTTGGGCTTCCCTGGTGGCGCAGTGGTTGAGAGTCCGCCTGCCGACGCAGGGGACACGGGTTCGTGCCCCGGTCCGGGAAGATCCCACGTGCCGCAGAGCGGCTGGACCCGTGAGCCATGACCGCTGAGCCTGCGCGTCCGGAGCCTGTGCTCCGTGACGGGAGAGGCCACAGCAATGAGAGGCCCGCATACCACAAAAAAAAAAAAAAAAAAAAAAAAGAGAACTGCTTCTTGACAGCAAGCATCCAGGGGCAAGGGCACCAGTGGTACCGACGGTCCTGAGGATATCATTTCTCTGTGTTCTTGGTTCTTCAGCCTCCCCCTAATCTGACCTTCTTTCCAAAGCTTGTTTCCAAACACCCACTCCTTTCACTAAGCTATTCAGTATCCTTCTAATAAATCTCTTTTCTGCCTAAGTTAAATAACATTTGTTTCTATTGCTTGCAACAAAGAACACCAACTGGCACAAAGAATTTTCTCATCTTGAGAAAGAACAGGCTTTTATAAGCAAGGCAAGGAAGCAGAAATATTATTTTGAAAATAAAAGACTGACTAACTGAATCACAAAGCTTGAAACAATCCAATGGAAAAAGTGACACATCATAGATGAAGAGGAAAGATTGATATAAATATGATAAGATGTTCAGTCTCCCTAGTAATCAAGTAACTACAGATTAAAATGACAGAATACTTTTGCGCTTCTGGTTAGCAAAAAACATCCAAGGTGTAAGAGGGTGGAAAAAATGCATTGGGGAAAACAAAAAAGAATTACTTTGACTGGAAAGTCAGTGGTATCTCCCAATACTTGACGTGGGAATTTCTTCTCCTCAAAAAATGTTATTTTGAAGTATTTATCCTATAAAAATACTTGCACAAAACACACAGATGTTAATAGCTGGGTTATTTTTGAGTCAAAAATTATAGATAACCTAAGTATCACCAACAGGGGCATGGTTAAACAAAATATGGGAAACACAGGAGGAATACAATGAGTTCACTTTATCTTTAATGATCTAGAAGACTCCTTAGTGTATCGTTTAGTGAAAAAAAAAGCAAATGGAAAACAGTCTCTATGGTATGGTTCAATTTCTGTTTTTAAAACTTTTTAAAAATTGCAAAAAGGAGGCTAAGGTCGCGTTATTTTTCTTATACACCTCTGTAACAAGTAATACCATAAAATGATCATGTTCTATTTTTGCAATTTCTCAGCGAAACTAAAAGTAGAAAGAAATGCAGTCAACAGGAATATCCCTTGAGGGATAAATCACCACCAGGGTTCTCTATTGTCATGGGTCATTGTGAGCCTGCTGTGAATAGGCTGGGTGAGGGATGGGCCTTCTGCTGTGTCCTATGCCTTCCCGCCGGGGTAGTTGGAAGAGGCAGAAGAGGTGCCTGGTTTTATCTTATGGTCTCAGAAAAATTCCTTTGGAGTCTAGGTCAAGCTAAAGAAGAAACACTGAAAAGAGCGATCATTGCCGTGCTTAAGAACTGCCCTGGTCCCTTAATGTTCCATCAGAGGAGTGAAATTAACTAGAAGGAAAGCCCCACACGCAATAAACAGAATCACAGACAGATGAAAAGATGTTTGTTTGACCCAGTAAGTACAATATACTGTGCCCACAGCACATGCTGACGGACTACCACTAGGAGGCTGCCTGTGTTTTGCAGCCTAAAGTCTCTTTGATTTATGGAGCCAAAGTAAATGACAGGCAGGGCCAATAAAAATTCTTTAGCGATTCAGGCTTACTTTCCATTCCATTTCGTAGAGGAGGTGAAAAGACGTGCACGCCTGTAATGGGACTTAGTGAAACTCATGAACCGCGCACTCGTTCATCGGTGTCCAGGGTATTTCTGTGTCAGAAGCGGACTTCCGTCCAGGGCGGGTCCTGAGGCAGGAGCATAGCTCCATCTGGGGGTGGCCTGAGTTAGATAAACATTTTGTCTGCTGCTGGGAGTCCACTGGGCAGGCTCAGGGGGACCAGAGGAGCGGGCTTGTCCAAGAACTGGGTTCCTGAAAAGCGTGATCCACAGCCCCTGTTCCCACTGGGTCGGCTTGCCTTTCAAAAGAACCTGGAGGAGAATGTCCTTAAGAGAAGTGAGTGTTTTCATGAGTGAATGAATGATCTGTCCCTTCCCTAAGTTGAACCCTCACACAAAGCCTGAGAGGAAATACCCACTGAAAGTCAAGAGAGGTAGTGGGCTTGGGTGTGAGATGGATTTGGGTTCAAACCATACTTGTGAGTAACTTTGGGTAAGTCACTTCTCTCAACCTTGTTTGTTTCTTCTGTTAAATGGGCACGATACCATCTTCTTCATAGGATTGGTATTCATATTAACTGACATACTGTGTTAGTTTGCTGGGGCTGCCATTAACAGAGAGCCACAAACTGGGGAGCTCAAACAACAGAAATCTACTGTCTCACAGTTCCGTCAAGGGAGGCCTGAGCTGGACAGAGGCCTAAAGCTTGATCTGAGGAGGCTAGAAGCTACAGATCAAGGTGTTAGCAGGCTGGGTTCCTGTTGGAGGCTATGAGGGAAAGTCTGTTCCATACCTCTCCTCTGCCTTCTGGTGGCTGGCTGTCAATCTTTGTTGTTTGTAGACTTAGTGAAGAAATTCTGCCTTCAGTGTCACCTGACATTCTCCCTGTGTGTATATCTGTCTCCAAATTTCCCTTTTTTTAATAAGGACACCAGTATATTAAATCAGGAGCCTACCTTAATGACCTCATATTAACTAATTACATCTGTAATGGCTCCATATCCAGACAAGGGCACATTCTGAGGTACTAGGGGTTAGGACTTCAACATACGAATTTTTGAAGGACACGATACAATCCACAAGTGAAAATAACATAAAATGACTGGCATATCATAATTCTTCAATAAACATAAATAAAATGACTGCATGTTGAAATACTAATATTTTGGAACCATTGAGTTAAAAAAACATTACTGGAATAAATGTCACCTGGTTTTTCCTTTTTTAATGTGGCTCTGAGAACATATAAAATTACATATTTGGCTCCTATTTGTGGCTCAGATTCTATTTCTATTGGACAGCACTGGTCTAGAGTCTGAAGGAGTAGACAAAGCATGGGCTTTTGAGTCAACAGCTCTGCACTCCAAACCAAACTGTCATTACCAGCTTTGTCAACAAGGGCAAATGATTTAACCTCTATGACCCTCGGATTTCCCATATGTGAAATGGAGATAAGAATGGATTTCACGGTACTGTGGAAAGGATTAGGTGGGATCAGGTATGCAGAATGCCTAGCAAGAGTTTGCTACCTGGTAGAAGCTCGGTAAATGTGTGTCTCCAACCCCCTAGTTAGGAGGAAGAGAAAAGCACGCTGTCAACACTCTCTTAATCAGCACCAGATGCAGAGCTAGTGGCTTTGCAAAGATGGAGCTCTGAGCAAGCACAGTGAGGGAGGGGAAGTTCAACCACACAGCCAAAGTCCTCTGTGTTATTCTGTGTGAAAAGTTTAGAGTTTCGGGGCAGAGGGGAAGTCTTTATTTGAACTTATCTTCTTGCATTTCTTTAAAGCCTGCTCTAAAACGTGGAATGTGTCCTTGATAAGTAGAGAATTGTGATGCATCAATATGGGTGCTGCGTGTGTGATGAAGTCATACCCACACAGAGCATGCTCTATTGCTCTCCCCCCGTCCCAACCCAAACCTGAGAAACTCTGGGGAGGTGCTCTCATCTCCTGGTTTGCAGGGAGCCTCTGCCTTCCAGCAGCTCCGGAAACTATACCTTAGGGCACTCACAGAGACCAGTCCAAGATAACCAGTCTCAAATATAAGAAGTGAGATGAAATTACAACTGAGAGAAACTGAATATCTTGTCATGGAGAGGATGGTCTTATCTTGGTTTGGTTGCCTGTTCATATTAAAGGCATGGGTGTGTAGGAGGGTGGTGAGGGCGGGGGAACAGGGTATTTATTGACTCTACGTTGGGTCAAGGACCACAGTGGGCTGCTCAATGCAGCAGATGGAGTCTGGAGGCACAGAGTGTCCAGAACACAGGTACCAACAGCTCTGTGTGGAGGGCTCATCTGAAGAATTGTTTAGTTCTACACACTGCATTCTAAGAGGGGAAACTGAAAAGTGGGGTTTGTCCTAAGGAAGATAAGCAGGTAGGAACTGGGTCACATGGAAACCACTGGTGGAATGGGAGTGTTTAATCTGAAAAGGGGAGACAGGGGATGTCTGTAAGAGTTGCAGTCCCTGCATGTGAAGCAAGTTCTAGCCTCGCTCTGCTGGCCCCTTTGGGTGAGAGAGAGATGACGGGTTCCCACAGGGAAGAGTATATTTAATGATCGATGCCCTCCCTTATTCCTAAAAAGATTTAAAATAAATGAAAGGAACAGGATGGTCCCCCAATACCACAAGCTGTTTTGTTAGGCTGTGGGCTCCTTGTCCCCGGAGACATCTGAGGCTGTGCTATAGAGTGGAGGCCTTTGTCGAGTGAGAACGTCCAGCTCTGGGCTTGGAAGTGCAGACACAACTTCTGAGAGCAGGTGGGGTGTTTCCATGAGGCTCAGGGGGCCCAGCTGCATCCTACTCCTCAGTATCACACATGTTGGGGCCACTCTCAGGTATGCGCGCATGTTCGTGAAGTTGGGAATTTGCTTTGGAACCTTCTTCTCTCCTGAAAAATGCATCTTCCATTGGTAAAGTTTCATTTTCCTGCCCCTTCTCCAGGCCCTGGTAACCTCAGGCTCCTGGCCCGGGCATCAGGCTGAAAGGGACACCCAGACCAGCCTTCTCTCTAGTGTCCACATACAAAGGAAAATCCAAGCCAAGAGTGGACAACACAACAGCTGGGGTGGATGGATGAGGGGTGAGGCAGGTTGAAAGAGGTGGCCCTGGGGTGGCGAGGAGCCCCTGGGCTGGGGTGACCACGCGTGCCCGCTCTGGCCTGGCTGTTGTTGTTTTCACCAGTCCTGCCTGGACCCTGGACTGAGCCAGCCCTGGGGATGGGCTTCTGTTTGGGCAGGGTGGGAGGTGCTTTCAGTATTTTTCAATTGCAGTTGCCTTTGGGGAATGGGAAAGAGTGAGTCAGACAGAGTTCTTTGAACCTGGGACCCCCTGGCCTGAACTTTGAGGAGACAGGAAGGTGCTCGGGTTAGTCACTGTGTTTCTGTGGGCCATGCCAGGGGTGTAGCCTGCTCACGTGTGTTGCCATCATGGGCCTTTCCATGACGGGACAGGATGCTCGGGAGTAAGGGCTTCCAGTGGAATTGTCCAGAGCCAGCTAAGCACGCCGCCCTGGAATGCTCTTCAAGGCCTCTGAGGACCACAGCTGCCCACAGCTCTGGACAACAGAGGAGGGAGGGTGGAAAGGGAGGAGGGGAAGGGGCTCACAGAGCACCCTGTGGTCAGACTCAGGCCAATCGGCGGGTTTAGGACAAGGGGACAAGGGCACTCATGCTGTTGCCTCTGGGAACGTGGAAGGTGAAATCCCAAGATTGTCCTTTCCCATAGGAGATCAAGAACCTGAAAGTGTTTTCACACCCTTTGAAGTAACAGTTCCACTCTGGGAAGTGACTGTAAGGAAATGATTCCAGATTTAAAAAATAAACTACCCAAAGATGGTCCCTGCACTATTATTTATAAGAGCCAAAGCTTAAAATGGACTAATTAACCAATAAGAGGAGATTGGCTAATTAACCTATTGCATGTTCCCAGCCACTGCTTGTGGTACATAGGAAAATAATGTAATCACATGGGAATATGTTTACGTCTTTCAGTAAAAAGCATATAATCACAAAACAAACGTATACAGCTGTATAGCCACAGCTGTGTAAGAAAACAAAAACATACACAGGAAAAGTCACGGATGGAAAGGTGTCAAAATGGTAGTTAACACCATGTGATAAGAATGAGGAATATATTTTCTTCTCTTTTTGGTATTTTCCAAACTGCCTCTTATGAGTGGATATGTTTGATCATTATTTTCATGTTTTACAAAGTAACTTCAGGCTTAAAGCAAATCAACAGCCCTTCCATGTCTCCATAAGTGGGCCCATGGGTGGTAACAGAGAATAAGCTTTTGACTCAGGAGGCTTCTGTATGGATGGGACTCAATGGCATTTGAAGGCTCATATCATAGAAAGTTGCCTGAGGACAAAGGTGCTGGTTCCACGAAGCGGCCAGTGGTCAGGGCTTTCACCTTGCTGTCCCCCACAGGTCCCCACAAGCCCTAGAGAAACCTGACCATTTTCCAGGGGTGATGCTCAGTCCCCCAGGGGGCTGCAGGGGAGGAAATGCCTATCTTCCTTCTGTCCCTGACACAACCCAGGGATGGACAGACCCAGAGCATGGACTTACTGTGCGTTCTTAGTCCCCTGACTCTCAACTCTGTCTCCTCTTCTCACGTTGCTGGTCACAGAATGAAAGATTTCCTCACTCTTCCCATGTGTCTGGCCCCAGGACAGACAGACACAATTGCCACATGTGTCTCATTTACCAGCCTCAGAGACTCTGACCTTCTTTGTGCCAGAGGAGTGATGAGATGACTCATGCATGGCAAGAATTGCCACGTCTTTATGTCTCTCCATCACCGCTGTTATTTTCCTGTTATCCCCACCAAAGGAGGATGTTTTTGTCCTTCAGCTGGGTGTGCTTCCAGACCCCACAGACTTGCGCAGAAATAGTATTGTGGTCCTAAAAAGAGTATCTGTCTCTTAAGAGATTAAGAACCATCGCCAAACCTAAGTGTCCATCGACAGATGAATGGATAAAGAAGATGTGGCACATATATTACTCAGCCATAAAAAGAAATGAAATTGAGTTATATGTAACGAGGTCGATGGACCTAGAGTCTGTCATACAGAGTGAAGTAAGTCAGAAAGAGAAAAACAAATACCATATGCTAACACATATATTTGGAATTTAAAAAAAAAAAAAAAAAATGGTTCTGAAGAACCTAGGGGCAGGACAGGAATAAAGACGCAGAAGTACCGAATAGACTTGAGGACCCGGGGAGGTGGAAGGGTAAGCTGGGACGAAGTGAGAGAGTGACAGGGACATACATACACTACGAAACATAAAATAGATAGCTAGTGGGAAGCAGCTGCATAGCACAGGGAGATCAGCTCTGTGCTTTGTGACCACCTAGAGGGGTGGGATTGGGAGGGTGGGAGGGAGACGCAAGAGGGAGGAGATATGGGGATATATGTATACGTATAGCTGATTCACTTTGTTATAAAGCAGAAATTAACACACCACTGTAAAGCAATTATACTCCAATAAAGATGTTTAAAAAAAAAAAAAAGAACCATCAGCAAAGTGATTAGCTACAAAATCTCCTACTGATCAACATGAAGAATCAAGTGTTTCCAAATGGAACAGCTGAAGACTTTGATAGAGGGTGGAGTCCCTCGGGCTGAGATCATGAGAGCTGTGCACGTGAGGAGTCTTCCTGCTATGCATTCTTACAGGTGGGGAAACTGAGGCTCAGAGCAAGGGGAAGTGGCTGGACCAAACTCCTTGCAGAACCAGGATGGAGTCTACAATGCATCCTACCATTGGAAATCCTGGTGACCTAAGGACCACTGCTCCCATGAATGCAGTCAAGCAGGAAAATGACCTAGGGAACGTGGATATTTGGAACTTCATATATCACTTCTTCTGGATGGTGGAGTCTTTCTAGAATCACTAGAACCTCCAGAGCTCAAAGAACTGTCGTCAGTCGCCAGCCAGTGGGCCACCTACTCCATGTCCCCAGCTCCATGACACATTAAGGAAAGGAGCTCCTTGTTCCTCCCTCCTGCTCTCCATGGTGCTCAGACCCATGAGTTCTTGCATGGAAACAAGTTCATCTTCTGCCTGAAATCTGATGATGGCCCCAGAGTTCAGATGGTGGGTCTGGAATCTGCCTCCAGCCCTGAGCAAGAGGGTGGAACAGCTGGCAGACACCCCACCTGGATGAAACCTCATCAGACTCTTCCCTGGACACTCATTCGGATCACGGACATGACTGAGACGTATAACACATCTCTCCATGGTGGCGCTGAGAGTCCCAGGTTATGTGTCCCTTAGGGAAGGAAAATTACATAGAGTTAGCTCACGAGCTCAAGGGCCAGGACACTGATGCCTGTCCCCAGAGTTCCCAGGGCCTAAAACAGCCCCTGGCAGGAGATTGGAGGAACCTGGCTGAATGGGCAGTGACACTTTCCTGCTCCAAAATGCTTGCAGCCCTGGAGCTCCCACCAACCCCAGGCTCCCAGGAGCCTGTCTCTGTCTGCCCATGCCATGTCCTCCTCCACCCCCTCTGCCTGGCTCAGCCCAGCCCTTTTGTGAACTAATGGAAACACACATTTCAGGAGCTGAAAGCTGTAGCCGGGAGGGCCCAGGGCCCCTGTTCCGTGGATGGACCTGGGGGTGCGATCCCCGGAGCGGGCCTGCTGGGGTGGTTCATGGCCTCTGCTCTTGGGGCAGGCCCAGCCAGGAGCACAGACACCCCCAGCCACACACATGTCTAGTCAGACACATATCTGCCAGGCTCCATCATAAAACCCTAACTAGGCACATAAAAGCCACCTGCCAGCACTCCGGTGCTTCTGCTGGCTCCAGAGAGCCTCCAAAACCAGCCCAGGCAGACGGCAAGGGTCCGGACACAGCGGCACCAGGTTACACAGGGTCCCCAGACGCCTGGCACCTCGGCACAGAGTGTAGCTGCAGCAAGGCTATGGTGGCCAATTTGAAAACCACCTGGCTGCCCCCTCTCTCTGGGACAGAAGAGACTCGGCATCACCAGTGATTTAAGGAATGATGTTTAAGCCTTGAGATCCACCAGGCAAAGTGAATATTACACGAGGCACAGACACTGTGCTTGGGAAGTTGAAGTTTGTCCAAGGTCACATAGGCAGGCTGGCAGAGGCTAGCCTTCCAACCTTTGCTGTCTGCTGAGGACTCCCTTACTGCTCCTCTCCATGGACCAGGCTTTAGAGAACCACTTTTGGGTCTGTGGGAGGCCAGACCCCCTCCTCAGGGAGAGCAAAGAGCTGTTGTTTCCAGAATCCCAGCTCCTGGGAGGGTGACGGCTTGTGGGGTGGGGTGGATGGCAAGCCCAGACCTGATCCTACTTCATGCCTCTCTTGGTTCGCTGCCTCACCTGCAGGGAGGAACCCAGCCCCATGTCTCTGCCCATGAGCAGTCTTTGTGTTTCTCTAAACTGCCTTGCCACATTTCTGCTTCAGCAGATGCCACATGCCTTTTCCTTCTCTCCCAATGGCTTAACTCAGTGGTCCTGGTGGCTGTGATAGCTTGCAGAGTCTACAAGGGCAAGGGTTGCCTTCCACCTGACTTGCAGTTCTTGGAAAGACCATGCCTGTTCCTCTCCCTCTGACTCTGTACACTCCCTTGTCCTGGAACACCTTTCCTTCCTCTCTCCCTATGTTGTTTCCTTCTCGACCCAGTTACCACCTCCTCCAGGAAGCCCTCCTGGACCTCTCCACCCAGGCTCAGTTAGGGTCTCCCAGTGAGATCTCTACCATCACCCTTGGCTCCACACCCACCTGTCCTCATCTTGTGACCCACCCCAACTTGCTTTTAGCTCCTGGAAGCCTTGAGCCCACCTGCTCTTTCTGCATTCCCAGAACCACCTACCCCAGTGCTCAGCTCATCACAAACCCTCAGGAAACACTGTCAAATGGACGTTGAAGAGGAAAAATCTCCAAATCTTACTGGATTCAGTGAGAGTCCAGAAACAGGACTCCAAAGGGCCCTGTGAGCTGGACTGGAGCAAGGGCAGGAGCAGGGCCAGCACCCCCCTGAGCTGCTCTTGAGGAATATCCTGGCAACTGCTCCAATCTCCTGTCATCCGCATGTGGGACCAGACCCCATGCTGGCCGACTGGCTGCCCGGGATGATGACATGGGGGGCAGCCTGGCTGCCTGGGGAACTATGGGTGTCCCAGAATGAGGCTGGGGTGCAGGGATGCAAAGAGGACTACCAGGGAGGATGTGGGGTACAACAGTTGCCCCTTCCACAGCACAGCCCTGCCAGAGGGCTCCATGGAACATTATGGCGTCTCACATTTCCTTACAACCCCGAAAGAAAGCCCCTCTGTTTCACCAGGAAAGATGTACAAAAACTGACTGATGGGTTCAGAGGAGGGAAGGCGGCTTGAGAGGTGAGTTTATTCCTAACTTTCATGCCCCAAGCAAGTTAGGAGCCAGCATTCAGAGCCCAGCCACCTCACCTCACACGGTGCGTCAAAGTAATCCCACCCAGACCAAACAGGCAAGCGTAACAGCATATAATAATAAAAATGAAATAAAATAAACAACACAGGACAAACTATAATTGAATATTTAACCTGTAGAAGGGGCTATAACAAGGCTTAGAAGTATAAATGATATCAGAAGAACCAGACGATTTAATAAAGCATGTAAAACGTGATACATTAAAAAAAAGTCAGCTTAGTAATAAGCTTACTGGATAGTAGTTTAAAATATGCACAGAAGTCCTATAAATATTCATACTTTTTGATCAAATAATTTCATTTCTGGAAATTGGTATTATTTGCAAAAGCCACACTAATTCTAAATATGGGAAAATATTTATTGTACAAAGATGTATATTTTGACATTGTTTATGATAGGAAAAATTAAAGTAATCAATAAGAGGATATTGGTTAATTGAACCATGGTAAAGCTAACCAATGAAATATGCAATCAAAACATGCTTTTGTAAAGTTATTTCGTGATATAAAGAAATATTTATGCTCCAAATTTAGTGACAAAAGGAAAATGCAAGCATGTGAATTCAGAATGATGTCAACTATTTGAAAACAAAAGACAGCCACAGAGTAATAATGGAAGAGAATTGAATAATCTATTGACACAATTTGGGTGGTACAAAAATAGAGAATTCTTTTCATCTCTGCTTTTTAGATTTTCCATATATTCTTTAATGAGGTTTAAATATATTTATAATAAATAAGCAAGCATCTTTTTTTCAGCAAAGCTAGAATGATTCTTCTTTACGATCTGACACTGTGCTGACTTGGGTATGGGGGACTGATACAAGGCCATGGGCTCAGGGTCCCTGGTCACAGAAGGTACTGCCACCAGCAGGGATGAACACCACAGTCTTCATTATGCACAAAGGTGGGCAAAAGTAAACATTAAGCCACACAGAGGAACACATATTGAAAAGTACCACATCCTGTGAATTTTACCTGAAATAGGCAAATTTAATAAATACTAGAATTCTGGGTTGGGTAAAAAAAATGCACATAAAGAAGAAAATCAGGGGGAAACTCTTACTAGATTACCAACTATCTCATACAGGGCAAAACTATCCCAGTTAAAATATTAATCTGATTGATCTAAATCTGAGACAGGGCACCATTGGCAAACTGGCTCTAGAAGCACGGATTGTGGTCTAGTTTGCTTTGAGGGGAATCCGCTTTAACTCTGTCAGTCAACTCAGCCTCAGTAGTAGGAAAAGCGGCAGAGCCCGAGGGCCTTCCATCCTGGTGTCACGTGATGCATCTGCAGCCCTGCAGGCACCATGAACATAGGAGGACGGAAGGTCTACTGTCTGAGTCCTCGGGAAGCAGTGGGGGGCGGGAGCAGTCACTCATGATCTCTTGGAGCCCCCCCACCCCCCGGGCCCAGCCTCTCTCCAGCCAATCTTCCCAGCCCCTCCCCATCCAGCCCCTCCCTGCTGACAAGTCTCCCCAGGGCTCCGGTGTCCACCTGCTGCCTGGCCATCCAGCTGCCTTCTCACTCCAGCCTTCCCCAACGTGTCTCACCCAGTACTCCCCACAGCCAGCCTACCAAACCATTACTCTTTCCTGAAAATAGCTAAATATTGGGAAAGAGCCTAAATGGGTGTTAGCATGAACAGAGGGAGTCCCCCAGTCTCCCATCCCAAGCCCCAGCCCGCAGAGGACAGCCATCAGGGAGCTTTTCATGTTGCTTATGCCCCACTCACCACTGAATTCCTTGTCACTTGTAAATGAAGAGTCCTCTGAACCCTTCCAGGGAACATATAGGCTGGTGGTTCTCTGGCCCTATACACTATTTCCTCTCTAGCATGTCTTATTTCCTGAACCTTTAATCCATTCCTCTACCTTTTACCATGACAGTTTTGGTATTGGTACTTCACTTAGTGCAGGTTGCTTTTTTTCAACCATCCAAAAGCCAACCCATATTAGCCCCATCTACTGGGGCCCTTGCCATGGTAGAAACCCTGCATCATGGGACAGTGCTTCTGTTTGCTAAACTCTCCCTTATCCAACTCTATATCCCAGCCCCCTCAATCCAGCCCCCTCAGGATCTGGTCCCAATCATAATCTCCCATGTCCTGCTGGTGCATGTTGACTCTGTACTAAGACATTCCAGACTACAGAACCTTCCCCACTTAGTGGTCCCAGCACTTCCCTGACTGGGTTAGGGAGGCCATGACTCCTGTTTTCATCTGGCAACCAGGAAGGGAGGTATGGATAGATTACGAGAGGGATACGTGTTATGTATGCATCATCTTCAAGCAAGGCGGGGTGTGGGCCGTTTTCCAGGCCCTGAGCCTGTAAACAGGTATAGGTTTTTTTGAGTTTTTTTTAACATCTTTATTGGAGTATACTTGCTTTGCAATGGTGTGTTAGTTTCTGCTGTATAACTAAGTGAATCAGCTATACATAAACATATATCCCCATATCTCCTCCCTCTTGCATCTCACTCTCACCCTCCCTATCCCACCCCTCTAGGGTGGACAAAGCACCCTAGACACAAAGCACCGAGCTACAAGTATAGGGTTTTAAGGTTCTTAGTGTATCAGCCAAGATGGCCCCATCCCAATCTCAGGTTCCCACTCCTTCCTAACCAGCGCCCTGACTTGGGCATAACAGACTTGCTGGGGTTGAGAACTCAACAATCTCTGAAGCTCTGCTACCTTCACATTTACGTTCTGGGCCTGATCCTCAGTTGCCCCCACTGCAAGAGATGAGGGTTTCTTATACACTGCCAGGAAGGCCCTCTGATTTGCACACTTTGCCTTAAATTCATGATTAATCACCCTCAACCTTTCATTATCTCCCATGACTCCATCTCACTCAGCAAGAGCCAACTACTTCCACTGTCTCTATAATGATCACTTCCCCTGAATCTTTAATATCAGAGATATTGAATCCTCCAGTTCACAGCACACGTGCCAAGGGCTATGCAGCCTCCAGCTACACCAGTCATGGAGTCCTCTTTGCCCCTGTGCAGTAGATGACTCAGCCTCCAGATCCCATCTCTGAGCCTAGTTCCTCACATCACTCCTGGCACCAACTGTCTTAGGTCAGCTGTCGCAGGAAACAGACTCAGATGGAAACATGCATATAGAGGTTTATGAGCAAGCCACTTGTGGGAACCGGGATTGGTTACGGGGAGAAGCTGAATGCCATGCAGCTGCAACAGGGGCCTCAGCAGAGCCTGTATGAGTCCTGGAGCCAGATGGTCCTGCAGACAGCCCTGCCTTGGGGCAAGGCATCCTTCAGGGCCTCAACACTGCATTCGGGCTGTCCCAGGGAGGGGGACAGCTCTGGCTGAGGCAATTCTTAGGGGGTATGGGGGAGACTCAGCTGTGAGCCATCAGCAGATGACTGTCCTGGCAGCTGAGGGGGATGAGGGCTTGGGTCCTGGCAGGGTTACTAGGGGGTGCACCATAGCTTGTCTGTAGGATAGCACTGCAGGGGGAGGCTGGGGTGTGTACTGAGAGCATGTGGACCCTTCTGAATTCTGGGACACAAGGGGACTGGCAGGAAGAGAGCGACTAGAGAGAGGCTCTACCAAGACAGACGGAGACAAATGAGCCAGATGATGAGGGCTTGAATGCCAGCACAAGGACATCAGGCTTGGTCCCTCCCACAAAGGTTCCGAGGAAGCTTATTTTGGGGGCGTAAGGAGATGGTGCAGCCCCTAAGGGGTCCTGATTTCTAAAGTGTCCCTTAGGCTGCCTCCCCGCCAACTCCTAACTGGCTTGCTCTGGCCACCCCACCCACACCACCGCTCCCCTCCCCCCAAACCAGCTCCCTTCAGATTGTCACTCCCCACAGTGCAGCATTCATGCATCAGCTCTAAATAGTCCCACTGTTCAGCTTTAACGAGAAGTAATACCAATTCCCATGTTTGCTCAGAGAGCACCATATTTCATCAAACCAGAGCCCATGCCGGCTCAGATTACTGACCGAGACAATGTTCTGTAATCCTAGTTTATTCACATGTCACGGGTATTTTAGCAAAACAGAAATGAATGGCCAGAGCCACCCTCGGAAGTAACGGGAGAGTTGGGTTCCCGCCCAGGGAAAGTCATGCTTTCTTCTGCCACGGTTCTCTGAGGAGCCGACTTTGATTCTCTGAGTTTTTCCCAACTTTCAGAAAGAGAATATGGGCTGGGGAGGAGTCACAAAGTGGGTAGTTATTTCCCTATAAAATGTTAACTCCGTGGATGGATTTTGCCAGAACAAAAATAAAATCTGTCATTGATTATAAAGTCTTTTGTGCTTGTTATTTCACAGATTTATTACACTTGGGCCTGGCAGCCTGGGGGAGGCCCTGGGATTCTTGTCTCTAGCGCCCCAGCAAACCCTTCAGCCGCCTTTTCACAGCTCTTGCCCCAAATGGGAAGAGGGATTTGCTCGCATTTCTTTTGTCCTACAAAAGGGCCAAGAGCTTAAGAAATCTAGATGAAGAGGCAGCAATCATCCGTCCTATCTTTGGATGGGGACCCACAGACACTGATGATCAGGGCACATTAGTAGAGGTCTATGACTTCCTAAGCAAGGAAACCTTCTCTTTCCTTTTCTTTTTCTTTTCAGCTCTTGGGACTGTGCACTAAGAAATGCATTTCCTCTACAGAACAAGGAATGGCCAGGCTGAACCTCTCATCAAATCTCACAGAATCTGGATCCATGTTAAATAGGCTACAACCTCTTTGGAACACATGATAAATAAAAAGGGTAGTTAACAAGGATCAACGCTATTTAGTACCATCTCATGTTAAAACCTTACCAATGATACTCCTAATATCCTACTCTTGTCCCCATTTTAGAGTTGAGAAACCAAGGCCCAGAGAAGTCAAGTAACTTGCTTAAGGCCATATAGCAAGGTAGGGGTGAAAATAGGGATATGAACCTCAACCCAACTGACTCTAAAAGGTCATGGAGATGCTCTCATTTCCAAGAATGAGTTGACATGAGTCCACAGACTCAGGCGTAGCATGTTGGAGCTGAAACAGCTGGGAGGTCAGTCTTCTCATTTAAACAGGAGGCAGCCAGGGTTCCAAAGAGATGATGGGGCCGTGCCAGGGTGACAGAGCTAGTTAGACCCACAAAATGACTCTCCCAGAAGGTAACTGGACAATATCATGAAACAACTGCTCAGGAACATTTTCTTTGGGGCTTACCTGGGGCGAGGTTCCAGATGAAACAGAATCAGCTCGCTTCCCAGACTATCCAGAGTTTGATTTCTCCTGTACTCAGGTGTGAAGCTTTATAACTATGGCGCCTCAGGGCTTTCTGAGCCTAAGGAAACCCTGCCACCCCAGAGCACGTGGCAGATAGGCCTGGGAGACCGAGGTTCCCCAAACAACCTCTCATCACCCTAGAGAGAACACTCTCCATCCCTGACGGCAAGTTCAAGACCTCAGAGACCCTGGTAGAAATAGCATCGGAAGCTCCCAGGACCAGGATCATTTTAGTAAGAAGCTGAGAGAAACCACAGCACTCAGGACTTGAATCCACCATCCGCCATCTCAACCCTTATTTTGAGCTGCAGCCTGAGCTATTAAAAACCAAACATTCTCATTGGCAAGCTCCACAGTTAGCCTCATTTCCACGCTAGTAACACTGTTCTGCCTGAGCTGAAGTTGCACAGCGATTGTTTCTTGTCTCAGCGATGTTGTTTGCAGGCGATGCTGGGCGCCAGCGAGGATGTGACCCGGTGGTAATCTGAATTGCTTCACCAAACACATTTTTATCCCATCATCTCGGCTACATGAAAGGGGGCCATAGTGCTCCAGTGTTCAAGACTTTACAGTCCCGCTGTTCGGCAATAAAATGAGGCAAGAAATATTAGCCGTCCCCAGCTGATGCCTTAATTCTTTCCCAACAATGTCAGAGAATCTGTACCCTACAGGTTTTAGTGCCGGCTAAAGCCTGACCCTCGGGCTGGCTTGAATGGAGCGGGAATGAGTTAAGGAGAGCCAGGAGGCTTTAATGGACACAGACCCCGAATAGCCCAGCTTGTCCCGGCCTCCTGCGGACTCACACTCCTTTTCACAGGCCTCGATTGTGTATGGCCCCAGCAGAGACAAAACTACCCATGAGCAGAGGTTACCCCCAGCCGGTACAGGTCAGAGGCATTCTGGGGGAGAAGAGGAGAGGGGGGCGGAGGGGAAGGGAGAAGGAGGGAAGTGGTGGTGGGGCTGGGGGAAGGGAGCAGTAAAAGTTGGTGTGGATCATTTTTGAGGAGAGATTCATCAAGTCCAAGACTGTGACTGGTCATCTCACCTCCAGGCACACCGTTTTTGAAAACTGTTTCACCGAACAAATGGGAGCTATACTAACGGGAAGTTGAACGTGATGTGTGCAAATTATCAAAAGAAATAAAATCCTTCTCTATCGTTTTCCAAAAGCTACAGGCCTGAGGTTCCGAGGCTTTCAATAGGATGGCCTCTAATTTGACACTGCAAGATTTTGAAAAATTACAAATGGGTTGTGTTTTACACACCAAACGGAAGCTTTCTCCAGCAATTTTTCAATTATTGCATTGTGAGTCCTCCAAGAAAAGTAACTATTTTGGCTCAGGGAGCCCAAAGTTACCAAGTAAAGGGAACAGTGTGTTTGCAAGTTTGCAAATAGTCCTTAGAAATGTAGTATGGACAGTATCCTGGACCTTGCTGGAAGAATATGGGTTTGAAGAGGTCCTTTCCTTCCCTCAGAAGGGTTCCTAAATCTTTTATGTAGGCCTTGAACCCCTAACTCAATCGGAGGAAGCCCATAGACTGTTTTTCAAAAGAATGTTCTTAATATGCAGGGTTACAGAGGAAGCCAATTACATTCAAATAGAATTATCAAAATGTTTTTTTAAAACAACTTTGCAACATAGTGATATGTGTGCCTTTTAATTAATTCATTAAATAACTAGCAGCAGGCTTGACTACTTTAGTTTCAGAAGAGTGATGAGCAAGAAGTGATATTTTGAGAAATCTGAAACATGATAAGAAAATGTGATATGAAAATATCTGTGTTTGGTGGCTATTGGTGACAAAGTCACAGGTATGGTTAATACCACTGTAGGTGGTTACCTGTGTTTCTAATATGGAATGCTAAGTTGCAGGTACAGGTTAGTGAAAATAAAGATGTACGTTTTCCCCATCCAAGTTCACAGATGCCCTGAAATTCTATGCATGGACAAGAAACCCTGCTAAAGGCAAGATGAAGCTCATGACCTTCTGCCCCAGGGCTAAACTGAGGGGTGGTGGCCCAGGGATTCACTGCACCCTCACTGTGACACAGTCTTGGGAAAGCTAAGCGTTTTCTTCTCCTATTCTGAAGTTTTGGAAACGTTTTGTAAAACAATTTAAAACCATGTCCTTTTTTCAGGACAAGCCTGATGGCTACATGTCCAAAGATTAATAAGCACCTTTGATGTGTTCCTTCAACAACCAGAATTATAGTCGCCAGATAAAGGGTCAGTTAATCGACTAATTCTGAATTTTAATCAGGATCTTGTTCCAGTTGTCCTGGGTTGGCTGAGATTTAGTGTTAGGGTTTTTCTTTTCAAAGGATGCCGAGGAGGTTTCGCGTTCCCCTCACTCTTGCGTTTTGGGCATACACTGGCTCAGAGACAACCGGGAGCACACACATTCCCCCGTCGGGTCCTCACGGGGGAGCTGTCATCTTGCAACCACAATCATCACATGCCATTACAGGGGCAACCCGGCAGGAGGGCCCCCCCTAAATGCCGCCCAGCCCCCACGCAGTCCCGGCCAGGACGAGGCGCCGACACACAGGAGCCGGGCCGGGGCCCCGGTCTCCGGCTTTCTGCAGGGGAGCGGGGAGCGCGCCGGCCCACGCCCACGCCACCCACACTTTGGGCGCACGATCGGGCGCACACCCCTGCGCGCGCACACCGCCACACTCGGGCGCACGCTCAACGCGGCCGGGCCACGGACGGCAGTGTAGGCGGCGGCCCGGAGTGGTTCGGGGCTCGCAGCCGGGTCCCCCGCGAGGGCTCAGCCGGCCGCCCCGCCCCGCCCCGCCCCTCGAACCCGCCAAGCCGGGCGCGCCTGGGGCTGCAAAGTTTCGCCGCTAGTCCGCCGAGGCAGCGCTCCGGCTTGGGCTCGGCTCGGCTCTGCGTGGCTCCGGACGGCCGTGACCGCTGGCCGTACCGTGCGCCCGACTGCGCGCCCAGCTCTGCCCCGCGCGGATCTCGACATCCCGCGCCCGCGCCTGCCGGTGCTGCCCGCGCGCCCTCCCGCCGCGGGGTTTGTTCTCAGCCTCCTGTGCGCCCTCGATCTCCCTCCTCCTCCTCTTCCCCGGCTGCGACCCCTTCGCCTCCGCCACCCATCATGGCCCGTGGCCCCGCTCGGACCAGCCCGGGGCCGGGGTCCCGGCTGCTGCCGCTGCTGCCGCTGCTTCTGCTGCTGCTTCAGGACGCGGGCGGCAGCCGCACGGCCCCCGCCCGGGCCGCCCCGCCCGCGGCGGCCGACAGCCTGGCGGGGTACAAGAGCCCCCAGCGGTCTCCAGGGCACGCGGCCGCTGCTCTGGACCCCGGCACCCAGGACATGGTCGCTGTCCACATGCTCCGGCTTTATGAGAAATACAGCCGAAGGGGCGCGCGGCCAGGAGGGGGCAACACGGTCCGCAGCTTCCGGGCCCGGCTGGGTAAGTAGAGGGGGCCCTGTGGCCCCCTTGTCTTCACCCTCCCCGGTCCTCCTCACGTGTCCATCCTCCCACCCCTGCACCTCCGCTTTGCCTCTTCCTTCTATTCATTGACTGGTTCATTCATTCTTCCATTAACTATTCCCCCACCCCACCCCCGCCGCCGCCCGCCCCGAGCACTCTGTGCCAGGCCCTGAGCCTCCCGTGGGGACGCCGAAGTGGCACAGAGTGACAGAATTCCTGCCCCTGGGGTGCCGCCAAACCTCGGAGGGTGTCACACTTGCCGGACACAGACGACCCCATCCACACGGCTTTAAGCACAGCGTGGAGATGGGACTGGGCTGGGGGAGCTCACCGTGTGTGTGTGGCGGGGCTCGGGGGGTAGGGATCCATGTCACAGCGTTCAGCTGTGCTGGCTCTTGACAGATGAAGGAGGCACTGAAGAGAGTCCATCAGGTGGGTGTAGTGCAGCCCTGATGGAAGTGCCAGGCACTGGGCCCAGGCAGGGGGTGTGCCCCTCTAGCTGGGGCACTTAGTGGGTGTGGCAGTTGGGGAAACAGGGTGGACTGAGAATGGCCTTGGGTGCCCAGCCTTGGGTACATGGGACTGAGGCCTGCTAGGCACTAGCATGAAGTGTTCAGACTATGGGGGTTTGAGGAAAGGTCTAGAAGCTTGGGCAGTGGGGGTTCCCAGCCCCCCTCCTGCCCTTGCCCCTCCTGGGCAGATCCTTTCCCCTTTACCCACACCTTGGATGGAGCCGCACCGAGCCCTCCCTGCCCTGCTTCCGAGAGCATTTCAGAATCCTGCCTCAGCTGTCTGCCCGCCCAGGCTGGGCGACCTCTGCAGGCCCTGGGTGAGCAGAGATGAGGCACAGGGGTGATGGGAAGACCCTGGTTGTCATGGAGATTACTCATGGTCTCAGAATGCCATTGCAGAAAATGTGAGTAGGGGTCCCCTGCAGCCCTTGTGAAGGAGGAGGCCATTCATCAGGAGAAAGACCATTGGTCTGTAGGTCCCCCTCTTGAGGTAGAGGGGAACAAGCCCAACACTGGGGCCAGACAGCCTGGAGTCAGATCTGCCACCTCCCTGTTGATCACTGGCTGTGTTACTTAGGGTACCACACCGTGGCCTCAGAGCCAGACACTGGAAGCTTGGTCTCACATAAACATGTACTGGGAGCTCCTGCCACAGAGAAGGCCCTTCCCCCCATCCTCTACTGGGCAGACTCACTAGGTCATTGTTCCTGGGTTCCAGGCCAACCAGATCTAACTCCATCCTCCCTGGTACCTTTTATTCACCTCTTGGGGCCCATTTCCGGAGCTTCATTATTAAGTCACTCAAGAATCATCTAGCATGACCATGATCTTGGGCAAATCACTGAAGCTCTGTGGACTTGAGTGTGCTCATCCACAAAATGGGCAGGTCATGGTAGTATCTTCCATGTAGCATTTCAGGAAAGATGACATGAGTTGATATGTGTAAGCCCTAAGCCCAGCACTGGCCAGGTTAAGTGCTGGTGCGTCGTGTTTCCCTGGAGTACAAAACACTTGTGTTCATATAGGTGTAGACTTGACCTTGCATCCATTAACTCAGTCCCCAAAGCCTTGCAGTTGAGGAAAGCAAGGCCAGCAAGTTCACTGCTGCAATAAGGGATGAGCACGCCCATTGAGCCCACCCTGTTGCTGCAGACCCAGGCATGGAGGTACACGGTCTGTTTTTCAGTCTTCACAGGCTGGGGGTGGTACAAGCAACATTTAACCCTGAAAAGGATCTGGTGACAGTACTTCATATCCAGTCCTCCCATTTTACAGATAAGGAGACTGAGACCGAGGCCAGGCCAGGGCAAGCTGTTCACAGTGGCAGTGGTTGGCACTGTCCATCTGTCAGGCTCATGCTGTTCTCACTGCTAGCCCCCTCCCCCAACCTCCATCAGAACTGAGCCCAGGACTTAGGAGACAGAGGATGGAACAGATCCTGGGAGATCAGAATTATTCTGGATCAGTCTAGGACTATTTGACAAATCCAATACTCTTGTTTGGAGCCATTTGAAACAGCCATGGGTACAAGTCCCAGCTCCACCTGCTACTAGTGTGTGCTGTGGTACACATCACTTTACCTCTCCGAGTATCAATTTTTTGTGTACATAGTGGGGGTGGGGTAAAGATTCAATGGGATGAGATGGGGTTTGTGCCTGGCAGAGAGTAGGCCCAGGCAGCTTGGTTTCCCTTATCCTCCCTTGACTGACTTAAGTTGGTTCATACCCAGTCCCTCACCAGCCCTCAGAAGTGCCTGCTTTGTGACCCAGCGACCAAGCTGTGAGGAGGTGTGAGCCTGGGCGGAGACCCCTCATTTTATGGATGAGGCACACATGTGGGGGGCTTCAGCTCTGGTCCTGGATCGTACCGGTACCAGCCTGCTCCGTGACGGTGACCTCTGCTGCCTCAGTGGGGTGGTCCCTGCAACCCGTGTTACAGTGCAACTGTGTCCCTTGCCTGCCTCTAGGCAGCACAGCTCAGGTTCCAAGCGCAGGCTGTGATCTGGACTGGTAAGGGCCAAATCCTGAGTCTGTGACTGGGGCCAGGGACTGAACTTGTCTATGACTCAGTTTTTTTCACTTCTAAAATGGGACTAATAATGCTCTCTTCCTTATAGGGTTTTTTTAATGAACTGAGATATGGTCAGTGCTTAACACAGTGCCTGGCACATGTAAGTTCAATAATGTTTTAGCTCTGCTATGACTACTCCAGCCACCCGGCTCCTTCCCTCTCTTCCATTGTTCCTTGAGGTGCATCGGTGGAGAGAGCTTCAGTCTACATCAGTGGAGAGAGCTTCCGAGCCTGAGCATAAGGGTTACGGTTAGACACCTGCAGCCTCAAACGACCTGCATTTAAATCTAGGCTTTCCCACCTGTGAATGTGATATTGGGCAAGTTACTTAACCTCTCTGAGGTTGGTGTCTTCATCTCTCAAATGAGAGTAATAATACAGACTCATCTGTCAAGAGTGCCAAAAGTCACAGTCAGTTCCCCAAGTCTTTCCTGAGCACCTCATTCAGTGGCAGGTGCTGTAAGCTCAGAGGACACAGAAAAGCGTAGACTGTTGGCCCTGCCCTGAAAAGCTCACGGGCTGGTGGAGAAGGGAGAAGTAAACAGAAGAATGTGGGCACAGGTTAGGACAATGAAGTGAGAAAGGGCTGGGGGTGGCCTTCAGGAGCCCCAAAGGACAGCACTGACCTGGCAGGGGAAGGGCTGGTGGGGAGGGTCCAGTGAAGGCTTCACAGAGCAGGGGAGGTCCCAGACAGACTCTGAAGGGCAGGGGGTGTTAGCCAGGTGTAGAAGTGAAGCAGAGCCCTATGTGCCTGGAACTGTGAGGCGTTTGGTTTCAGTGAGGAAACAACAGGAAGAAAGAGGCAGAAAATGGAAGTGAACCAGTGGGCCACCAAGGCCTGTAAGCAGTGGGGCAGTGTAGAGAGTGTGTATGGTGAGAGAGGGGGGAGGGAGGGGGAGGGGGAGGGAGGGAGAGAAGAAAAGAGGAGAGGGGAGAAGGAGAGACAAAAGATTATAAGGGAAATGCATGCTTACCCAGAAATCATAGAAAATCACAGTAAAGAAAAGAAATCATCCCCAATCGCAATCCAGATATAACCAGAGTTAATATTTTGTGGAGTATTATATATAGTTTTTACCCTAATGGGATCATAGTTGCCGCAGGTAAAACTTGTTATATCTTCATTCTCATTTGAAGTTACTGGTTTTTTTTTTCATTACTGGTCATCCTGAATTGTTTTTCATGCTTTTTGACCATTCAAATTTTTTCCCGTGGAAACCACTTCCTCCACTTGGGGTTCTGGTCTTTTCCCTACTGATATGTAGAGGTTGTGAAGGATGTTAACTCTTCATCTGTAATAGATGATTCCCTGTGAAGCACGAGTGTGGTGTGAGGGTGACAGTGTCCTGGGGTCACAGTGGTGGTCAAGGTCGGACTGTGGGCTAAGACAGTGGTGGAAAGATGCAGAGTTCAGGGTGGTTGTGGAGAAACAGGATGTGGAGAAATAGGAACTAGGATAAGTTGCATGCAGGAGGGGGAAGAGGCTGTGAAAATTCTCAGGCTCCTGCTGGAGAGGGGTGGACAGGTGGCAATGCCTCCCATTGGGCACGAGGACAGGGAGCAGGGGTGTGGGGTCCTGAGTGTAGCAGTAGCTTGTGACACCACATGACCACTGTGTTCTGAGCATGTGCTGGGTGCCAGACACCTTGCTGAGAGCACTGCAGAGATGATCTCACAATTTCAGGAGGCACGTACACATATTCTGCTTGATTAACAGATGAGGAAACTGAGGCGCAGAGAAGTTGGGTGACTTCCTAAGGCCGCACAGCTAGTCAGTAATGAAGCAGGGTTTAAGCCCTGACTCTGGAGCCTGCCTAAATATAGACACTCGGGCTCCCCTGGTGGCGCAGTGGTTGAGGGCCCGCCTGCCGACGCAGGGGACACGGGTTCGTGCCCCGGTCCGGGAGGATCCCACATGCCGCGGAGCGGCTGGGCCCGTGAGTCATGGCCGCTGAGCCTGTGCGTCCGGAGCCTGTGCTCCGCAACAGGAGAGGCCACAACGGTGAGAGGCCCGCGTACCGCAAAAAAAAAAAAAAAATAGACACTCAGTACACATTAGTTCTCTTTCCTTCTCTGCACCACCACTGGTGGCCCACCACTTCCTTCCTTCCTTCCTTCAGCTTATTATGTTGGTGCTTGCATCTTCAGCCCGGCATTCTCACTCTGGTCATCCTGATGGCTGTTTCAGGGGCAATGAGTGAAGGGACAGATCTCCAGGTGACTTGGATTCTGTTTCTACAGAGCAGAGCGGTCTGAGGGTCCTCTTGGCCTGAGAGTTGGCCAGCAGGGAGCCTGGGGGGACCCTTGGACTAGGGCCACCTCCCTACCTCTTTCCTCTCTAGTCCCACATCCCTAAAGAGCTGGGAAGGAGGTTGTGTGCCCAGTAGAGTGGACCTGACTAGGGTTCTCAGATTTCCAAAGACCATAGAGAGATCAACTTGTCTAAATAAGATCAGTCCTTTCTTTCCTGGAGAATCAGAACACAAAATCACCCAAATAATGACTCGTGTTTGCAAAATATTTTAGAGTTCACAGCACATGATCTTTGTTACATTAGCTGTTAGGAAGACCCCGATTCTATCCAGAGCACCTGGTTGGGGAGGGTGGGGAAGGGCGTGGGCTTGGGGTCAGACAGGCCTGGAAGCACGCCCTGGCTCTGCCCCTTACCAGCTGGGGGACTTTAAGCACTTTAAGCAAGTTATGTAGTTATGTAGTCATGTACCCTCTCTGAAGCTCCATCTTTTTGTCCATTTGCCATGTCTGCTGCCCTCATTGTGAACACGAGGAATCAAGCATGCATGTATGCTTGGAACTTGGAGCTTCCTAATCAGTAAACAATATTATTCCCATTTTAAAGATGAGAAAACTAAGGCTCAAGGGAAAGTAGCTGGACAAACGTCCTGCTGTGCAGTGCCTCCAGCTGGATTTGCATAATCGGCTATATCTTTCCAAAGGAGACTTTCTGGACTTCTTTCAGGATGTTCACCGAGCCCCAGGGCAGCAGGCCAGGAACCCACTTTGTTAAGTGAAGCAGACAGATCTAGCAAAGACCCCTCCCCTCCCCTGCCATTCAGCACACATTTCTGAGCACTGACGATCACTCAGGCCTCGTGCTAGGATCTAGGGATACAGCAGTGCACACAGCTGGCAAAGCCCCGCCCTCTTGGAGTTTGTGTTCTAGAGGGAAAGAGAAACAATCGCAATGAAATATATTATATCAGGATGTCCCAAGGTGACGTGAAGACAAATGAAGCCAGGGACAGACAGAGTGATGGGGCTGTTCCTTCAGCCAGGGGAGTCAGTGGTGCCCTTTGTTGGGGATGCCGCTTGAGCAAAGGCCCAGAGGAGAGAGGAGTGATTCCTGGAGGAGAAGTGGTGACAGCAGAAGGAAGAGCTGGGACAAAGCCCTGAGATGGGAGCTTCATGTTTGTAAGGGCAGGAAGGCCAGGGTGACTGGGGCAGAGATGGGGGTGCGGGGAGAAGACGGAGTCAGGGAGGTAAGCAGGCCAGATCAAGCAGGGCCTTGGTAAAGGGTTGAGTTTTATTTGGGGGGCAATGGAGAGCTCTGAGAAGGATGGTGACCTGAGGTTGAAAGCACCCAGCCTGCCGGGGTCCTCTCCTGGACACAGCTCTGTGAAGCTGCGACGGGCGCTGCAGGTGGGGGTCCCCACCATCACTGTCTGTCTCATCCCTGGGCTGAGCTCCTCTGAGTGCCTCTAATCACCTTTGCTAGGACCCTGATCAGCCCAGCACTTAGCCCAGAGTAGGAGTTTCCCAAATATTTATCTGGAAAAGGGAGGGAGGCAGGGAGGGGCCAAGGAAGGGAGAGAGGAATGATAGGAGAGAGGAAGGAAGAATCTTTTCTAGCTGACCATGAGATGGGAGCCACAGGTACCAGCACAGTTCATAGGAAATAGGGACTTCTCTTTGGAGATTCTCCCTTGTGACCTGGGCTCATCCAAGCTGGGAGGCTTCAGGTAGGTGGCCTTCTCTCAGCCACAGCCTGGAGCCCCCTGCAATGCAGGCATGCAGGCGCAATCAGAGAGCTGGGCCAGCCTGTGGCCCTTCACGCCCTGGAGATGGGAGTGACCCATCTCCACCTCCATGGTTCCCAGTGGGGAGGGTCATCACGCATCAGACTGCCTTGTGAGGAGCGAGCTGCCTATGGCCAAAGGCATTAAAGCCAAATGGAGGAAGGACTCCTGCCCTGAGTGTAATTAATCAGGCTGCCTGTCCTCTAAGGTTCTTCCCTCTCTGAGTTCCTGAGCGTGCTCTCTGTGGTTCTCCATCCTAAGCGAAGGGCAGCATTTGCTGTCCCTCTCCTGCACCCCGTGCAGAAATAACCTCCAGGGGAGGGCACCCCGTCCTCCTCTACAACACGTTTTGCCACCCTGGGGCAGTCCTCCCGGCACCTTCATTGGGCCGCACCCACCTCAAGCCAAGGTTGCTGTCCCTGCCTTGCTGGTCACAGTTATCCTGCTTTATATCCTCTCTCGTTTTTTACCTTGTCACTGGAAGGGGGGCCAAGGTGCTTTTCTCTGGGAAGCCCCATCTCGGTTCCCCCAGTGTGCTGTTTTCTTTCTCACCAAGAGCCACAGGTTTCTAGGCCAAAGATGCTTGCATCCTGCTGTGAAGGGCCAGTTCTTTGGAAAGAGTCAGAAATGTCTATTTTAGAGCCTCTTACGTGTTCTCCCGCAAAGAACCTGTTAGCGGAACAATGGAGTTGACTTGAATTGGATAAAAGAAAAACACTTTTTCTGCTGTGTTAGCTGGACCATTGCGTAAGAGGGGCCCAAATCGGTGTAGGAGGCACTTGCTCTGCCAACCTTGGTCATTTAGATAAAAGTGGCATAGAAGCACATTTGGGGGGTTCCCCCTTTGTGCCTGGCACATTACATATGTTATTTATTTAATCCTCCAAGCATTCAGGTGAGATAGAAATTCTATTGTCTCTCTGAGGCAGATGAGCAAGGCATGGTCCTGTTGAGCCTGGTTCCTCGAGCCTTTCCCAGCTTGGGGGGTAGGGGCTGCCTTGTTGGTGAACTTGCACCCCATCCACAAGTCAACCCCGGATGTTGCAGATACACAGCCACCGCCCATCGTTGCTTCCCAAACTTAGAATCCCTTAGAATGCTGGTTAGAATAAGAATTCCTGGGCCCCATTGTCCCAGACCCTCTGAATCAGCATCTCCAGAGGAGGAAAGCAGTGATCTTTGAGCTTTGGGAAGTGCAGGACTCAAGGACCATGACACTCAAGACTGCAGTGTTTGGGGAAGCTAGGTTTAAAAGTGCATCAAGACTCGTGCTTCTCCTCATGTGTGGACACATTGAGGGGCTGCTGTGGACATGCTGAGGGTTTCTTTTTCTGAGAATTAGGTAAGGTAGTGTCTTTAGAATGTCACCCAAGCTTTGACTGGCATTTATTGGGCCCTCTGACTTTTCCTTCCGTCCTCTTTCTTGTAGTCCCTTAAAAGTACATGAAAGTTCCCGATTGAATTATGCCTTCTTCCCAGTAGAATTATGCCTTCATCCCAATAGAAACAAATAACCTTAAACTGAAGATTTTGGTTAAAAAAATGCCAGCTGAATCTGTGGATGCAGGTGTCAGAGAAACTGTGACCCATTTTCTACACACACACACACACACACACACACACACACACACACATTCCCGCTCTTGGAAGCCCTGTACCTCTCCCAGCTTCACCCAGCAGACAGACCCCTGGCAACAGGAAATAGGGCAGCGAGAGGGAGACAGCCCACCTGACAGCTCTGGTCTCCGGCTCTTCTGCAGCATCACAGGGAGATGATGCCTCCCTCCCATCCAAACCCTAGAGAGGGCTTGCTATTCACAGACCTCATGCTGCCAGGGCTTGGGACAGCTTTCTGCCCTGGGGTCCTGGTGTACACCTGGTAGAACCAAGAGAGAAAGGAAAGAGTGGTTGGCAGCCCCAGGGATGCCGGGGCCAAGAGTATTCTCGAGCTGCAGGTGTGATGTTTGAGGGATCCCGGTCCTTATCACGGTTCTGGCCTCTGGAGAGCAACCTGGATGTTGGAGATTTTATTGAGTGACCTGGTACAACCCTGACAGTGCTTTTTCTTTGTAAAACAAGTTTAAAAGGGCTTGGGCAGAATAAATAGCAGACACCCAAATGGCTGTGTTCTTAAGCCCAGTTTCCCTCAGAAGCCACTCAGAATGCTGGGAAAGCGTGAGGCACTCTAATTTACCTCGTTTGGAAGAAGGACTGCATTTAATGTCTATAAAATAGAAAGCTATGCAGATACCGGGGTGGGGGGGGGGGCTACTGTCAGCAGGGCTCAGACCCAACCCAAGCTATCCCAAATACCTGATTCCACCTTATCTCATGAATGAAGGTGGGGGAGATCATTTGTTCATTGAGAGGCATTGGAGCGCAGAGGCAGGAACTGGAGCTTCAGGGTCCAGCAGCCCTGAGCGTCTACCCTGTCTGCCACCTTTTTTTCTTCCTTTCTTTGCAATGGGATATGACAGTCCCCAACCTCTCTGACCTCAATCCCTCATCCTCCTCTGGTCCCTGAAAATAGCAAAGGGTGCCCTCATCAGTTCAATGTGAGGATTACAGGAGATGAGCAAAGCCTGGCTGGCCTGAAAGAGCTCCCTCAATGGGCGTTCCTCCTCCACTTCCTGGACGGGACACCCTATGAGCACGGGGGCCTGTCCAGGAGACAACCTAACATGCTGTGGTCTGTCCTTCCCTCGCAGAAGTGGTCAACCAGAAGACCGTGTACTTCTTCAACCTGACTTCCATGCAGGACTCAGAAATGATCCTCATGGCCACATTCCACTTCTACTCGGAGCCGCGGTGGCCCCGGGCA
This sequence comes from Physeter macrocephalus, assembly GCF_002837175.3. Lineage (NCBI taxonomy): Eukaryota > Metazoa > Chordata > Mammalia > Artiodactyla > Physeteridae > Physeter > Physeter macrocephalus. Next base: position 36,229,375 of record NC_041233.1, on the reverse strand, counting down.
CACGAGGCACCATGCAAGCAGCCGGCCAAGAATGCATCCTGCCGCCTGCTGCCCCCGGGCCCGCCTGCACGCCAGCACCTGCTCTTCCGAAGCGTCTCGCAGAACATGGCCACGCAGGGGCTGCTCCGCGGGGCCATGGCCCTGCTGCCCCCGCCACGGGGCCTGTGGCGGGCCAAGGACATCTCCCCCATCGTCAAGGCGGCCCGCCGGGATGGCGAGCTGCTCCTGTCCGCCCAGCTGGATTCTGGGGAGGAGGACCCGGGGGTACCCAGGCCCGGCCCCCATGCACCCTACATCCTCATCTACGCCAACGACCTGGCCATCTCAGAGCCCAACAGCGTGGCAGTGACACTGCAGAGATATGACCCCTTCCAGGCTGGGGACCCGGAGCCTGGAGCAGCCCCCAACAGCTCGGCGGACCCCCGAGTGCGCCGGGCCACGCAGGCCACGGGGCCGCTCCAGAACAACGAGCTGCCGGGGCTGGACGAGAGGCCGGCACATGTCCCCCACGCCCAGCACTACCACAAGCACGAGCTGTGGCCCAGCCCCTTCCGTGCACTGAAGCCTCGGCCGGGCCGCAAGGACCGCAGGAAGAAGGGCCAGGATATGTTCATGACCTCCTCGCAGGTGCTGGACTTTGACGAGAAGACGATGCAGAAAGCCCGGAGGAAGCAGTGGGACGAGCCGCGGGTTTGCTCCCGGAGGTATCTGAAGGTGGACTTTGCGGACATCGGGTGGAACGAATGGATCATCTCACCCAAGTCGTTCGACGCTTACTACTGCGCAGGAGCCTGCAAGTTCCCCATGCCCAAGGTAGAGTGTGTGGGGTCACCCCGCTGTGTTCTGCCCCTGGGCTAATTGTGGCTCTCAGCTCTGCCCCTGCAGGCGAGTCCCTCTGTCTCCTCCCTCTGTTTCCTGTCTGTAAATAGGGATAATAACACCTCCCATCTACTCAAGGCAGGGAATAGGTAGACAGAGGTGCCAAAATGGCAGCCTGTTGGGTGGATACAGCCCACAGATGGATGGGGTCTGGCTGTGCCTTCACTGAATTTGAGTTTTAAATCAGAACCTTTCTTCTTTTGCAAAACAGGAGATCCATCTCCTTAGGTGCGTGTTCCCACGTAGCAATATCCACAGAGGTTGAGGAGATCCTGGCCCCCTGCACATAGGTCAGGTCTCTTAAACCCCCTCCTCACCAAGGTTCTTCTAGAAACCTGGCCTGGATCTCAGGGCATTGGTGTCTGTGACCAGCACAGAGCTGGCCTCAGTGGCTTCCCAGTGTGACTGTCCATCCCCCACCCCCGACTCAGGGCAGGAACTCACAAGGCAGCTAGCTAGCTCTCATTGCACACAAGTCGGCAGGACACAAAGCATGGGGCTGTTTTCCCCATTGCACTGGCCCGGGTTTTCAGATGCTCACCTTCCCTCCAGGCTGGGCCGTGGTTCTGTCCATCCATCTCCCCACGTCCTGAACCACGGTGGGCTGGCTGCCTGCTGATGTCGACCTCGGCACAGAGCACACACTTTCCTCCTACTTAGCTCCTCTGCTGGGTTCCAGGTCATGGCTTCCTCTCCAAGAAAGGAAGTCAGCGCGTAAATCCACTGTGAACATAAATAAATGAGCCAGCTGGGAAATCCCAGACCCAGACGTGGGGCCGCATTAACCTGTTTGGGAATTAAGAGGCTTCTCCTCAAAGCCGTGCATGTGCAGGAGAGAGGAAGGGAGGTGCCTGACAGAGAGACAGGCGTCTGCTGGAAGGGCCCAGCCCAGCGGATGCAGGGTGAGTACAGCAGGCTCCTGCTGGCTGACCCTGCACTTACCTTATCAGTCTGCCTGGCTGTCTTTCCACCTTCCCTGACACCAGCCTGAACTCCCCAAATGCCGGTGTCCCTCTGCTCCCACCTCCCCACCAGAGGCACTGTGCATATGGAACTCTGGCTGACAGCGAGTGACGTGGTCCTCTTCATCTTGTGGGAGGTGCCGTGTTTGCTGCTGGGACCCAGACTCTTCTGGATGTGAGAGGCTGCCTGGGGAGGGAGGGGAAGAGAGCTGGTGTGGGCCCAGCGAGCATAGTTTCCAAGCCGGACTACTTTCTAACTGAGGGCTCCTGGTCCAGTTATTTAGTCATTTTAAGCCTCAGTTTCACCAGGAAAATTAAAGTCATACCCACCCCATAAGGTTGATTCAATGACAAAATGGGGTGATGCAGGTGAAGCAGCGCCTGACACCCCAAAGTAAGACCCACCTGGGAACTGTGAGTTTCCAGCCCCATCACACTGATGCACTTGTGCCTGCAGGGCTTCTCCTCCTGTGCTGAGAACGTGATCACATGGCAAGCGTGTTGGTACTCCCTGGACTGTAAAGTCTGGGCAGCTATGGCCCCAGGCAGAACCTCCAATCTTCTCCCCTGCCTTCCCTCTGGGGCTCCTGCCCAGTTCCTGGTGCTCCTCGGGGATGTGTGACGCGCAGGTGCCCCCAAGTGGCCAGTGCCATGTAGGGGATGTGCCTTCCCTCTGGGAGCCCGAAGGGCAGGAAGGCCTTTTGCAAAAGTCTCTAGGACTCAGTCTGCCACTGATTTCAGAAGAAATGTGTACCCAACCCTGTGATCTCACCTTTTCTTCTAGGTCAATGCCTTTTCTGTGGCCTCAGTCAAGGACATGCAGGCAGCGTGGCGGGTGGGTGAGGACTGCAGGGTGGGCAGAGTTCGGAGGTGACCATGCTCCTTTCCCCCTTGCAGATCGTCCGCCCCTCCAACCACGCCACCATCCAGAGCATCGTCAGGGCCGTGGGCATCGTCCCGGGCATCCCAGAGCCTTGCTGTGTTCCCGACAAGATGAACTCTCTTGGGGTCCTCTTCCTGGATGAGAACCGGAATGTGGTTCTGAAGGTGTACCCCAACATGTCTGTGGAGACCTGTGCCTGCCGGTAAGACCAGCTGCTCTGGAGTGGAAAGAACCTGCCCTGCCTGCACACAGCAGGGCAGCATTCTTGGAACCTTCTGGAGTGAGCACTTGACTCAGGGTGCAGCTGCAAAGGCAGGGCACAGCTTGTAGGCAACCATCTGTCACCCCAGGGCATCATTCTGGGGTCTTTCACTGCTGGTGACTCAGCCCCCTCAATGCCAGTCCGAATCCTTTGAAGGGATCTGGGAATTAGCCCTGGCCTGACGGTTGCCCACGGCCTGTCCGCTGTGCTCTGAAGGCCTGAAGACCGGACATGTCCACAGGCTGGGTTTTGTGACTATCATCTCATAACCTGGAGAGAAGACTACAGACCTGAAGGCACTCACTCCCTTCACATGGAGAGAACCTCTGTTTAAATAATCAGTTTAAAACACTTCGGGCCACAGTGTGATGCTGGAAAACAGGGCCTAAATAATGGTATAAATGGATGTTTTCTCTCAAAATCCACTGCAAATGCTTTTATACATACAGTATGCACATATAACCAATTTTGGTTTCTTTTTCTTAATATATGTTTTATTTTAAAACAAAAAGGAGGGCGTTGACACCATTTCCCACAGAGGTAGTCAAGCTGCTTGAGCGTGCATTGTTTAAACGTGCTTATTGAAATAACCCATACAGTGATACGCGGGAATACTAAAACATAACCAAGATTTTATATTTTTGTAAATTATACTTTCTATACTGTAGATTGTGTATGGTATGTGTTTTTATGGAAAGCTAATAAATTAAAGGGACAGTGGTATCTTGAAAAACTGAATGTCACCCATTCCAAAATATGGATGGATCTCCATGTCTAAGTATGACATCTGGGTGGCTGCTGGGGTCACAGCCTTCTTTAGGAGCCAAGGCCCCTGTAGGCCAACTCCACACTCTCTCATCTTTATCCTAAGCTCCAGACACCGGCCACTCCTATGCCTTCCCGAGTCCTGCCCACTCGTATCACTCCACAGGTCCCCACCCTGGGCTCGTCCAGGAAGGACACGGCCCAGGCAGGCACAGTGGCCTCGACTCCTTAGCCTCAGAGGGGATATCAAGTGATGGGGAGGTGCCTGAGATATTTAAAGGAACATCTATGGTAGCCTGGTCAGAGGGCTTCTACTTGGGGTAGTTCAAGCAAGAGATTCAGTAGAAGAAATCAGGGGTCTCTCCAGAGATTCGGGGGCTCCTGAGGAACTGGAACGTCTGCTTCTCCCTGCTTCCTAGTCAGCATCCCTGTCCCCATATAGTCTCCCCCAAGTGGCTCCCTTATCCCTGAGTTGACATCGCCTTACAGTTGTAGTACCTGAAGCTGATTGACCAGCATTTCTGAAGGAGAAACTGGGTCCAACTGGGGGCAGGTGTGTAACAGTCCCTCGGCTGGGAACTGAGAGGATGGCATGGCCCCCAGTCTTCTCTTACTCGGATAAGGTTGAAAAGCCATGAGCAGTTCTCCAGGATGGGACTTAGAAGGAGAAAAGGAGCCCAAGGCATCTGTCTGAGGTCAGGCTCCTGAAACCAGGGTTCCTGTGCAAGGCATGGATGAGGAAGTTTCTCCCAGGAGAAGCAGGCAAGGAGTGGGTAGAGCAGGACAGGAGGGCAAGAAGCCAAGCATCCCAACCTTGCCTGGATCCTATGGGGAGCTCTGGCACTTAAGCTACACTTCTGGGTTAGTCCACCTTCAAGGCAAGGATGCTGGATGTTCAGACCCCCTCCCCAGGCTGCCCCCAGTGGAGAGATGGAAACTCTCAGTTCTCTGGCCCTCTACACAACCAGCCACTGTGGCTTATTAAGTCCAGGCAGCCTCTGAAGAAGGCTGCAACTGCAGCCACTGGAGGCAAAGCGGCCAACACTGAAGAGAGTACCCAGAACAGGTAGGTAAGGGGGGCTGAGGGTACCTAGGTTGGGGTCTAGGTATTTTCCCCATAAACATCTCTACTGTAAGCAGTTTCTTCACAAGCATTCTTGCTGCACAACTAATTGGCCATGAGGCCATTTTGCCATAAAAGATAAAATAACTGGTTGACAGTTCCATTACACTAGAAAATATAACATCAGTTTTTACAAATTCTTCCGTGAGCACAGTCATACCTCCCACCCGTCAAAACCAAAAGTTTACCGATTTATCCAAGATATAAAAGAGGCAGCTACTAACAGCAGTCTTCGAGAGCATTAATGACGGATTCTTTAGCTCATTTAGATATGACACCTTGTTCTCTTAAGCTGTCTTTACCAAATTTAGTATGCTGTATTAGAAGTTGGAGGGAAAAGAGGAATCAAGCTCCTCCTCTCCCTGCCAAAACAAATGTTTATGTGATTCCTGATGAGTAGAAGTCTCTTGAAAATGATGAGCATTTTAACAAAACCTGGCTTAGATTAGCTCAACCAAGGGTTTGCAAAAATTGATGTGTTATCATTTTCTAGTGTAGCATAACTGTCAAGCGGTGATTTTTTACAGCAAAATGGCCTTAAGGCCAATTAGTCGTGCTGCAAAACCGCTCGCGGCGAAGATGTTTACAGCAAAAATGCTGGACACACCTGGCTGGGGCCCAGCAGCATATGCTCAGCATCCCCTCTGAGGTGCTCCAAATGGTTGTGGGACATGTGTGTGAACAGCTGCCCTGGGCACATGGCCCTGCCTCTTGGCAGAGATCAGGTGAGGCGAGGGGGGTGGTCCTTAAGGCACACACTGCCTTATTCCTGCAGGACTTGTACTGGGACTAAATGATTCTTTCATTGGATTGCTGGGATGTCTCAGATTGGTCTGCAAATTGGTCATGGCTTGGTTTGCCACGTCTAATCCTTTTTGAAATATGACAGGATATAAATTACTAGCAAAATAAGTAAAAACTTTAGGACTTGATAAGGTTCCAAATGCCTTTCTTCTCAATATTAGATTCTTCATGTTCCCTTCTCCCCCTCGATTTTTTTCTCATCCAACTGCTCCCTTTCCATTTTTTGGTGAAGATGGGGTGTCTTATAATACTTCTATCTTATTCTTTCTGACATTTGCAATTTCTGGGAGATCTCCTAGGTCACTATGAAAGGCTACAACTTCTCCGAGCCCTCATTTCTGGATTACAAGGGTAGAGGGAGTGGGCTGGGAGGGTCACCCCTGTGTCCAGCCATGGACAGGAGCTTCGTGCTTGTGCCACGATGGGTGGTACCCAGTGGTGATGACTTTGCCGTATGATGAAAGGAACTAGTGTCAGCAGGGACCCCTCACATTTACAGAGCATCGTGCATTTAGATAGAGCACTTCATTTAGCCTCACAGCAACCTTGCAGCTTACTCCCCCTGAAGCTGGTGCTTCAGAACAACAAGCTCAGGACAAGTAAGTAATATGGCCACCAATGTCTTACCAAGACCACAGGTAACATCAGCTTTGACATGCAAGGTTGCCTGGTTCAAGGCCTGTGTAGCTGGTGCTGCCTCCCAGCTTCCTGACCAGCCACTTAGGGTTGTCCCAATGGCCCTAAGTGGCCTTACAATAAAGCAAGGCTTAAAAAGAAATGTAGGTATGAAATAACGTTTTTTTCCTCTTAAAACCAAAATATCAACATCACATGATCACAAGAGCAAGAGGTCCCAGGACCCAGCCCAGATGTGCACGGGTTCCTGAGCTCACTAACTGCATCTGGGTCAGTCTGGAGGGGGCAGTGTGGTGGCCTGCCACTGAGCCCTAATCCTGAAGTTGTACATCCTCTGGGTGGGCAGAGCCTTAGTTCATGTGACAAATATAAACAGTGCAGCTGCGAGCTGGAAACGTTAAGGCTGGGAGAAAACTTTGAAAAACTTTGGATGCAACTCTTTTACTCAACAAGCAGGGACACTGAATCTGGATACTACCAGGTGTCTTGCCTGAGGCATCCCGATAGGTGCCTCTGTATGTCTAAGTCACTCAAAAAATGTCATCAGAGCTGTAGCCTGTAACTCAGGCTCCTTCTGTGGCCAGGATGGAGTCAGGGCCATGATGGAGAAGCCTACAGAAGTCTGGGGCTGGGGTGAGAGGGTTTAAGGAGAGGGCTCCCAGGGAAGAGGAGTGGAGATGACTCCACCAGGATGGAAAAGCTGGACTTAGCTGGTGGCATTAAAGCCATTGCAGGCACCAGCTTGTGCAAGTTGTGTTTGATGGCAGCCCGGGCCAAGGTGGGCTGGAGTGGGCTTCGGCGGGAAAACTAGGAGGGCAGAACCAGCCTGGCAGCACTGGCTCCTAGCTGCGCACCAAAACTTTGAAGTTAGAGCCAAAGGCTATTTCTTTTTACCCAAAGCTGCAAACATAAAATCTCCTTCACTGATAAACTGATGCTTCTGAGATTTCCGAGCCTCCTTCTCTCTTCTACTCCTAAGATGATGGTGCTCTTTCAAGCTTTGGTCTACTTTTCCTTCTCACTTAAGCCTAATCCAATCCTAGATTCCTCCAATCTCTCAGAGCAGTCCTGTCTGTATGTATAGGGGTGGGTGAGCAGAGGAACGAATGAACTGTTTATTCATTCAGTGATTTAGCATCTACCCTGTGCCAAATACCATACCAGGCAGTATACACACACCTGATCTCTTGGAAGGCTCATACGAATTTCCTCTTTTATTAAAACCAATGTGCAAACTTGAATGTGCCTCAGAATCACCCGGAAGCCTTGACCAGATTGCTGGGCTGAATCAGACTTTCTGATTCGGGGCAAGACTTAGCTTTTTTTTTTTTTTTTTTTTTTTTTTTTTTTTGCGGTACGCGGGCCTCTCACTGTTGTGGCCTCTCCCGTTGCGGAGCACAGGCTCCGGACGCGCAGGCTCAGCGGCCATGGCGCACGGGCCCAGCCGCTCCGCGGCATGTGGGATCTTCCCGTACCGGGGCACGACCCCATGTCTCCTGCGTCGGCAGGCGGACTCTCAACCACTGCGCCACAGGGAAGCCCAAGACTTAGCATTTTTAACCAGTTTCCAGGTGCCGCTGCTGCTGTGGTTCAGGGACCACGCTTTAAGAACAACTGTTCTAATAAATGTGCTGACCACCTGGGCACAGTCCAGAGACAGAGTGCACATCGGCTGAGTACTTACCGTGTGCCAAGAGGAAGCAGGATCTCAGGGAGGCGAGGCCCAGAGCTGGGAAATGACATACCTGCTGCTCTGCCTGGTTCATGCTCTCCCCTTACAGCCTCAAGGTCAGTCCAGTTTTCATTCCTCTGAGCGATGTGTGGGTGAGAGTGGAGCTTGAGAGGTTAACAGAAGGGCAGGGGTCTTGTAGTCAAGTCTCTTGTGATGGAAGGGGCTCCTGACCCCGCAGAGGCAGCTGTATCACAGTTCATCAGTAACTCACCATTCCCCCCTCCTCCCAGCCCCTGGCCACCACCATTCTACTCTCCATCTCTATGCATTTGACTACTGTAAGTACCTCATATAAGCGGAGTCATACAATATTTGTCCTTTTGTGACTGGCTTATTTTATTTAGCATATCCTCAAGGTTCATGCATATTGCGGCATGTGTCAGAATTCCCTCCCTTTTTAAGGTTGAGTAATAGTCCATTGCATGGATGTACTACATTTTGTTTATCCATTCATCGATCAATAGACACTAGGGTAGCTTCCACCCTTTGGCTATTGTGAGTAATGCTGTTATGAACATGGGTATACAAATATCTTTTTGAGACCCTGCTTTCAATTCTTTGGATATATACACAGAAGTGGAATTGATACATCACATGCTACACTACTTGGGGGAAGAGAAGAGGGGGAGAGGAGTGGTAAATAAGATTGTTCGTGGCTCAGATAAGGCAGCCCTTCCCCAGGAAGGGAAAGCTGGTGGAAGGAGAGGGAGGGGGTCCTTTTGTATGAGGACCCCACATCATCTGGGAAAGACAAAACAAGACCCAAACCTTGTTCCCTAAGACCTAGAGTTAAGGAGATCTGTCCAGGGGGACCAAGGCCCATATGTTCAGAAAGGGAGCAAGGTCTCTAGATCACCTTGAGGAAAGTGGGAGTTTAGGCTGGTAACTCAGGGTCCCCATAAGAACCTAGAAATTTGTGGGAGACGGCAGGATGGGATCAGAGTGTGATCACAGCTGACCTCGTCTCTCAACCCAGCCACCTGCCACAGGGGAGTGCCTTCTAGAGAAAGGGTAAGCCTGGGAGGATGTCTAAGAAAGCTGTTAGCTTGGTGCCCGACAGGAGACACCATGGGGGATCCAGGCAGAAACCTGGACCAGCCAGGGCATCCCAGGGGCTGTGCCTCAGCAGCTATAAGATGTGTGACACCCACCCCAGCAGCAAAGCTGAGTGTCACTGAGAAGCAACAGCAGGTGGGACCTGCCAGGACCTCTATCCCACTTCCTGCTTCCAGCATTAAGAAGTTGGACTGACACCATCCCACCTCCATCTCCTTTGGACTAAATAAACCTACAGGGCTCTTGGACAGTTCAGGAAAGGGATGACCTGAGAGAGAAAAACAGACTTTCCCATACTATGGATCAGGAGGTCTCATGCAATTCCTTAAAAACAATAAAGGAGATGTGGACATATTGATACTCTGAATTTGTGGGGCAGATCATTCCAGAAATACAGAAGCATGTTGTACTGCACAGTTCTGGGGGCGCCATCCTCATCACAGTCTATGTGACCAGGACCTCCAGGCAGTGTTCACATGCAGCCTCCACGGCCAGATGTGGTGACGCTATATGTAAACAGGTCTGCGGTCCTATATCTGAGATCCCCAAATCCAAAGTAGAAAACCTGAAGTTTCTTTCAGTTCCTTTCATGATAAAACCTGACCTGAATGGATATTTGCGTTTTTATGTGTTTCACTGCAGAAATGTCAATGTGTTTGAGTATAGGGGATCACCCCCAATCTCAATGGGGATATTACAGTATACAGTCCATACCAAATTATCCAAATCTGAAGCTTTCTGAACTTCAAAACACTCTGGCCACGAGGGTTTTCAATAGGGGATTGTGGAGCTGCATGTAATCTCAAAATGGTAACAGTGGCCACCACTGGATGGTGAGATGGCAAGTTATTTTTATCTCCTTTCTAATACTTTGCACTTCCCAAATTATCTGCACTGCATATTACTGTTATAATCAGAAAAAAATATTTGTCATGTTTTTAAGAAAACGTCAGATAACTACTCCTCCAGCTTCAAGAGCACATTCAGTCCACCCCCAGTTACATCCCTTGGCTCCACCTCTTGAATGTGACAGGCTCTGGGCTGCCTCCAGGGACTAGAGCCCTGTGGGGGATGCCTGCCTAGCTCCCCAGCTCCTCCCAGACCTCTCCCTGCTGCGAAGCTGCAGTCCTGCTTCCTGGGCTGTGCACCAGTTCATCTTTTCCCTGCCTCAGGGAGTTCTTGCACTAAGCTGGCTCAAAGCCCAGCATGCTTCCTGCCCCCCTCTGCAAGCAGCACTTCTGAAGCTGCACCCTTCCCATCCATCATCCCTGGCAGTGTCCCCAAAGTACGGGGACAGCAAGTTCTGTCCTGGCCTGGCCACTGGGGATTCCTGTTTTCACTCCACCCCCCACTAGGGGTGGGGAAAAGCTGGGTGCACACCGGGATCTCTGACTCCGACCACCCTGGCCCCTTGTCCATCTTCCTGAACCTGCACCCTCTCCCCAGGAGCCCTGCCATTTTGAAAAAACTTCACATTCAAATCCTCCTCAGGGTAGACTCCCAGAATATGTTTATGCTCATTCTTTGCTGTGGTCAAACCCACACGCGATGGAAATGGACAGATCTAAGTGTGAGCCCACTGCCCTTAAAACAACCCAGACTCTGGGGCCTCACAGGGCCCGACTGGGCCACGGCTTGTCAGTTTCCTCGGTGGGGACATCTCCTGGGCATGTACTGGCCTCAGAGCTTCCCTCTTCCTTTGTCTCCCAAATTACATGGTTCTCCTGACTGACAAGTGTGGCCCAAGCAGCCACCCAGCTGACGTGAGCCAAGACCGCACCCCCCCAGACCAGTGACAGGGCTCTTCTGGGGTCCCAGGGCCAGCAGGATTCTGTGTGTAAGTGGTGTTTTCATAGAGCAGCCCAGCACAGGGCTTCGTCCCCAGCTCCCAGGTCAGTCAGACCCTGGGGTGGAGAAGTTGCAGCCAGTATGCAGCCACCCAACTGACTGGAGCTTAAGGCGCCCGCCATGATGGTTAGCACATAATCACCTTGAATCCTTGCAAGTCTCTTCTGAACCCGAGGCTCAGAGAGGTGAAGTGATTTGCTCCAGGTCATGCTTGTGAGGAATAAGTGAGGGAGATGGGATTTGAACCCACACCTGGTCTGACTCCAAAGTCCCCACCACCTCACTAAATTATACGTGCCACCTTCACCCATGATCTCTAAGGCTCGGGAACTGGCTTGACAGATGAGAAACCAAGGCACCGAGCGCTTGAGCCACAAATGCACATCCCAGTTCCACAGGAACCAGGCTTCTTACTAACTCTGATACAGCCTCCACTCTACCACCCACCCTGGCTCCAGTGGGTAGCCAGGGGGCTTCTGGGAGTTTTGTGCTGTTGTTTCTATATTTGGAGGGCTTTTCGGTCTTGTTTGTTTCCTGGATTCTTTGTTTCTGTGGCCCAGGAGATGGAGCATATGTCACCCTGTCTCGAGATTCTTCTGAACAGAGCTGGCAAGGAAATGAGAAAGGATCCTAATTAGGGGGCGATAACCCCACGGAGAAATTCAGATTTTTGCAGCAGGCCGTGTCCTTCCCACAAGCCCTGTGTGTTTGTCAGATGTTTATAGAGCCTTCATTAACAGAGAGCTCCCTTAGATAAGAGGCCTGAGCACAGCATCAAGGGCCAGATAAGAACAAGCGGAGGGCACTTCGGGGACGGCAGGCGGGTGAGAGCCTGTGAACTGGCCCGGGTGCGCGGTGCAGAGCGGTGGGCAGGACAATGCGGGCCGGCTCCTTCCCGGCTCCTCCCCGCACCCGCTAACACACCGCGGCTGCCGCAGTCTTCCGGAGCAGGGCTAGAGCATCCCAAGATGTGCGGCGGGGCGCTCTGGGTGGCCCTGCCTGTGCTCTCCCTGCTGGCCTGCTCCGCGCAGGGGAAGCCACTGGAGATCCGGGGGCGGGGGTCGGCCGGGGCAGATGCCCGCCGCCTGCTAGGCGGGCCCGGAGGTGAGCGGGAGGGGGGCACCTTCGACCTGAGGATGTTCCTGGAGAACATGAAGGTGGATTTCTTGCGCAGCCTCAACCTGAGCGGGGTCCCTTCCCAGGACAAAACCCGAGTCGAGCCGCCGCAGTACATGATCGACCTGTACAACAGATACACCACCGACAAGACATCCACCCCCGCATCCAATATCGTGCGCAGCTTCAGCGTGGAAGGTAGAGTCGGCTCCACCGGGGCGCCCCGGGTCGGGGTGGGGGACTCAGTGGTCCAAGGTTGCGCTGCCCAGTATGGCGGCCACTGGGCACGTGGGACTTGACGTTTCAATTTAAATTAATTTAAATGAAATAAAATTAATAGTTTAGTTATTTAGTTTCACTAGCTTGGATGCAAGTGCTCAGCAATCATGAATGACTATGGCTACCCTACAGGACAGTGGAGATTCTAGAACAGTTCCATCATTGCAGAAAGTTCTACTGGACAGCTCTGCTCTAGAAGTTTCTCCCTCCCTGAGCCCAGAGCCACGTTTAACACAGTAGGTGCTGAAGGAATGCCAGTTCCCTTCCTTCCATCCCTTCCCTACCTCCCCCTTCCTGTACTGTCCCCTTCCTACTTAGACACAGACAACTTATTTAGCCTCCAACTAACTGGTATATTTTTAAACACCGAAGGAATGTCTATTTTTCTCTCATCAAAAGGTGTTTAAAATTCAGATAAATTCCTCCGAGAGAGAGGAGCATTAACAACAAGAAGAAGCTGTCCGAGGACAACTTAATTATTTTCTAAATATAAAATAATTTCCCTGATTTAGGAGGACTAGAAGATAACGAATGTCAATTTAGGGCTTATGTCCACTAATTCACACAATGTAGGTGACATGATCTTGTGAGCAGGGAAGCCAAGGCTTGCAGACTCTGAGGGAACTTGCCCAGTTCACATATTAGTTAAGCAGCTGGGTTCTGACCCAGGCCCACCTGTCTGCACAGCTCACTTTCCCTACGGCTGCAGCCTCTCTCTAACCAGCCAGGCACTCAGGGCTTCATCCCTCCTGGGCTTGAGACCTGCAGACTCTTAACAGGCATACGCCCTAGCTAAAGGATGCTGTGGTCATGCTGCATGCCCGGCAAGGCTGTATTTTCTGATGGCCCAAAAGAAGAAGAAAATTCTGGATTTTATGTGAACTTGCCTGGTTTCTAAAACACTGGCTTAATTTTTAAACAATGAAGTCTGCAGGGCTTAATTTTTTGTTTTTTAATGTGGTCTGCAGGTCATACAGATCCTGCCAGCATCTCACTATGCCCATGGGGCGTGTCTGTAACCTCTGCTTTAGGGAAAGGCCAGGCTTCTTTGGCTGGACCTAATCACCAAATCCTGTAGTCTGGGAGTCCAGCATTCACAGCTATCTCAGTGACCCCTCCCCACTCCCCCCATCATTGTCTATGTCCTGGAAACAAGTGCTCTGATCTGATCCCAGCCCTGCCTGTGGCCAGTACTGCTATGAAGGCCAATTATGCTTCCCTTCACAGATGGCCTGAGTACGTCTCAGCGGGGGAGGATACTTGTTCTCTAAGTGTCTGATGCAGTCCCAGGGCCATCTTCTAGGTGTGCCACAGTAAGAGCACAGCGGGTGGTTAATGCACTGCTCACGGACCCCACTCACGACTCACATATGCCACGGTGGCTCACCACATGCTGCAGGAGCTAGACTGACACATCCATGCTGGGTGAGGGGACACAGAGAGCTGTGTGAAAGACCACATGCTTGAGGGTGGGGGAGCTGTGCACAAGTAGGGAAGACGGTCTTGGGAGGACACAGAAATACTGACTGAGCATCTGCTGTGAACCAGGGACAGTTCCACGTGCCTTCTTGTTGAAGGTTCACACCAACACTGGGAGGTTGGTAGGATGAGTCCCATTCTACAGATGAGGAAACTGAGGCCCAGAGAGACTCAGGACTTCTCCAAAGTCACAAGCCTAGAAGGGAGAGAGTCAGGATTGGCACTTCAGTCTGTCAGACACTGCCGGATTTCACGACAGCACACAGTATCCCCTCATGTTGGCACATAGTAGGTGCTCAAAAAACACAACTTCTCTTCCCTCTTTGCAACCAGGCCATGGTATAATAGAGATGTGCTAATGGCCGGGTGTCAGCCAGGGGAGTGGGAAAGTGAAACAGTTGTGTGGCTAAAAGGCAAGCCCTATGTATGCCTAACATGACCAAGCCATTGAGGTTAATATATTTTTCCCTCAAACATTAAAAAAAATCATCCACTTTCAGTTTGCTCAGAAGTTACAATTCTGAATGATTTTTCACACCATTTAGATGCTGAGATTTTTAACACTGCCATAATGTTAGAATTTTACCATCCCCTCCCATGATCTCTCCTTTAAAATCATACACTCAGGATCTGCACTCTGAGGCTGACAGTGTGCTTTTCTGTTTTGTTTATTTGATTCTTTTTTTTTTTTAAGTGAGGATCGTTACAGGATGTATGCACTTTGGCAGTTAAACACCCTAAGTCCCAGTCTCCACATCTGTAAAAGTGGAATAATAATTAGATCTTCTGAGGGTCAGTGTGAAGAGAAAAGTGAAATATAATATGCAAAGCTCCTGGTGCAAAGCTGGGCACGTAGTAAATGCTCAATAAACAGCTGGAGCTGTCAATTTCAACGCGATGCATCTCCTGCCTCTGTTTCTCTTTGGAAGATGCCAAATGTACGTTTTAAAATACCCTTCTACATTAAGGGCTTAAGTGAAACCAAACAGAGACTTGATAGAGATAGACAATGTCATGCCGGATGCCCTTTCATCTAAACCATGAGTCTCAGCTTTGGTGTCACGAAAACAGACTCTCCCAGCAGATGACTGTCACTGTGTATTTGCATTTCAGATGCCGTCTCTATAGCCACCACAGAAGACTTCCCTTTCCAGAAACACATCTTGCTCTTCAACATCTCCATTCCCAGGCATGAGCAGATCACCAGGGCCGAGCTCCGACTCTACCTCTCCTGTCAAATTCATGTGGACTCCTCTCACGAGCTGAAAGGAAACGTGGTCATTTATGATGTTCTGGATGGAGCCAATGCCTGGGATGCTTCTGGGAGAACCAAGACCTTCCTGGTGTCCCAGGATATCCGGGACGAGGGCTGGGAGAACTTTGAGGTGTCCAGTGCTGTGAAGAGGTGGGTCCGAGCAGACCCCACTAAGAGCAAAAACAAACTGGAAGTGACAGTGGAGAGTCACAGGAAGGGCTGTGACAAGCTGGATGTCAGTGTCCCCCCCAGCTCCAAAAACCTGCCCTTCTTTGTCGTCTTCTCCAATGACCGCAGCAATGGCACCAAGGAGACCAGGCTGGAGCTCAGGGAGATGATCGGCCACGAGCAGGAGAGTGTGCTCAAGAAGCTGTTCAAGAACGGCCTGATGGAGGCAGGGGAGAACAAGGACGAGGAGGAGGAGGAGGATGTGCAAAGCCACATGGCCGTGAGCTCGTCTTTGGCCAGACGGAAGAGGAGTGCCGGGGCCAACAACCACTGTCAGAAGACCTCCCTGCGGGTGAACTTCGAGGACATCGGCTGGGACAGCTGGATCATCGCGCCCAAGGAGTACGATGCCTTTGAATGTAAAGGCGGCTGCTTCTTCCCCCTCGCTGACGACGTGACCCCGACGAAACACGCCATCGTGCAGACCCTGGTGCATCTCAAGTTCCCCATGAAGGTGGGCAAGGCCTGCTGTGTGCCCACCAAACTGAGCCCCATCTCCATCCTCTACAAGGATGACATGGGGGTCCCCACCCTCAAGTACCACTATGAAGGGATGAGCGTGGCCGAGTGTGGGTGCAGGTAGTGCTGGCCCGTGGGTGGGGGAGGCAGGGTGGAGGGGGCTCCTAGTGAGAGGTCCTGTGTCCTGCTGGGCATGACAGAGACTAAGTCCACCTGGGTGGCAGCCTGGAGAAGGAAGGCGAGCCACCAGGTCCTTGCGGTAAAGACCTGCTCTCCCTCTCACGGCCCACCCCAAGCACACACCACTGGGTTGAACTGCAGGGGAGGGGATGCCAACGGGCAATGGGGGTTTGGGGAGAAGAGGAAAGCCTGGAAGTGTTGCTGGGGTGGAAGGGGAGATGAAGAAAAGGGGACAAGAGAAAAATTATCCAGAGTCAGCAGAAAACTGAGCAAAAACGAGGCCAAGGAGTATAGACGGGAGATGCACAGAGATTAATGGAAATTAAAGGACGTGAGAGGCATGGGGTTTATTCCAATAACCTCAGGGAGTGAAGGGGAAAGGAATGGGCTGTGTGCGCCACACCCACTCCACGTTATTCCCACGACCTGTGAGATGGGCGTTGTGACTCCCAACGACTCCCGATTCACACACGCGGAAGCCAAAACCCGGGCAGTTCAAGTAGCAACAGTCAATGGCATGGTTCCAACCCACGGGTCTCCATAGGTCTGTCGATCACCGAAGCCCAGGACCTCCCCGAGGTTTAGCAGGTCACCTGGTAGCTGAAGACAACTAGACTTTGGGGGCTGGGGAGTGCGGGGCAAACGGGACTGAGGCCGGCCAGTACCCAGCAGGATGACTGGGCTGCTTGTCACATCCAGGGCATGTTCTGACTGCTCCGCGCCTGTGCGGATTCAGTGTCCAAGTGCTTTTTAAGATGACCCCTGAGTCACTGAAAACCATCCCCTAAAGCAACTGTGGGATGGAGAGAGGGCAGGACGGAAGCCCTCAGGCTGCAGTGAACACTGTGGCTGGAGGTACTTTGACCTGCTGGTTCATACAGGGTCACTCGCCGCCGTGGACTCAAACTGCAAGATGGTTTGGAAGGGGGTGCACAGTTAACCCTGAGGGATGGGGCAGCCCATGGCCTGTGTCTCTGCAGTTACTTAGCACCACCAGTTCACCAGCATCACACACCATGGGCTCCCCTCCCACAAGGACTCCATGGATGACGAGACCTGGATTTGAATTTGTTGGAATAAATGCACTCTTGCTTCGGTATTTGCAACATCCCTATTCTTACTCCATGTACTCAGGTGATGACATCCAGTCCTCCTGGGTGAGGGCTTCTGGCCACTGGCGAACTCAGGTCCTTATTGGCCGCATTTGGTTCTGGCTGCACTCGCTGGCTTTCTTGAGCGACGTGTGTCCCGCCCTGGTCCTGGGCTTGGGCCTTGGGACCAGGCTCCTTCCCCACTGACCGCAAAAGAGGACCTCTGACTCTTGAGGTCACACATGGAATGGGGAGGAGTAGGAAGTTCTGACCGCTGACCAGAGCAGAGCATATAGGAGGCCTGGAGAGACCTGGGCCATTCCCACTGGTTGAAGTTCCCAGAATATTTTTTTTTAATGGTTTGTGTTAAATGTTTACATGGAACCAATGAACAGCTTTAACACAAAAATGCAGTAAAAACATTATTGTTTAATTACTGGAGTTACAGAAAATACTAATTCCTGGTACGACAATGTTGCTCGATTGTAAGGATGGATGACAGACATCTTTTAGTCCCGGTGGTGTATTTCTGTGCCTGCATCAAAGTTTCACTTGGAAATAAACTCAGAAGTCTAATCTGTGGCCTTTCTGAAGTATGAGACCTGGGCCTGATGGTCCCCTAGCCCCACACCCTGCCCACCCCTCCCTTCAGGCCCTTCTTTCCCTGGGGGGAAGTGGAAGGGAGAGTCACGGAGAGGGGTGGACACATGTGGGCGGTGCCTCTGCAGGCTGGGGGGAAGGGACGCGTCTGTGTAAGCGCCCGCCCGTGTGTGGGTATGCGGGCCTGGGTGTGAGCAGGTGTGAAGTGGATACTTGCAAGTGGACGACGACAGTCAGCCCCATGCCTTCCTTGACCTCCCCACACGTCAGGGGCAGGAGGCTGGGCTCTGGCAGAGAGACACATCCGGCCGTAAATCCTGTCTGCCCGGTGTCCTGGGGACTGCACAACGCTTCCAGCCTCTGCTCCCTCTACATCCCTGCTCAGACGCCCAGCTCCAGCCAGATACACTCAAGGCCACCCCCTGTTCTCAGCCCTCTGGTGACTGCCATGGCTGCCCCGCCCCCAGCTCTGCAGCCCAAGTCCACCTTCCATGAAGGCCCAGCTCTAGTGTCGCCCACACACACCCCCTGGCCCCTCTCTTGATGCTCCGATTCTGATTTTCTTGGCTCTAAGGGACATTACAGTGCTTTTGTCTCCTGGTTGCCATTGGCCTTGTGTGGGGTCCTACTGACCTCTTATCTTGAGCCTCTTGGGGCCCCGAGTCCTCTGGGGACAAGGCCCAAGGGCCTCTGGCCTCAGTCACTCCCTGGAGGGCTGATGTGGGTTGTGGCTCAGGACAAAGTGATTTGGATGGATGTGCTGGGACAGAACTTGCAAGGAGATCCTGAGAAATGCCCTCTGCTTTCCATTTCACTGTGTTCTTTCCACCAGACCCTCCAAAGCTTGTTCAGCCCCAGCCAGAGAATGAAATCCAACAGTGCCATCCTCTGGACACTCTGTTACGCGGCCAATCGGCCCTCTGCCTAATGACTGCCACGGTCAATGCTGCATTTGTAGTGTGTCCTGAAGCGTTTTCATTTTTATCCTTTCAGGGTGATGATCACGGATATGAAGTGGCAGTCCCACAGGGCCGCTTGGTGTCATGTTCTGCTCTTGCCATCTCGAAAATAACACATTTTAAACAAGGGATCCACATTTTCATTCTGTGCCTGGCCCCGCAAACGATGCAGCTGGTTCTAGATGCTTGTGTGTGGTTGGCGTCTTGGCTTCCCGAGTCCCAGGAACACTCTGGAGGCTGCTTCAGGCCCAGACACTGACATGATCCTGTAGAAGAGGGTGTCGGAGCTTGGCTGCTGAGAGCTTCCCCGGGGTCTGAGTGAAAGGACCAGCCCTGCCTCTCCTCCCTGGCCCACGCCGAGGGGGCCCAGGGGCTTCTCTGGTCTGTGACCAAAGGCAGCAACACTGTTTGGCTCTCAAAGGCTGGTCCATTCCAGCTATATGGCAGCTCCCATGGGAGCAGCCTGATACAAAGGGGGTCCCGCTTTTCCCGGTTGCGCCTTAAAGAGGAGGCCAGAGACCGTACACTAGACAGGCAGCACCGGTGGCACACAGGTGGCTTCCGTGAGACCAAACTGAATAAACCTTTTGGGACTTCCTTCCTTTTCAAATCAGATCGTCTAACTCGGGTAGAGATCTCACACCGTTGTCTCAGCTTCCCTGAACACCTCTCACTAAGACGAGCACCCCTCCCCGAGGGAACCCTTTTCATCAGCAGACGACTCCGGTCCTCAGAAAGATGTCCCTGGGCCCGCAGCAAACGGCTGCTCCTCTGCGACTCTCTCCCGTGAGCTTCTGTTCTGGATGAGGGTCCCCTTCCTCCCGGAGAGCCTGACACCCGAGCTGTCCTGATGGGGGCTGAGGAGCTGGACAGTGAATGTGTGAGCTTCGTGGGCCTCTCAGGACCCCAGTATCACACTTGCATTCGGGAGGCCATTTGGGGCCGCACCTCCCGTGCCTTCCAGGTCATCCACATCTGTGCCCGACTGTCCTTCCTTCGCCTGGACCATGCTCCTGCTGGGCAGTGCTTGGCCGACTTCTTCCTCTGGCTCAGTGACCATCACCCTGATTTGCCTGGGATGGTCCTGGTTAATGCGTCTTGTCCATGTATAATTGAAATTAGGGCCTCTGTTTGGATGACAGGTTGTACGGGGTCCATAGTCAGGGACACAGCTCGGGGGCCAATAGCAGAGGGCAGCTGGGAGCAGCAGGGTGCCTGGAAGAGCACCGGGTGTGGGGGTGCCCGGCCTGGGCTCAGGTCCTGACCAGGTCACTCACTGGTTCGTGGTCACATCAATGGTCACTGAGTCTTGAGGTCCTTGCTTCTCACCCCCAAAATGACATGCAAATGCTTCCCGGGTACTTTGGAAAAGTTCATGTAGGTTCTTGCTTCTCTTTCTGAGTAATATTTGGAAAAAACGTTGGAGCTACACTATTACCTTTTAGTACGCTCTTTCACTCGGAATCTTCATTTCTTTCCTCATTATCTTTTTCTATTTCCCTCCTCTTCATTTCTCCCCATGCTCTCCCAGGATTTTCGGCCTTCCTACCCGTTCCTGGGTTGGAAGCAAGAATCACCTCTGCCTATATGTGTCCTCTCCATGCGCGTGCACCCGAGGTCCTCCATGTGCTGGACACCCAAACCTGAAATGTAGCCAGACATCTGGGAACTGCAAGGACAACTCTCTACTTCCTTGATCTGCCTGGACCCAGGGGTCTCATGGAGAAAATCCTGATGCCTCTTAATTATTGGGGTTCATACACACACAGACATGTCTGATAAACCCGGGAGAGAGAAATGCAAGAAGAACAGCTAAGTCATGGGGGAAAAGTGAGGTCAGCATCCGGAAGGCAGGCCCTGCTCACCAGCAATGTACCGATGACCCCAGACACAGGGTGAGGCCACCCCAGGCAACACAAGTGGACAGAGAGGACTACTGGTAAACCAGGCCAAAGAGCACCATTGAGAGGGAAAGCTGGAAGAATTATAGTATGAGGAGTGCTAGCTCCCTGGTCTTCCAGAAAAGAGCTGGCACAAGGAAAGGGAGACTTTTCTTAGTGCCTGGAGAGACAGCAAAAGAAAGAGGGGAGAGAAAGAGAGAAAGAGAGAGAGAGAGAGAGACGGATGAACAGGAGAGAGCAGGAGACAGCCCTCCTGGAGAGTAGATGCTCAAGGGACATCAGAGTTTGAGGACAGCTGAGCCCAATGGCCTGAGCAGAGCCCCAGGCCCTCCAGGGTCTGCCCCCCGACCTGTTCCAAGGCCTCCAGGTGGACCTGCTCTTAGATTTCCAAGGTTGTGTTCTATTCACCATTCCCACCACTCCCATCTTATCCGTCTTATCCTGTGGATTCCCATGGGATTGGGGGGAGATGTTCTGGGTTCAGGCTTCACATCAGCATCCAGCAGACTATCTGCCCTGGACTTACAGAGACATGGCATTGCTGGGGTTACTAAAGCCATAAGGGATCCAGGCCCTACTCATGTCCCCAACCCCGCCTCTCACCACAAGTCCATGCCTGGGGTTTGGACACAGAGAGAGGAACCAAAGCCCAGGTAAGGGAGGACGGCAATGTCCTCCCTTCCTTCGGCCAGTCCACTGCTCCTCAGCTCTGTGATCTTGGGCATGTTCTGCAACCTCCCCAAGCCCCAGCTTCCTCACCCATAAAATAGGAGGAAGGATGGCTTAGGAGAAATCACCTTAGAAGCAGGATGTGAACAAGACCTATGAATGAAGGCATCACCCGTGAACAAATACTTACTGCACAAGACCTTGCAGACTTGGGGCAGCAGGAAACCTACTTGACCCTTGTTTACTATTCTTATGGTTTTACCTCTCTGGTAAAAATGACTGCTTAGGCATAAATTCTCTCCAGATTTAATTTAAAATAAATCTCATTTACTCGTAAAAAGCATGCGTTCCCAGAACCTCTTTAGGCCCTGCACTCCTGTGCTTTGTCTTTAGGCTGGTTCTGGCCACAACTTTCATTGTCTGTAAACTTGAATTTCTGTCCTCACTGCACAGAAAATGTTTGATGCAGGCAAGAGTCAAGGCAGCCACGCGCTTCATAGAGGTTTATCCCCTGCAGAGAAAGCATGTGGGTGACGTTCCCACTGCCTTTAGGACCTTGGTCACTACTCAGAGCGCCAGACACACCTCAGAACTGATCCCAGTTCAAAGAACCACCCCTGCCCCGCCCAGCCCGGCTCATTGTCTGGCACACAGTGCCCCCTGGAGGTGCCAGTGGGAGCTGCACACACAGTTACCCTAAGTCTCTTCTGCATCAGACAAATGATGTTATTTGGGGGCTCTGAACACTTCTTATGTGAACACTTCTTATGTGAGTGATTAACAGCTGGAATGATCTTTATTCTGGGACTTCAGCTATTGTTTTCCTTTCATGGCACAAAACTGTAAACATGCTTTGTTGGGAAGTGGGAATAAGGAATAAACAGAACCAGCCCTTCCTTGCCTAGAGCAGTACATCTTAGCTCTTCAAATAATTAAAATAATATCGATTCTACATGAACTGTCCCATAAAATAGAAAACATTAAGGAATGGGAGGAGAAAAAATCCTTTCCAACTCATTTTATGAGGTCAGAACTACCTTGAAACCAAAGCCAAAAGAAAAGACTACATATGGATATCCCTCATGAGCATGTAAAAATCCTCAAAAAAACACCAGTAAATTGAATCCAACAATATATAATAGGATAATACATAATGACCAAGAGAAATTTATCCCACAAATGAAAGACTGGTTAAATATTAGAAAACCAATCAATGTAATCAACAAACTAAGAGGAAAAAACATGATCATCTCAATAGATGCATTTCACAATACTTAACATCTGTACATGATTTTCTTTTTAATTCTTAAATACTAGGAATATAAGAGAATTTTCTTAAACTGATAGAGAGCATCTATCAAAAAACAAAACAAAACAAAACCAAATATACAGCTACCATTACACTGATGATGAAAGACTGAATTGTTTCTCCCCTAAGATCAGGATCAAGGCCCCGGAGGTCCTAAGGAGTGCAATAGGCAAGGATAAGAAATGAAGTCTGTAGATGGGAGAGAAAGAAATACAATATGAATATCCCTCTAGAAAACTCTAAGGAATCTATTAAAAACATAGTGGATGAATAAATGAGTTTAACAAGGTTGCAGGATATAAGATTAGTACACAACGAAAAACTAGAAATTAAAATTGTAAGAAAAACATATCATTTACAATAGCACCTGAAAATAATGAGAAATAAATATAAAACTAACAAAATATTGAATGGGAGAAAATATTTGCAAATGAAGCAACTGACAAAGGATTAATCTCCAAAATTTACAAGCAGCTCATGCAGCTCAATATCAAAACAACAAACAACCCAATCCAAAAATGGGCAGAAGGGCTTCCCTGGTGGCACAGTGGTTGAGAGTCTGCCTGCCGATGCAGGGGACACAGGTTTGTGCCCTGGTCCAGGAGGATCCCACATGCCGCGGAGTGGCTGGGCCCGTGGGCCATGGCCGCTGAGCCTGCGCGTCCGGAGCCTGTGCTCCGCAAGGGGAGAGGCCACAACAGTGAGAGACCCGTGTACCGCCAAAAAAAAATAAATAAATAAAATAAATGGGCAGAAGACCTAAACAGACATTTCTCCAAAGAAGATATACAGATTGCCAACAAACACATGAAAGAATGCTCAACATCATTAATCATCAGAGAACTGCAAATCAAAACTACCATGAGATATCATCTCACACCAGTCAGAATGGCCATCATCAAAAAATCTACAAACGATAAATGCTGGAGAGGGTGTGGAGAAAAGGGAACCCTCTTGCACTGTTGGTGGGAATGTAAATTGATACAGCAACTATGGAGAACAGTATGGAGGTTCCTTAAAAAACTAGAAACAGAACTACCATACAACCCAGCAATCCCACTGCTGGGCATATACACTGAGAAAACCATAATTCAAAAAGAGTCATGTACCACAACGTTCATTGCAGCTCTATTTACAATAGCCAGGGCATTGAAGCAACCTAGGTGTCCATCGACAGATGAATGGATAAAGAAGACGTGGCACAAGTATACAATGGAATATTACTCAGCCATAAAAAGAAACGAAGTTGGGGCTTCCCTGGTGGCGCAGTGGTTGAGAGTCCGCCTGCCGATGCAGGGGACACGGGTTCGTGCCCCGGTCTGGGAGGATCCCACATGCCGCGGAGCGGCTAGGCCCGTGAGCCATGGCCGCTGAGCCTGCGCGACCGGAGCCTGTGCTC
>NC_041233.1:36154159-36204159 GCF_002837175.3 Physeter macrocephalus | reverse complement strand
GACATGGAAAAAGAAAATCTTGACCCCTTCCTCGTACAATAAAATAAATATACACATACACAAAAATTAACTCAAAATGGATTATAAATGTAAAAACTAAAACTCTGGAACTTCTAGAACAAAATATTAAAGAAAAGCTTGGTGACCTTGGAATAGGCAAAGATTTCTTAGATATGACACCAAGAATATGAATCATAAAAGAAAACAATGATAAATTGGAATTCATCAAAAACAAAAACTTTTAATCTTCAAAAGACACTGTTAAGGACATGAAAAGACAAGTCAAAGATTGCAAAAAAATATTTGCAATACATACATCAGGCAAACGACTCATATCTAAAATGTACAAATAATTCTTACTTGATCAATGGTAAGACAAAAAACAGCCTCTTCCCCCTACCCCCTACAAATGGGAAAAAGGTATAAACAGCCATTTTACTACAGAATATATACAAATGGTCAATAAATATACAAACAGATGCCCAACACAATTAGTCATCAAGGAAGTCCCAATTAAAATCACAATGAGAATGTACTATATACCCATTATAATAGTCAAAATTTAAAAGGCTAACCATGCATACAAATTGTTGGCATTAATGTGGAGGAATTGAAAGTCTCATATGTTGCTGGTAGAAATTTCAAGTTTGGAAAACATTTAGAGTGTTTCTTAAAATGTTAAACATGCATTCTTGTCCTAGTGAAAATAAAAACATACATCCACACAGAAACTTATACTCACATATTTACAGCAGCTGTATTTGTAATAGTTACACTCTGGAAGCAAACTGTAGTTCTATCAACATGTGAGTGGGTAATAAATTGTGATATATCTATACAATGGAATACTACTCAGCAATAAAATAAGTGACCTAATAGTACACTCAAGAGCATAGCTGTTTGTCAGTGTTTGTCTGGAGATGGAGACGCAAGGGGATGGATAACAAAAGGGCATGAGGAAAATTTGAGGATGAGGGCAAGATACACTACCTTGCTTGTGGTGATAGTTTCATGGGTGTATACACATGTCAAAACTCACTAAATTGTACATTTCAAAGATGGGCAGTTTACTGTATGTCAATCATACATAAATAAAGTTGTAAAAACAGACAGAAAAATACACATTTATTATATAATTTTAAAGTTACTGAAAATATAATAAAGAAAAAAAATAAATAAACAAGTGTCCAACCATTTGATTCAGCAAGCCCAGGTTTGGAAATTTTTCTGCAGAAGCAAGAAGCACTAGTCCTAAGAACATGTGTTTGAGAACACTTATCACAGTATTGTTTCTAGAAGCAAAAACAGAAAAAACTTAAAATATCTTTTGCCAGGGAAACAGATCAGTAAACTGTCAAGGACAATTATGCAGCCATTAAAAGAACAAACTTTATGCTTCAACTTGGAAGGTTGTTTCTGCTGTATGCTTAAGTGAGTAAAACAAAATGCAAATTATCCTGTGTGCTATTATGAGGTGACACTAGGTAGATGGACGGATGGATGAGCATCATAGATGGGCAGATCCATGGATGGACGGACAGATAGATCTCCTACATATGTGCTTCCACATATGAACACAGAGAAAAGTGAGGACAGCTACACATTAAACTGTTATTATTGGATGGATTAGAAAGGCTTTGGGAGAAGACTGTTCATACGTTTATGAATTATTTAACTTGCAAATATGAGTATGTTTTACTTTTATTTTTAGAAGAGTAAAAAGAAAAAGGATTAAAATAAAATAAAATCAAGATTCAACTTGCTTTGAAATACATCCCCAAAATATGTTGGCTTGAGGGTTAGAGCGGGGACCAGAGAGAGAGAGGTGAGAGAAAGGAAGGGTAATAAAATGTCAATGGTAGAATCTAGGTGAATAGGTCATGAATATTTGTTGTGCCACTTGAAAATGACCATAATGAACACTGAGGGGGAAACTAACATAAAACAATAGATAGGTAGGTATGTAGATAGATAGATAGGAAGATGAATGGATAAATAACCAGACAGACAAGGCCTCTGACCACTGCAAAAAGGGAATCCATAATGTAGCAGGAGATTAACTTTTTCTGGGATTTCCCAGGCTCCAGGTGTGCTCCATTTGACTCCCAGTAGCACACCATCTGTGCCATTGTCCCCCTTTTAATCTCCCTGGAGTGTGCTCTGGAGTGAACACTGTGTCAGGGCCTTTCTCAGGTGTACAGACTCTTCAGATACACAGAAGCCCATGGAAGGTTTGGGTCTTCAGAAGCACTTGGTACCCACCCCCAGGGTCCCTAAGACAACCCCTGCCTCTTGGGTTATCTCTCCCCAACCCCACCGGGGAGTTCTGATCACAGGCTGTCTGCCACTCATAAGCTGCTACTGTGACCTCAGCTTCTTCATCTTACCCGCTGACACTGTCACAACAATACTGTGAGGCTCTTCTCCTTATCCTGTTTCCCTTTTGAGGAAGCCAAGGCACAGAGCAGTCATGTCACTTAATCTGGGTCTGTACTTTAGAAAGCGGTAGGGTTTGGGGCTGGCTCCTGAGCCCGTGCTCTTAACACCTCTGCCCACATGGCTGCTTGTACAAGTGAGGGGGGAGGCAGGGGCTTTGACTGCATCCCAACTCCAAACTCAACCCCCAAGATCACAATGGGACTCTCTGTAGCCCCTGGGCTGACAGCTGGCAGAGGCTGCGTGGAAGCTCCTCCTGGTTCCCACAATGGGACTTGCCCAGAACGTGCTCACCTTAGACAGCTGCCACCTGCTTATGCCCCCCTCATCTGGGGGCCAGGACATCCCTTCCTCCTGGAGAGTTTGGGGAACTCTGGAGACATAATTTCCTCCCACTGGCCTCAGGCCACACCCACAGGAGGACACATCATCTCCCCTTGCAGACACTAACCTGGCACCTCAGGGACTTGCAACAGAGCCCAGGCCAGCTTCTACATCCTCCCTGAGGCTCTGGGCCATCCACACGAATCAAAGCCCCACACCAGCTCCAGGCATCCCATCCCGAGACTGCATTTTAATGAGTCCAGGGGAAACACTTTCCCCAAAGAGATACTTATTCCTGCTTATCTTCATCCGCACCTTTCCCGGTCCAGAGGCTTTGCCTGGGCTCAAGCGATGATGGAAAAGTGCCCTCAGAGGATGAGGCTGGCATGTTCCGAGTCGTGATTCCCCAAGCGGCGGTGGAGCAGAGGGCTCAGCCTTCCCAGTGGGGACTAAGGAAGCCTTATTATTATAATAAATCAGTCTCACTTGATTGGCTGCAAACGGTGGAGTGATGTGACCATATGTCACTTGGGCATTAAACAAATCCTAATGAGCTAAGAATATGTTTGTTTTAACTAATTGACCTCTTTGGCCTTCATCAGCCACTTGGTAAACATCCTCAGATAATGATTTCCAGAGAGCGGATTGTGGCTCTCGAGTGTGCTGAGAAGGTCCCCCGGCCCCAAGACCACCTCCTCCGGCTGCCGGCTGAGGCACACGTGCGCGCCTGCCTGTGGCCACCCGGTCCCAGGAGGGTGCGCTGGCGGTAATGGGGCGAAGGGAAAAGAGTGCAGCCGGGCGGCTCTCCCAGCGCTCTTCCCTGGCTATGTGACCGCACTCTGAGCCATAGCTGTCTCATCTGTTAAGTGAGGGCAATGCCCACTCCCAGAGGGATGGGGAGACAAAGCAGGGGTTCTAGGATCTAGGCTCCGTGGTAGGTGTTCTTGGAAATCTGTGCCAAATCAGTCACAAGCTGGACCCACGTCACTTCTATGCGAAGGAGCAGGAGTCCAGCAGTTCTCTGGGGACTGATGATCTGGATACCTGTGGGGTCTGGACCACAGAGACCTAAGTCCTCCAACTCAGTTCTCCTTGCAAGCAGTGGGCCAGGGGCCGAGCCCTCAACCAGCAAGGGTCTTCTTTAGCCAGGATAATGGTTGCTTGTTAGATCTCAGCGCTAACTTCATCTGCCCTGGAATCACCAAGCCCGTTCATCATGCCCCACATGAAGTTCAGACATTTCACTCCTATCATCTGAAAGCTGTCGGGGGGAACCACTTCGGTTCCCTGGATGCATTAGCTAGACAGGGGAATAAACTTCAAGCCGTGAAGTAGATGGAGCCTCAGACTCAACCTCGGCACGGTCTGAGTGACTGTGACCCCACCGGCTTCTTCTTCTGGCTGCCCTCACATTCCCCCACCTAGGACGATGGGCTTCCGTTAGCTACTGAACTCTGTTTCTTCAGCTACAAAACAGAGCAAGTATCTGACACGGAGAACTTATCAGTAATTGAGTGCTTCCTTCTTCCCTGATGCTGTCGCGTGCCTTACCCATATTTTGTCACTTAATCTACACAATAAGTAAGACACGTCCCTGAGGGCACAGAGTAGAGGGTGGCAGCACCAGGCCCCCAAGTTCTCCCTAATTCCAGAGGGGTGTGTCACCCGGTGCAGTGGGGAAATGCTATTCACTTGCAGGTTAATAACTCTGCTTTGCAAGGTGGAGACTGTCAGCCTGTAAAGCATGGAGCACAGTGCCTGGTACGTGGCAGGAACTCAGACGGTAGTTATTCACGTTAGTCTACCAGAGGTGGCGCAGCAAGATGAGACCCCACATACCTTCTGAGTCAAAACACTTCCGCCGCTTCTCCCCAGTCCCCAGGGCTGATGCGCTTGAATTAGACAGGATTAAAGGCTTACCGGAGCTGGAAGCTGCACCCCAACTCCCGTGTTTAGCCCCAGACCTTCTGTCCGCTGGCTGAGAAGGACACGGGAGAAAGGCAGCCGCTCAGGGCAGTGCTACTGCCTGCGCACGGCGTCAAGAGAGCTTTTGTGCGGGAGCCAGCCCTCCCTCTGGATCCCCATGTCAAGAAAATGGGCCCTGCTCCTGCCCATGCTGCTCTGCAGCCTGGCTGGCCCTACGCACCTATTCCAGCCGAGCCTGGTACTGGACATGGCCAAGGTCCTCCTGGATAACTACTGCTTCCCAGAGAACCTGATGGGGATGCAGGAAGCCATCGAGCAGGCCATCAAGAGTGGTGAGATCCTGGCCATCTCAGACCCTCAGACTCTGGCCCATGTGCTGACAGCTGGCGTGCAGAGCTCCTTGAACGACCCTCGCCTGGTCATCTCCTATGAGCCCAGCACCCTCGAGGCTCCCCGGCAAGCCCCAGCACTCATGAACCTCACGCTAGAGGAACTCATTGCGGGGCTGCAGAACGGCCTCCGCCATGAGGTTCTGGAAGGCAATGTGGGCTACCTGCGGGTGGACGACATCCCGGGCCAGGAGGTGATGAGCAAGCTGAGGAGCTTCCTGGCGGCCAACGTCTGGAGGAAGCTCATGGGCACCTCTGCCTTGGTGCTGGACCTCCGCCACTGCACTGGGGGCCACATTTCCGGCATCCCCTATGTCATCTCCTACCTGCACCCAGGGAACACAGTCCTGCACGTGGATACCATCTATGATCGCCCCTCTAACACGACCACTGAGATCTGGACCCTGCCCGAAGTCCTAGGAGAGAACTACGGCGCCGATAAGGATGTGGCAGTCCTCACCAGTGGTCGCACAGGGGGTGTGGCTGAGGACATCGCTTATATCCTCAAACAAATGCGCAAGGCCATTGTGGTGGGCGAGCGGACTGTGGGGGGGGCCTTGGACCTCCAGAAGCTGAGGATAGGCCAGTCTGACTTCTTTCTCACCGTGCCCGTGTCCAGGTCCCTGGGGCCCCTGGGCAAGGGCAGCCAGACTTGGGAGGGCAGCGGGGTGCTGCCTTGTGTGGGGACACCGGCCGAGCAGGCCCTGGAGAAGGCCCTGGCCATCCTCACGCTGCGCCGCGCCCTGCCGGGAGTCATCCAGCGCCTGCAGGAGGCCCTGCGGGAATACTACACACTGGTGGACCGCGTGCCTGCCCTGCTGCACCACCTGGCCAACACGGACCTGTCCTCGGTGGTCTCCGAGGAGGATCTGGTCACTAAGCTCAACACCGGCCTGCAGGCTGTGTCCGAGGACCCCAGGCTCCTGGTGCAGGTGGTCAGGTCCAAAGAAACCTCTGCTGGGCCCGAGGATGAAGCTGAAGAACCCCCGGAGGTGGTCTCAGAAGCGCCCGAGGACGAGGCTGCCCGGCGGGCCCTGGTGGACTCCGTGTTCCAGGTGTCCGTGCTGCCGGGCAACGTGGGCTACCTGCGCTTTGACAGGTTTGCCGACGCCTCAGTGCTGGGGGTGCTGGCCCCGTACATCCTGCGCCAGGTGTGGGAGCCCCTGCAGGACACAGAGCACCTCATCATGGACCTGCGGCAGAACCCCGGGGGGCCGTCCTCCGCCGTGCCCCTGCTGCTCTCCTACTTCCAGGGACCCGACGCCGGCCCCGTGCGTCTCTTCACCACCTACGACCGGCGCACCAATGTCACGCAGGAGCACTTCAGCCAGACCGAGCTGCTGGGCCAGCCGTACGGCACCCAGCGCGGGGTGTACCTGCTCACCAGCCACCGTACCGCCACCGCAGCCGAGGAGCTGGCCTTCCTCATGCAGTCGCTCGGCTGGGCCACGCTGGTGGGCGAGATCACGGCGGGCAGCCTGCTGCACACGCACACGGTGCCCCTGCTGGAGACGCCCGAGGGCGGCCTGGCACTCACAGTACCTGTGCTCACCTTCATCGACAACCACGGCGAGTGCTGGCTGGGGGGCGGCGTGGTCCCCGATGCCATCGTGCTGGCTGAGGAAGCCCTGGACAGAGCCCAGGAGGTGCTGGAGTTCCACCGAAGCCTGGGGGAGTTGGTGGAGGGCACGGGGCTCCTGCTGGAGGCCCACTATGCTCGGCCAGAGGTCGTGGGGCAGACAGGTGCCGTGTTGCAAGCCAAGCTGGCCCAGGGGGCCTACCGCACAGCGGTGGACCTGGAGTCGCTGGCCTCCCAGCTCACGGCAGACCTGCAGGAGATGTCTGGAGACCACCGTCTGCTGGTGTTCCACAGCCCCGGCGAGATGGTGGCTGAGGAAGTGCCCCTACCACCTCCCATCGTCCCCTCCCCAGAGGAGCTCTCCTACCTCATCGAGGCCCTGTTCAAGACAGAGGTGCTGCCGGGCCGGCTGGGCTACCTGCGTTTCGACGCCATGGCTGAGCTGGAGACGGTGAAAGCCATCGGGCCGCAGCTGGTACAGCTGGTATGGCAGAAGCTGGTAGACACGCCCGCGCTGGTGGTCGACCTGCGCTACAACCCCGGCAGCTACTCCACGGCCGTGCCGCTGCTCTGTTCCTACTTCTTCGAGGCAGAGCCCCGCCAGCACCTCTACTCCGTCTTTGACAGGGCCATGTCGAGGGTCACAGAGGTGTGGACCCTGCCCCAGGTGGCAGGCCAGCGCTACGGCTCCCACAAGGACCTCTACATCCTGGTGAGCCACACCAGCGGCTCGGCGGCTGAGGCTTTTGCTCACACCATGCAGGACCTTCAGCGCGCCACCATCATCGGGGAGCCCACGGCTGGAGGGGCGCTCTCCGTGGGCATCTACCAGGTGGGCAGCAGCCCCTTATATGCCTCCATGCCCACGCAGATGGCCCTGAGTGCCAGCAACGGTGAGGCCTGGGACCTGGCTGGGGTAGAGCCAGACATCACCGTGCCCATGAGCGTGGCCCTCTCCACAGCCCAGGACATAGTGGCCCTGCGTGCCAAGGTGCCCACTGTGCTGCAGACAGCTGGGAAGCTCGTAGCAGATAACTACGCCTCCCCCGAGCTGGGAGCCAAGATGGCATCCAAACTGAGCCGTCTGCAGAGCCGCTATGCCAGGGTGACCTCAGAAGCTGCCCTGGCCGAGATGCTGGAGGCTGACCTGCAGGTGCTGTCCGGGGACCCACACCTGAAGACAGCCCATATCCCTGAGGATGCCAAGGACCGCATTCCTGGGATTGTACCCATGCAGGTGAGTTACAAGGGAGACTTGGTCCATCACCGTCCCAGGAGAGAGTCAACCGACTGTCCGCACATCCGGGGCTCTGTGCAGGGTGCAAGGCAACGGCTTCCAGACGTGCTTTCATGTTAAATTTTTCACCAGTCACATCTTTTCCTCTCTCTCACCCTGTCCTCCGGTCCCTCATGTGCCCATGAGGTCCCTGAGCACCTCAGTAGAACATTGGTACCCACAGGAGCTCAGTTTGAAAAGTGCTAGTATAGAAGGAGCTTCACTCTTGGTTGGGTAGAATGCAAGGGTTTGTAGGGCTTCTCATTGTCAGAGTTGGAGAAAGAGGTTGATAAGTCACATGAGGTCCCCGTGATTACCTGTTCTGGAAATGTGGGGTTTGGGTGCATCCACATCACCTGCCTGCCTCAGGGGTTTGCAGTTTGTGTGAATGAGTCAGGCGGATGGAGACAGGGAATCAGCACAGGTCCTGGCATCACAGTTGCCTTGGAGCTAGAGCATGGAGCCTGGGGACAGGTCCAGGAGCGTCCACGCACAGTCTGGACAACCCCTGCAGTGAGGCTGCCTTGGTTAGGCACCGACTGCCTTCTCCTCCCCTCCCCCAATGCCAAGTACTGTCTCCCAAAGGAGTTGCGCTGGGTGGGCGTGCACCATGATACAAGGGCCAACTGAATGGGAAATTCTGGACCAGGCTGTGTGGTCAAGATATTTGAAGCCAGCACTGCAGGTCTAGGGAACACTGACAAGGTAAATCAAGGCTGAGGAGTTTTGCTGCAGGGTAGATGAGGGAAAAATTCTCCCGATCAAGGGCCAAAGCACACCTCGGGACTCACCAAGCACTCCCATCAGCAAAGAGCTGGATCTAAAGCACCTTTGCAACACCTCTCCATGATGTTTATCATCTATGATATAACTGCATAGTCACAACAAGTAGGCAGGGCAGCATTTGTCCTGGTTCCCTTGAAGCCAGGACCTGAGACAGGGGCTTAGGTGCGGTCAGTTGATGTGGGAGGTGGTCACTGAAGCAGGAGTGAGGGAGCGGGGAAAAGGGGACAGGAAGTGTGGGCGCATTATTGAGCCTGTTGCTTCTGAAGATTGCAACAGCACCCTGACAAGTGTGAGGAATGCCTCTGCAGACGTGACCCCGCGGCTCCCGCTCTCTGTTAGCTGAAGGTCCCCCTGGGGACATGAACCCTCTCAGATTCTGGGGCAGCTTGGAGAAGGTCCTGAAGTAGAGAATAAAAAACAAGGGTATGCTAGAGGCAAAGCCCTGTCAGCCTGGGTCAAGCTGTGGCTGAAATCAGAGGAGGGCTGAGGGTACCAAAAGCATCTACTGCCGAATTGTTATCCCATTTTACAAAGAGAGGAACTGAGGCCTGGAGGGGTACAGAGGAGAGCGGCCCATGGCCAAAGGGCTTGTGACTGAGGTCAGAACAAGGCCTGGAGGCCGGGTGTCCTAGTCAGCAGGGGTGTTCCTGGTTTGGAGTCACCTGGTGTGGATTCATATTCTGGCTCTTCCACTTACTGGCTGTGTGACCTTGGGCAAGTTACTTAATCACTCTGTGCTTCAGTTTTTTTCAGTAAAAAGATGGGGATAATAGTGACTTCTCTACACTAACTGCTACAACATGCTCAGCACAGGGCCAGATCCCTGGTAAAGACTCAAGGGCCCAGTAGTTCATGTCTTCAGATGATGATGTCTTTAGATGATGAGCTCAGAGACAAAAAGTGTCTGGGGAGCTCAGGGGAGTCAGAGTGAAGACCACGCCTGGGCCTTTCAGCTCTGACACCAGGGTGAGAGGTTGGCACCCATGAGCATTCCCTGTAAGGAGGCTGCTGACCACTCATTGGGGTTCATATCCCAGGCCCACTACCCATGTAACCTCCTGGATACCATCAGGAAAGGCCCTGGCACCTACAACCTCCTTAGGAAATGTTAGCTCCCTTCCCGTGGGCTCAATATATCTCATGATATAAAGGACCTCCGTGACACCCACTTTCAAATCTGACCTTTCACTGTATCTGGCAGAAGTGACAGGGGGTGGATGCTGGGCACGGTTTGGCAGGAGAACAGGGAAACATGGCTATGGGAGAGTTTGATCTGGACTTTCTTCTTTAGCGGAGTTAATTGTCCACTTAAGTACTACGATCAATAATGAAATAAAGATACTCAGAACCTTAAAAAAAAAAATTTGAGCTTTCAAATCTCTCCTCTCCTGACACGGAGCCGACCTCCCACTCTTTCAGATCCCTTCCCCTGAAGTCTTTGAAGACCTGATCAAGTTTTCCTTCCACACTAATGTGCTTGAGGGCAACGTTGGCTACTTGAGGTTTGATATGTTTGGCGACTGTGAGCTGCTCACCCAGGTCTCCGAGCTGCTGGTGGAGCATGTCTGGAAGAAGATTGTACACACGGATGCCCTGATTGTCGACATGAGGTCAGTGGGCGGGGCCCAGCACTTCCCAGCAGGGCTGGGGCAGCTGCTGGAAGACAGTCAAAGCCATGAGTCTAGTAGGGAAGAAAGGACCCTGGGATGCCGGGCAGAACCCAAGTGGAATAGCCCGCCTGGCTCTCAGGGCTCTGGCCAGCTATTCTGGGGTTCTGGTTTAATTAGCCAGGTGGGGCCCAACCACTGTTGGTTTTTTTAAGCTCAGATGACCGAGGCTGAGAACCACTGAGCTAATCCAGTGGTCTCCAAACTTATCTAGTCACAAGATTCAGTGAGGAGAGAGGGGAAGGGTGGCCTTAAACACACTGATTCCAGGACCCCTCCCAGCCCTGCTGAATCCAAAGCCCCAGGAGTGAGGTCCAGTGATCTGTATATTTAACAGGCATCATCCAGGTGACTCTGATGATCAGCCATGTTTGGGACAGCTAGGCTTCCACCTGTGCTCGTGTCTCACATCTCACGAAATCAGCCCGGGACAACCCTGGTCATGAGAATCATAAAGACAGTGGCCCAGAGACAATTTGCGATTTAGCCACTATTGTTGCAAAAAGAACTCTTTACACTACAAAATGATTGTTGGGGGGATGCTTTCAGCTAGACCTCTCATCTGCTTCTGTGAAGGTATGCCTCATACAGGTTGAGTTTCCTTCCGAGAGCTGGGGGAGAGGACTTGGGAGGGTAATGGGTAGAAGAATGCCCTTCAGTGACCAGACCTCTTGTCACTCCCGGGGCCATCAGCAGACGTGCCCTGGACACCTTCCATAGGCACTGGGAAGGGGGAAGCCAGCTCCCCTGGGAATTGGACACTTCCCCCCACCCCCCCATCCCCAGCTGCTGGATTGACTGAGAGGGAGCTCTGGTTTCTGGCTTGCAAAACTCTTGTGATTCTTAGTCGTCACTAGGTGGCACTGGATCCCAGAGGCAGACTCTCCTCCCTGGAAGATGAACCATCTCCCAGGGCTTGGGTTTGGGTATACACAGAACTTGAGCTTGGGGACTCCTGTGGCACCTCTGATGACTTTATTCTTCAAACGGTCTATTGAACATCCAAATGACCCTCATGCCAAATGACCTTTCTGCTTAACTGTGTCATCCACGTTTTTCTAAAGAGGAGACCCAGCCCACAGGTGTGCTTTGCTTAAAGATCCTTCCAAGCCGAGGTTTGGAGGTTCAGATGCTGAAGTCATGGGCCCTGAACCCATCGGGGCCATCCTAGACCATCAGCTGGAAGAGACTCCTAATACACTGCCAGCCCAGGATTCCTCATTTCACAAATAAGGAGACAGGGGCCCAGCGAGGTCACACAGCAGGACAAATCCAAATAGCCTGGAATGATCACAGGATCCCTCATCCCCAATGCAGTTCCACAACTCTGAACACTCCACCACACTAAGAGCCACGTTAGGACACCTCAACTAAGATACCTAGTGGGTTTTGTGAAATTATCAAGCATGAAACTAGGGAAGACAGTGCTCTCAAAATGTGCAGGCAGCATGGGTGCATGGGAGCAGTCTACGGTCAGTAAGCTGGGGAAATTTATCAACAAGTTCCAGACTGCAGGACTTAGGGCCTTTAATATAACATATACAATATGTATCACATAATGTATTAATGTGTGAACAGAAGGGGTGGGTAAGTTATGCAGTATTTTCCAAATGAATTTGACCACACAGTCTCTGGTTCTCAAGAATCTTGTACTCTGGGAAATGCCAACCAAAGAATTCTGTAGGAGGAAGAAAGGACACCAGACTGAGGCTGCCTGGAATTAGAACCCTCCAGAGGGCAAGGATTAGGGCTCCCAGAGGGGCACCGAGGGCTTCCCTGTGGGCTCCGCCCCTCAGTGGGCAACATTTCCTTTCCCTCAGGTTCAACATCGGTGGTCCCACCTCCTCCATCTCCGCCATATGCTCCTACTTTTTCGACGAAGGCCCACCTATTCTGCTGGACAAAATCTACAACCGGCCCAATGACTCTGTCAGTGAGCTCTGGACCCACGCACAGCTCGAAGGTGGGTACAGAAGCCTTTCCTTCCTATTATCATTCTAGAAGCTTCTGGGAAATCAAGGAAAGACAGTTTGGGTTTGGGTAAAAGTCACTGTAGCTA
The DNA here is from genome assembly GCF_002837175.3 of Physeter macrocephalus. NCBI lineage: Eukaryota > Metazoa > Chordata > Mammalia > Artiodactyla > Physeteridae > Physeter > Physeter macrocephalus. The sequence goes on along the minus strand of NC_041233.1, from coordinate 36,191,717 downwards.
GAATATAAAGCCCCCGTCCTATGCCATGTACTCTGTACATAAGACCTTTAATCCCTGCAAAACAGGTACCATTATACCTATTTTCTAGATGAGAAAAATGAGTCCCAACTAGGTCAAATAGCTTGTCTAAGGTCACTCAGCTAATAAGTGATAGCTCCCAAACTCGAACACTGGTTTGTCTAAAACCAAAATGCCTGCCATTCCTGCCACAGCAACCATCAGCCTGCAAGACAAATGTAAAGCTAGAAGGGTCTTCGGGCCATCACCAAATCCCATGGCATTTCCAGTGGTTTTCCACCTCACCTGAACTCTCAGCAGCTTCCCAGCACACCTACCTAAAGGAAGTTCATAACTCTGATGGGGCTTCTGTTACCTGCCCTGGGCCCAGAGCAGTGGCCAGAGGAAGCAGTACAGGCCCTGCGCTTTACAGAGCCACGGCTCTCCAGCCACATCCCAGGTGGATAGCCTTGCTCCATCTCCCTTGCCTAGCTTGCAAAACCAAGGAACCTGCGCATCCATCTGAAAAGAGGGGGCTGGGAAACCAATGGGGGGTGTGCCTCTTCCGATCAGAAAAGGACCCTGCAGTTTTCATTGTCATACTTCCTTATCACACAAGCATTTGGAGGGAATCTTCCAAGATATACATTCAATAATATTGCAAAATATAAATAAAAATCAGGACCAGATGAATTCTCAATTCAAATAGACATTCAAGACCAGTAACTAAAAACAGATCTGCAGATCATGGGGTCTTGGAATTGCGATGTCCAGTATGGAAGCCACATGCCACACATGGATTGAGATGCATAAAGTGTTCAGTGCACACCAGATTTTGAAGGCTTTTTATGAAAAAAGGGATGTAAAATATCTCAATAATTTTATTGATGACATTTTGAGAGGAACAAATTTTGGATTTATTGAGTTAGAGAAAACAGTATTAAAATTCGTTTTATCAATTTTGTTTTACTTGTTTAATGTGGCTTCTAGAAAACTTGAAATGACATATGTGGCTTGCATTTGGGCTCATGTTGCTTTTCTACTGGACATCACTGTCCTAGAGGGCTATCGTCATTAAGTCACAAACTTGGCTCTTCTGAGGGTCCAAAGTGAAGAGAGTCTGGTCAGGTTAGCCCTTTTCTCGGGTAAGTTAGTCCAACCTCTTCCCATCACTGGTGATAAAATCTCTCAAGCACTGGCATGCTCGGGGTCTGGCACACATCCTTTATCCCCATTTTACAGATGCAGAAACTGGGGCTCAGAAAGGTGGGGTGACTTGCCTGTGGACACAAGGACACAGAACTAAATCCCTGGCCCTCCTCTCTGGAGTCTAAACAGTATGGAGAAGGCAGGTGCCCGGGGTGGGGACTTGACTCCCTATTTTGAAGGGCCTTATACCCTGCAGGTGAACGCTACGGCTCCAAGAAGACCATGGTCATTCTGACCAGCAGTTTGACAGCTGGCGCCGCAGAGGAATTTACCTACATCTTGAAGAGGCTGGGCCGTGCACTGGTCATCGGGGAGGTGACCAGTGGGGGCTGCCAGCTGCCGCAAACCTACCACGTGGATGACACCGACCTGTACATCACCATCCCCACTGCCCGCTCAGTGGGGGCCGCAGACGGCAGCTCCTGGGAAGGGGTGGGCGTGGTGCCTGACGTGGCTGTCCCTGCAGAAGCAGCCCTCGCCAGAGCCAAGGAGATGCTCCAGCACACTCTGCTAAGGGCGAGGCGGAGCCCACGCCTGCAGGGCCGCCGCAAGGGCCACCGTAGTCAGAGCCAGAAAAGGGCGGGACCTCTGGGACACATCCAAGGGGCACCCAGGCATGAGGTCCCGACTGAGGCCCCCAAAGGGCAGAAAAGGGGCCTGCTGCCCTCTGGTTAGGCTTGAGAATCAGAGGTACCCTTGGAGCTCATATATCTGGTCTCTTCCCAATTGCCAGCATCCTCTCTGTTGGAACACCTCGGGACAGGAAGCTCACCCCCTTCAAAGTCAACCCCCTCCAGGGAAGTGAAGTCCATATCTATCCCTACCCACGCTTCTTAATCACCAACCCCTGGTCCTCATGCTGTCAACTAGAGCATCTCTGTCCAATAACGTCATAACGTGAGCCACGGATGCCAGGCACATGTGTCACTTTACATTTTTAAGGAAAGCGTAAAGAAGCAGGTGAAATTAATTTTAATAGTATACTTTATTTAACCCACTGTATTCACAGTAGTATCATTTCCATGCGTATTCAATATAAAAATTGTTATGAATGAGATGCTTTTGCACCAAGTCTTGGAGATCCGGCGTGTGTCCCGCGCTTATAGTACATCTCCATTGGCACATGTCACGTGTCTAGCACACAGCAACCACCTGCAGCTGGTGGCTCCCACGTGGGACAGTGCAGGCCCAGAGGTCAGGAGTCCCACTCCCCCGCTACACTGTCCCCATTCTGTCCTCCCTGCACCTGCATCTTCCCCAGTAGTGTACCTCTCCCACTCTGCCCTGGGATCATTTCTGTCCCCGCCATGCTGTGTAGCCCTCAGGGGTGGAAACCGTCCTATGCATCCTCGTCTCTTACTGCCCAGCACTTGGCATGGCACCTGACACAGGCAGTGGATACACAGTAAACACACATGCCTATCAAGCCGCAAAACTATGTTTTCCTCCAAGTGGCAGCCCTCAGACACATGAAGTTCAGTTTCACTTAGAACCCTCTCCTCCCTGCCCTAAACCCTCCCAATCCAATTCTACACAGCAAGTCTATCTTTCCTTCACGTTCCTTCCATGACCTCGTTCTCCTGCTTTTGCCAGGCACCCAAAAGTGAGCTCTGGGGCCACGCAGAATCCCGCCATGCAGCGTTGCTACCAGAGGGGAGAGTGGCCCTGGATGGTGGTCTGGGGACCTGCCCTGCTCGTCCAAGTGCAGCCTGTCACTGTGCCAGCTCTGGCGACCAAGCTGACTCCTAACAGCGTGAGAAGTTTGAGGCAGGCAGAGCCCAAGACCTCCCCCGGAGTTGGGCCAGCCCTGGGAGGAGACCTGGAGCCCAGGGGTAACCTGGGGGAATGAGAGGCCCCCAGTTTGTGCCCTGGGTCCATGCAACTCTGCTCTGCTAGAGTCACAGGGACCCAAAAATGAGAGACCTCTGAGGCTCTGCCCAAAGTCATGGTGGGGCGAGGCCAGGAGGGTGGGGAGATCCCAGTGCACAATCCCTGCTCCCAGAGCTCCAGGCTCCAGGACTGCCGGGGTGAGGATGAAGGTCTGGTCCTGTCTGGCCTGGCCCTCTGGTGAGTCCAGGCTGCAGCTGCCAAAGGCAACTCCCCAGGGCACCAGGCATGGCCTGGACTTCATCAGCCCCCTCCCTAGACCTCAGAGATCTGGGGAATCTGGGCCACCACCATCCCTAGGGGTTTCTCCCCTAGAACACCTCAAAACAACCCTGTCTAAACTGGAAAGCCCTGATGGAAAGCAAGATTTCTCTCCAGCTCCTTTTCCTCCTGCTAAATTCAAGTAAGATTCATGGCATGATCGAATTTTAGTAGATATCATATATACTGTGATCTCACATTTTTCTTCATTAAACCTACTGCTATCCAGGCAAATGTGTGACCACATTATATGCTTACACTCTAGGACTCTCTCTCCTCCCTCTTTCCCGCTCTCTCACACCCACAAAGAGATACATACATATATATACATGCATATATATGTATGTGTGTGTGTGTGTGTATATATATATATATACAGCTATGAGATGATTACCTAAATCAAACAATGGTTTCTTCTAGATGGTAGCATTTGGGGTGATGTTTTAACTTTCTTATTTATACTTTCTCTTTTTCTTAAATCCTTATAATTAGCATATATCATTATTTTCAAATGCAGCCATCATTATTCCAAAAATATAAAAATAAGATAACATAAATTATATAACTGACTCACTATACCTTAGTGATCATTAGTGGATGTTCATTTTTTTATGGGTTTTCCTTTAACATCTTTTGGATTTCCTTGATTTGCACCACTGGTGTTTCCTGCAGCTTAATTAGTTTAAGGTGTCCCACAGGCACTGTGGGGTCACAGATGGCAAATACCCTGGTGGGTCTTAAACAGGGGAAGGGGCGGAGCAGTTTAGGGTGGGTGACATACACAGATCTCTCTTCTGAGATTCACACCACATGGACACCCATTATTACCATCTCCACCAAAGTCATCTCCGCCCAGAGCCTTAGATAGGATCAGTTATTCACTGGCGGTCACACATCTAACACAGTGGATGTTTGCCCTCCTTTAGGCTACCAGCATTTGCACCCCCTTTGGATGTTCAGAGAATTGCTCCCCATATGAACCTGTGGGAAATAGACTTACTCAGAAGCAGAGAGGTGGTTAGGAGCTCAGGTTCCAGCTGGAGCCTGCCCAGATAGGAAGGCCAGCCCTGCCACTTCCAGGCTGTGTGACTCTGGGCAACTTACTTCACATCTCTGTGCCTCAGTTTCCTCATCCATGTGATGGACGAGATAATAGCACTTTGGGGGCTGTGTAGATTAAATGATTAATCTAGTGCTTGGTCAATGTCAGCTGTAACCATTCCCCCACCATGAAACCAGATGTCCTGGTCGCTCACTTTTCCAGCTCCCTTGGCTGTGGGGTATGGACACGTGGTCCTGCCTGGGCCAACCAGAGGCCCCTGTGCAGGACATGTTTTTTTTTTTTTTTTTTGGAGCAAGTGACCCAGGGAAGCTTGGTAGCAGCAATGGCCAGATGTCCAGTGTGCAGGGCAGCATGGCCACGCCCCGACTTATCAGGGGCAGAAGCAGCAACTTCCAGAGGTGGTTCCCCTGCCTGACCATAGCTGAGGTCCTGCTGAGTAGCTCCTTGCTTCTGCCTACTATTCAGCCTGGGGCCCCTGCTTGTCCACCCAACACTGGGTGCAGCCCTGGCTCCTCTCAAGATATCCTTTTCCGCTTCAACCAGCCACAGACTTTGCTTTCTTACAATGAACTGCACCGTCCATCCCCTCTGCCTTGTCTTGAGGTCCTGGCTCAGTACCTAAATCCCCACCACAGCCTCCTGCCCCATTTCTGTGTTCCGGCCTGTAGCCAGGGCCGCTGCTCTGCCATGCAACCTTCTCCCATGTCCCCCTGCTTGAGGACCCCTCAAGGCACCCACTGATGTGCTGTGAGAAGGGCTGGACCAGGTCGTCCACCCCCTTTCCCAGGGTATCCCCAGCCACAGACAGGCTGGACCTTCACCATCAGGATCGTTGCTGGAGACTTGACCCAGCTCTCAGGCACCATGCTGGAGCACCAGAGGGTAGGACCCCAGCTCTTCTCCCATCTCACTCACCCTTCTGTTTCCTGTGTGCCTCCATCTGCCAAACAGCCCAACACGAAGCAGATGGCCCCATTTGTGTGTCAGTGAGGGTCATGGCCACCCACACAGCTTTAATGCAATGAAAGGATACAACTTGGAAAGAAAAAGGATACAGCCCGAATCACAGCTGTGGGCAAAGAAACCTGCCTCCAAGGTCCCCAGTGGAGAGCGCTCAACCCACACTTCCTGGTTTCTATAGGATTAGCTGCCTAAGGACCTCCTTGCCACCTTGCAGATCAGGGTGGCTGGCAGTGAAAATAGCCTCCTAATCCAAGCAGCTTAGAATAGCAAGGGTATCAGAGGCTACTGGCTTCCTGTCTCCTGCTCCAGGAAAACATAAGATGACTGGGGAAGAAAAAGTTACATTTAAAGAACAAGAACGGCTACCCTCCTTCCAGAATGCACTGTCTCCCCAGTGCCCATTCAAAATCGCTTTCCAAAAATTCTTCTTTTCTAGGACGCGGCACAAATCAAAACACATTGGAGAATAATTTGTTTTTAAAATAAAAGTTTTATTCTATGGATTTCATATCTTACTATATGATGTTTTGACCTCACACATGACTTCTACTACAAAAAACAAAAACAAAATTATACACATAGGTAGGGCATGTAAAACCCCTTCTCTGAAGAGAAGTGGACTGCAGGGGAGGCATGCTGCCACCAGGGGGAGGCAGCACCTCCCAAGGAAAGAAAGGCTGGGAGGTTTACCTTAGGACAACGCCTGCTGACTTTCACCCCTCTATACGGTCTCTCCCTGTGCCTAGAGGAACAGGGCAGTACTGTGAGGTTAGCAGGGCCAGGACCACCACCCAGTTGGTTCAAAGACTGGGAGCATAACAGTTAGGGGTCTCCAGCTGGTGGTTCCTGCCCCTCCCCACACCACCACCACTAACGTGCTTCCTTAAGTCCATGCCATTTTGGCCATCAGTTTTTTAGAGACACAATTCCACATACGGACCTGATTTCCGGCCTCTCTTGAGAGCTGCACTTGGCCTGGCACTAAGGCGCCTTCACCCAGGACACATGAGCTGAAGGTGTCAGGGCAACCCTCACCTCCTCTTCCCTCCACTCTCCCCAAGCCCAGTGGGCTACACACACTTTCATTAACATAATTATACAGTCTTTTGAGTAGAATCTGCGGTCTAAGATTCAGGAATTGGCCAGAAGTAGATATGGACCTAGGACCCTGGCCTTGTTAAGGTTTTACTTCTCTTCCCGGTAAAAGCAGAAAGAAAAGCAAATCTTGGTTAAAATTGAGAACTCAAATGGATCTGAATTCAGAATGTCTCATTTTAGCCTCATGAGCACATTTGGGGGACTTTTAGAAATCTTAATGGAAAGGCTGCTGTTTGGGAGGTCATATATTGAGATATAATTTGCTATTTTTCCAGCCACTATAGGTATTTTCTCTTCCATTGCCCAAAAAGCAAGCCAAGACTTTCTGTTTATTGGCTCAGTGGCTCCTGTGTTACCTGCCTAATGATGGTATTGCCAGAAAACCACCAGGGCTGAGATCCTGGGAGAAGATCCAGAGCACGTTGGAGGATAGAGGCAAAGACACCAACACGGCATGGGGACGCTGCTTGATGCTAAGAGAGGGTATTCTTAGGTGGGAGGTGCTGGGGAATGTTCTGTAAACTGGAGAGACAGGGGAGGGATTTTAAAAAGACAGACTGCCTATCCTACCAGAATAGGATTACGGTAGAGAACAGATTAAATTAGATATAGAGAATTTAAGGAATGTGATGATTCTTACCCCAGAATTGTCGAGTAAAATTCATACCTGCTGATGTGATGTTCTGTGGCAACATCATGTGCCAACTCTTAACTGGGATGGAAGGTGGCAGAGAGAGAGTGGGCAAAGTCATGATTAAAAGTGACTGACCTCCAGTCGATATAGGAGGGTAGGAGAGAAAAGGGACGAGACAGGCTTCAGCTGCCATGGGGACTTTGGGAACGCAGCCTGGTGACAAGTAGGAACTGCCACATTGATAAACTGTAAGTCATCACCTCCATAAGTCATCTTGGCGTCTGTCAATTTGAATGGCTACAAAGAAACTTGCATCTACATCAATTTTTACCAAAATGAACTGCATCTTAAAAAGTTGACTTGGGAGGTGTTTTCTTGTGCTTCTTCATAAAATTAATTAACTTTAATTTTTTTTCAGAATGTCTCTCTTGCTTATGAATGACGTGGTCACTATTAGTAATCATTCTGTTTGCAGCCATAGCCGAGGTTCCCAGAGAAGTGTGGGTGGGCCAGGGAAGACACACCAGTGTAGACATCTCAGGGGTCCTAGTCTTGACCTCACCACCTCTTGCCCTGGATCGCTTTGCACGTCAGCTCATCAAGGACCTCAATGCTCACTGCTATAAAGTCAGGGGATGGACTAGAAATGTAGAATCCCTTTCAATTCTAGATTTCTATTGTTTTAGTATAGTGCACTTATGCCTGTCAACCTGATTTCAAAGAACTTATAGAGCAATCCAACAAGTCAGAGGAGAACAGCTGTGCATCCATTTTAACAGATGTCGAAACCCTTGTGCGAAGCTGGTTTGTCAGGAATGAGGCCAGAACCAGGCATCTCGTTCATTCCTCCCACAAAGGTCTGTCGAATGCCTGCTATTTGCCTACATTGTTCTAGCTGCTGGGGATACAGCAGTGAACAAAACAGCAAAAATCCCTTATGGAACTTACATTCTAGTGATGGGAAATACAAGAAACAAGACAAATCAGTAAAAAGAGTAAGCAAAACGGTGAAAAGTGCTCAAGAGAAGGACAATAGAAAATGTTGGGGAGGGGAGGAAGGGTGCAAGTTGAAATTGTAGACCGGGAGTCAATGCCTGTCTTAAGCCCCAGTTTTTTCATCGTCCACAATGCCACACAACCTGGCTGGGCTGAGCAGACGCATGGCAGAATGGGAAGGATGTGAGCACAGTGGGGCAGTCCTGGGGTCTTATTCTTGTACTGCTTCTCCAGAACCCAGGGTCTTAGGAAAGTCAGCTGACCTCTTGGAGTTCAGTTTCTTCCGTAGTAAAATGGGAATTAAGTATCTACCTCCTGCGGGACTTCTCTGGTGGCGCAGCGGTTGGGAGTCCACCTGCCAATGCAGGGGACACGGGTTCGAGCCCTGGTCTGGGAAGATCCCACCTGCCGCAGAGCAACTAAGCCCGTGCGCCACAACTACTGAGCCTGCGCTCTAGAGCCCACGTGCTGCAACTACTGAGCCCACATGCCACAACTACTGAAGCCCGTGAGCCTAGAGCCCGTGCTCCACAACAGAGAACGCAGGGGGCACGGGTTCGAGCCCTGGTCCGGGAAGATCCCACATGCCGTGGAGCAGCTAAGCCCGTGCACCACAGCCACTGAGCCTGCACTCTAGAGCCCACGAGCCGCAACTACTGAGCCCACATGCCACAACTACTGAAGCCCGTGAGCCTAGAGCCCGTGCTCCACAACAGAGAAGACATCGCAGTGAGAAGCCCGCACACTGCAACAAAGAGTAGCCCCCGCTCACCGCAACTAGAGAACGCCCGCGCACAATGAAGACCCAACACAGCCAAAAATTAAAAATCAATCAATTAATTAATTAATTAATTTTTAAAAGTATCTACCTCCTGGGCATGTCATGTGGATTAAATGACATAACATACATCAGTGCACGGTGTGGAGTCTCAGATTCCAACCCCATGAGGTGCCCTCTCCTGCCCCACATCGGACGGCAGCCCTTCTAACTAATCTTCTTCCCCACATGGGACGGCAGGAGGAGGCTCCCCAAATCTTCAGCCCCCTTCTGGGCACAGCCTCCCGGTGGGCAAATTGTAGCCCCACGCAGCTCCCAAAGGGGCCCGGCCTGCAGGGCTCCTGACCTCCTTCAGGGATGGTGGGGCCTCCAAGCCTCCCTGTAGAAATAGGGGTGCTTCCTTGGTGCCTCTGGGGAGCACTAATGCTTCCTTCCAGATGCAGAGGAAACGGCTCAGGGGGTCCATCTCCTCTCCTCCAGCCCACTTTTCCTGCTGCAGCCAGAGGCCCCCTGGAAGGGTTTCTTGGAGCCGGCCCTCCAGGGCCCTGGTCCGAACTCCTTGCCTTCGATGCCTGCCTATGTCTCCATCTCAGAGGCCCACCTCCCCACTAAGTCTGCCCCACCTGGGCCTTGGATCAGCCTCAGACAATACAGCTCAGGACCACCTTCTCCCCAGCACTGCCCTCCCTGTCTGAATCACCAGCTCCTGCTGGACTCTGAGGCTTAGCTCACATCCCCACCCCTCAGGAGGCCTCCAGGGGTACCCTCCTCCCCTACCCACAGGTCTGACTTGGGCATGCCCCCCGACGTGCCCAGCACCCCGGCACAGGCCTCTGTTCTGCATCTGTCGCACTGCACCCTAATCATCTCACACCCTGAACAAGGACTATGTTCGACTCACACAGTGGGTCGAACTCACTGTGCCCCCTGCAGGGCCTGGCACACAATCTGGCACAGCACGGGTGCCCAGGGAGGCCAAGAAATGAATGAATATACACCGCTGGCTGTGGAGAATGGGTGGGAGGTAGGGGGAGTGGGAGAGAGAGGGACAGGTGTGGGCTGGGCCAGGGTGGGACATGCAGCTGCCTCGGGCAAGGTGGGTGGAGATGGAGAGGGGAGGCGGAGTCTGCGGGTGTTTGGATGGCTGGCTCACTGCTGGCTGAGACCCCCACCAGCTCCTTCCCACCCACAAGCCTGAGCTCTGTGACCAAGGCCCCAGTGGAGGGGTTGGAAACTGCAGGTCAAATGAACAAATCTTGAAAGTGAAGTGGAAACCACTCAAAAGAACTGCAGTGACTTGAAAGAAATTCCAACAAAGGGCTTTCACACAGACTGGCTTGTGTTACAAAAGCGTTTATGACCTGAGGTTTGCATTGTTAGGAATAAGGACAAATGTGGATAAACAGCATAGGTACTGAAACTCAACATGCATCAGATAATAAATGGTACCCAGAACTCTCCCAGTCTTCACAATGTCTCAAGCCTTAAGGTCTTGTGCATGCTCACTTCCTGAGAGTTAAGGGGTGTGTGTGCGTGTATGTGTGCATGTATGCGCTGTTTCATTTTCCCATTTTCACGTATTCAGAATGTGAAGAACCAGGGACCAGGTGTTGTTGAATTATTGGTCCCAATTCCGCCGGCCCCTGTAGGATTATACACTCACTCATGACTTCCCCGTTGGCCATATGCACACCTCACCCCGTAACTTTGGGCTTGGCCATCGACTTGTATTGGCCAAGGGGACATTAGTGGAAGCGATCCAAGCAGAGGCTTGAGTTGTGCTTGGGTATTTGGACTGGTCCTGCTGTGCTCTTGGCGTAACCATGAGAGAAGCATGACTGGGCAGCCCAACAGTCCTGAGAGAGAAAGCAACCTTGGAGCCAAGATCAGCCAAGCCCAGCTCAACCCCAGCCAACGCACAGGCCCATGACTGAGAAACAGGGGCTCTGCATTGTTTGCCACTGAAATTTTGTCAGTGAACAATAGTTGACTAATCTGGATCGTGCTAATAGTACTGTTTACTCTGTGATGACACTGCCGGGCACGTGCTGGCCATTTCCCACACATCTTTCCATACAATCATGGCAACATCCCTCAGACACAGGTGTCACCATCTCCATTTTGCGGAGAAGAACGCCAGGACTCAGATAGTTAGAGCAATTTGCCCAGGCTCAGGGCCAGTATGTGAAAGGGCCAAGATCCCAATCCAGGTCTGTCTGCCTCCAAAGCCCATGCTGGGTGCCAGACTTGCTTCCACTTGGAGCAAGAGTTACCATGACGGGAGCAGAGCCCTCACCCTTGAAAATGTCAGAAACGCTTGATGCCTATTCGTCACCATACCCTACCATTAGCAAAGCGCCTCATTTCACGACTTTTACTTCCTTTAAAGCACGTCCTGGGGGCGGGTTGACTTTTTCCAATTATGATTGAGCTGTTCATCCTCAAATACCCAAGGAGACAGCCCTGCGGACAGCTATGACCGGTCTTTTCGGAGGAAGGCCCCGTGAGCCTTCTCAGCCTCACGACCGCGTGCTGGACGCCCTTGCTCCAAACCACCTGTTAACTGTGAGAAGTCATGTGCCGGGAGAGATGGTGGCGCTCGCGGAAGTACTCGTGGCAAACGGGGCACGTGAGGGCCTCTTCCCTCAGCCTCTTGGAATGCAGGTCGGGCCCCACGTGCTCCTTTTTGTGGTGGGACCGCATGTGGAAGACCAGGTCGGAGGTCAGGCGGAAGGAGAGGTTGCACTTGGCGCACCAGTTCTGGGTGGACAGGCCCAGGGAGGTGAGCGCGGGGGGCAGCAGGGCCCAAGAGGCGGTGGAGGAGCACGCCGGAGGTGTGGGCATCCGGGCCGTGGCACGCTTGAGCCACAGCATGGGGTCACCCAGGAAAGTGCTACACAGAGGAGCATTTGGTGGCACCATGTGCAGGTTCCAGAAATCACCCACCAAAAGCTTGGAGTTGGAAAGTCGACCCCAGCAACTGACATCTACTGGGTTGATGAGTCCCAGCAGCTCCCCCAGGGCGTCTACAGGTCCGCCTGCCTGGAAGACAGAGGCTGGCCCCGGTCTCCCTGCTGGACTCCTGGTTGGCTTGCTGAAGGCACTTCTCTGCTCCCCGCGGGCTCCACTGGGCCACACTGAGAAGCAGGTGATGCTAGCCGGGTCCCTGGGGATGTCCAGGGTCAGCTGCTGGGGGCCAGGCTGGCCTGCAGGGCCACTGTGCACCCTCTCCTGGGCCTGCCTGCCCCCAAGCCTCCTCTTGAGCTGAGGCACCTCCATGAAGGCGCTCTGCCCCTGTTCCCAGCAAGCCTTCTGGGGCATCAGCTTTCCCAGCCTGAGCTTGCCCGGGGCTGCTGACAGTGCCATCTCGGCACAGGCCTCACCCCGGCCACCGCTGCCCGGGGCAGCCTCAGAGCCCAGGCAGTTTGTTTTCTCCAGCAGCACTGTCTTGTGGCCCCAGCCCTGCTCGGGTTCACTAAGCCGCCATCTGTTTTCAGCTGAAGGGCTCCGCAGAGCTCCCTTCCCGGCAGCCATGGGGACCGCAGGGCCTGGGCCAGCTGAGCAAGGTGGATGCTCCAACAGCTGTCAGTCTCTGAGGCTTCTGGGCCCGGGGAGGGGCCGTGAGATTGAAGGGCTCCCCTGGTGCTTGGGTCGGCACACTCGGACCACAGGGCTCTGCAGAGAGAGGAAGCAAAAGGCAGTGAGAAGTGTGCTCTCCACTCAGGGACGTACAGGAGCACGCAGGTTGTAGGAACGTATAGAAAGCCTTCTCTCACCTGGGACCTTGGTGTCTCAGGGCAGGTGCTGATAGGAGCATGAACTTGGGGCAGACAAGTGTCCATGTGAGTCCAGGCTCCGCCAGTCCTCAGCTGTGTGATGTTAGACAAGCAGCCCTTCTAATTAATCTTCTTGGCTAACTTGGCAAGAGACAGGTTTTGTCCTTTGCATCCAAAGAATCCTGACTACTACAGATGCAGCAACTCACCCTGACTCAGAGCACAACGCTTTCACCTCCAGGTCTCCATCAGGGGGAAGGACCACAGCGCACAATGCTCCCACCCAGAGGCCAGGCTCAGTACTGCCCCCCATCTGTCAACCTCCAGGCAGCAGTTGCTATCTTTTAACAGCGACACAAGGCCTCTACCAGTCAGTCTGACTTGGTTGACAACTCTAGTATGTTTGCACCCTGCTTCACAGCAGACTTTTTTCCTTGCTGCTCTGCATGCCAGCTTTCCTCACAAATCATCAGATGTGCTTGGACACTTAAAACCCCTGGACACGGGACCTGCTGCAGCACAGGTGACCAGAGGGTAAAAGCTGGACAGTAACATCCAGACATGGCGGGTTGGGTCTGGAGCTGTTCCTGTTCCCTGCTCCCACACCTGGGGGCAGCCATCTCTCCACCAGGCCCTGCCCCTGCACCAAGTGTGGGTCTCCCTCTCCACTCTTCTGAAGTGACCACAATTTCTCTTCACACATTCATCCACTTGCTTCTCCTCTGCTCACCTGTCAACTGTCAAATGCCCTCTTGTGACAACCTGTTGGGCACTAACAGGTGAATCAGCCTCTGCTTTGCCCTTGAGGTGCTCACGGCTGCAGGGGAGACACACAATGGCCATAATTGAGGGTGGCACCCAGGAGGAAAGGGAGCCATCAGCCCTTCTGGGAAGACATTCATCCCTGCCCTTCCCTGATCTGCTCCACCAGCAAGTTCTTGAGGCTTGCAAACCCATCTTCAAGCGACCCCTCAGCTTGTGAGAGGTTTCCTGGACCACAATCAGCTGAGTGATCCGAGTTTTCATCATTAACAAATATGTATCCTGAGCCCAGGAGGACCATGAGGAGGGTATAGCTCCGCTCCTTCCTCACAGGAACATCACTTGAGTTCAACTTAGCTCCTCCCTCTCGCCCGGCCTCCTGCCCCACCTGTAAAAGGAAGCACAGGTGCCTGCCCTCCTTCTCACTATCTTGGCAACAGGAGTCTGTCACACATGTTTTGCATATGTCACCTCCTTCCATCTTCAACACACCTGGAGGGTCATCACCCTCTTTCACAGATGAAGAGGACCCAAGTCCTGCAATACTAAGCATCCTGCCCCATGTCGCCTGCAAGGATGAGGCGCAGCTGGGATTGAAACCCAAGTGTGTGTCCCCAAGCCTGCTTTGGTTGTACTGGCCATGTCGCCCTCCCAGAGCCCCCAGAGGTAAATACCAAGTCAACCATGTGACCCAAACACCAAATGAGGGCATGTTGAGGGTTTAGGTCTCCTTTTCCTGCCTCCTCTCCAACTTCTCCCAGTCTTTTACTCCATCAAAAAGTCAGATTCTCTGTCTAACCTCTGAGCTTTCAACAGCTCCTGAGGAAAAACATGCCAGCCCTACCTTTCAGCACATTCCTGTGTGAGCCTGGTCTCGAGCTTTGTCAACCTGAAAGCACTTACAAGACTGGCCACCAGGGAGAGCTGAGCCTCTCCTAACATCCTTTCCACACTGAGTCCTCAAAGGGGATGCCACTGACATCAGAGATTAGTGCCCGCCAATGTCCCTTGAAGAGGAAAAGGCAGTCACATCACTCCACCAGCTGACCCTGAGATGTCCTTCCCACCTCTCTCAGCCTCAAATTCCCATCACCTGGGATTGGGCTTAATTATCTCCACAGTCCTTTCCAGATCTACCAGTGTCTGACTCCAACTGGGATGAAGCCACTTCTTCCCCTTTGTCAAAGAATAACTGGTCTGCTTGAAGCCCTGATGCTGAGCTTCCGTGAGCTCATAAAGACACACACACACCCAGGCACACTCATACCCTCACATACACACACACTTTCACAACACATACACACTCACAGTCTCATATACACCCACTCATATACACATACACTCACTTACATTCACATACACTCAAACACATACACATACTATCACACACTCAAATGCACATACACCGTCACACAAACTCCCCCTTTCTCTCTCTCTCTCTCTCACTGTTCTCCAGATGACAGTTGAGAACCACCTGATGTACCCCACGCCTGGGCAGGAGGCTGCCCTGCTGACCCTGGTCCGGCTGCACCCCTGCATCCCTCTGCACGCAGCCTCGCTGCACTACCCTCACAGCTTAGGCACCCTTGTCCAACCACAGCCATGTAGACCCACTGACAGAACCGTCCAGAGTGCCCTGAGTCACAGATGGGACAACCTTCTCCGGGGTAAAATTTGGAACATGTGGTCTTACTTCAGAATGGAATGTTTGCTAACAGGATGCTTCATGATATAAATATGCAACTCACCATTTATCGACTATGTAAGTGTCTACATGCCAGAGATGCCAAGAGCTTAACACACCTTATTTCATGGAGTTTTCACAACAACCACGTGAGGAAATTTGCAGGTCTCAACCCAAATGTGTTCATCTCCAACCTGCAAGTGCCATATTGCTAAACTCCGTGCTGCTCCAGCTTAATGCAGATCTGGCCAACTGCTGAATCCACCCAAAATCGCTTCTGTCAATGCTATCCTCCAAAACTTAATAATGATAACGAGAACAAGGAGGAGGAGGAAGAAAAGGAGGAGACCAAGGCACTGAACTGACAGGGGACCTTAGCATGCTGCCCGCCCTCCCTGCGGGTCACCACTCTCACAGGCACCAGCGCTGCTGGGTAAGATCACTCAGGCAAATGCAAAGAATGTCCTACCAAACTCCATCTGTGGCCCCATCTAACCTCAGTCCACTCCATCTGCGACCATCACCAGATGGAAGTCTTTCAGAGGGAAAATGATGTGAGTCTGCCGTGGCTTGTTCCTGGGGAGCCCTGCCAGCTCCTAATGCTCATCTCCTCTTGTCAAGAGATCGCAGGCTCTTTCCCAGGGGCAACATCAGACTCTGAGCCTCATCCAGCTCCAGGCTACATGCACCTCTGCCGTGGTCCTCAGCTCCTCTCAAGTGACCTCTGCAGACATGTGAGGTCATCTCTGGGTCACTCCTGGCCCTGGACAGTGAGTTCTGGGTCAGGAGACCACATGCACAGCTGCTCAGGGCTGCCTCTGTCCCCCTTTCCTACATGGACCTACCAACGCCCTTTGCAACTGGAGGCTGGTTCTCTGTCCAGACAATCGCTGGGCAAAGCAGAACTGCTCCCTCCTCTTTCTCCCTCCACAGACACCAGCGGGTCTGGCAGCGAGTGGATCTATGCAGCCCTTGTTCTTTTGCTCCCATCCAGTATTAAAAGACCTTCGCTGTCCTCCACTCCCCTCAATAGCCTCAGTTCATTCTGGGCTCTCACTCCCTGACACTATTTACTCATCCTTGTCGCTCTATTGTGAGTGTCCTGAGAAGGGACTCTTCTTGTCTTCCTTGCTTCTTTCAGTCTGAGCTCAGCAAGACAACCCTCTGAGGCACACAGACATCCTTCAGTACCACCCATGGTCTTCCTATTGAAAGAGCTTGATTTCAATTCCAGGCTCTGAACATTTTCCCAGCCCTTAGATGACCTTGGCAACCTTCTGAAACTGAGCTCCCCAAGTCAACAGGGTGTCTGACCATGCCCAATCTTCCCTATCAATGGGGATACTTCTTCCTCGAGGTTCAGTCCTCCTGGGCCACCAACCATGATTCTACTGACCAAAACATGAAGTTCTCTGAGAAATGATACCTCACCCACCCCATAGCATAAAAGCACTTGTTTCTCTGTTTATTATCTATTCCTAGATAATAGGAATCATTGCTTCATCTGAGAAGCACTGGCCACATTCCACCTTTCTGTTCATGCTCTAACCAGGCCGTCCCAGGAACCTTCCAGCCTCTCATCCACATAGAGGTTAAGTGTGTGGGTTCTAGGGTCAGAATGCCTGGATCAAATATAGCTCTGCTCTTACCAATCACATGACCTTGGGCAAGGTCTTCTCCCTGCCTCTGTTTTCTCATCATGGATCACCTTGGTGCCCACTTCATCAGGTGGTTGTGAAGATTAAATGGATTAACATGTCTAGAGTGCTAAAGAGCCTGGCTCAATAAATGTTAGGTAGCATCAATTTATTATCGCACTAGTTCTGAAGGTTAGAGACAGCCTCAGGGTTGCCTACCCTCCTTTCATGCCCCTCCAGGGACCAGCGCACAAGAGTGTTTAACAAGTGACCAAATGGCCTGGGCAGTTTCCTCCTTCCCCCTCCATTTACAGAAGAACTCTTTGCAAACAACTGAACGACAGCATGTTGCTGAGATGTCTGCAGATACTTACCACCCCAAGTCAGCTGGTCAGCCTCCAGCTATCCCAAGCTGCAGCTCAGAAATTAGGTCTTATTTAGTGACACCATCTACACCAACAGTGCCTTCCTGCACTGCCTTCCTCTTCAGCTAAAACAAATGAGAACAGAAAAAAATCTCCTGTGCCCAAATTCTTTGGTTTCCCCAGACTCTGGAGATGCTTCTCACACCTTTTTGGTGTGATTATCTAAGGATAATCATCCATCTACATCTTCTACATGTGGATTGTGAGGTGCTGTGTTTTCCTGAAAAGGAAAACACACATGTTTTCTAGACATCCTCCTAACCCTAGAACCCTGAGAAAATGAAAAATTGCAGAGCTGTCCAGGCCTTCCTGGAGGCTGGCTGGTGGTGCCATGAGGTGGGAAAGCGGACTTCCCAGCCAGCCCTCAAAGGCTCCATGTTCATCTATGCCCACATCCCTCTAGCAGCAATGCCTGCTATGTCCAAGCAAAACCAAATGCAGGATTCTCAGGATGTAGCCAGCTCCCAGGCCCACTGTGAGGTCAGCTGTGGCCCTAACACAACTTGGCCACATGGACCAATTCCTGTGGCAGCCTTCAGAGGAAAAGGACATGGTTTGTACAACAGACTACTCAGACAGACTCTACAATAGCATCATTAGCTAGAAAGAAGAGATGTAGCCTATTGAAGAAGGAAAAAAAATCTAAAAGCACTGCAGCTCCAGACTTAGCCTTGAATCAAAAAAAAAAAAAAGATGTGATAATCTGTTTTAAAGAAAAGTTGTCACCTCCTATTTTTTGAAAAAGATATCTGCTAAGCAAAGCAGGCATGATGGTTCTAAACCACTGGAAAAGCATCCCCTCCCCCTCCCCTCCCAAAATTCTAATACATGGGAAGTCAGTGGTTAAATGATGTGAAAGACAATTTAACTCTTCAATCCAGAGAACAGTCTCCCAAATCAAAGTGCCATGCTTATACCTATGAATGTGTCCAACGTTCTTGGATACAAAGTGGAAAAAAATTTCTCTAAATAAACACACTGAAATCCTCTTCCATCATTTTTAATTTTTGTTCAATTCTGTGTGACTTATCTATGGACAAATTTCCTTTTGCATATCAACCAAAAAGTTAAATAAGCTGAATTATCACTAAAAATCATAACAAACTCAAAGGACAGGTTAAATTAATTATAAGAACAAAAAGCGTCAAGTGTTGGGCAGTAATTAGCAGCTTTAAAACCAAACAAGTTTTCTTTTTCCGACTTAATATATATATATTATGTATGTGTATGTGTGTGTTTGAACATACAGCTATACATGACATAAGAATACCATCAAATAATGAAATCATGTCTCTCTGATAAGATTATATTTTTAAGAAGCAAAAATTTGCTTTGCTATTTAATACTTTCTACTTTATTTCTCACAAATGAACCAGATTTGTTTTTCTATATTTCTTCACTTAGTATGTATCTAAGACAATCTTTGATATGATGATGAAACATTTTCACTGTGTACACAAAAACATTAATTTCCAATACCACAATAATTGTTATTAAAAAGTCTGAATCAGTTAACAGTAATTATGGAACCTAGTTTTTGCACACCACCAGCATTGACAAGTATATACTTTAGAAATTTATAGTTAATTTCTTATTTCAACTCTCACCCAAATGTTTCACATGCAAAGCCCCGGCCTATTGTCTTCCCACAACTGATCTCTGAGTCCAACCCTCACTCTCCCCACCAAACCTAGCTTTGCACTGCCTCCACAGAAGGATGGTGTGGGCCCCCATGTTCCCTAAATGATCCTGCAAGATTTAGCTTCCTGGTGCTGTCTGTGTCTGTAACTAAAGGCAAAATGCCAAGAAAAGGATTCATTCAATGCCTTGTCTCTAAAGCCAAGTATTTCTTTCAGCTCACCCTGAAAACTCAGAGATTTACAACTTGATCCTTCATGTATTTTTCCCATAACAGGCACTGAGCAGGTTACATGCCCAGATCTTTGGATATAATCTGTTGGAGAAAGGATCTGGGGCAAATGCATCGTTATTACCCTCGTGCCCAGTACAAGCCCTGGCTGAGAATAATGGAGCGGCACAGGGTGGGTGAATGGGTGGATGGATGAATTAAAAGAATTGCAGCCCAAAAAAGTTGATCTAGCAGAAAAAAAACAAAACTCCAAGGTGTAATTCTTGATGGGGGGAAGGAAAAACGGAAGAAGGGGTGAGGAGAGAGAGAGAGAGAGAGAGGGAGAGAAGAAGAAGAAGAAACAGAGAAAGGGAAGGACAGGGGACACAAGTAAAAAAAAAAAGATGGGTAGGAAAAAGTGAGACAGATGAGAGAAAAATACAGAGGAGGCAAGGAGACAAAAGACAGAGGCAGAGGGCAGGGACAGGAGTAGCACGGGAGAAAAAAAAAAAAAAAAAAAGGAGCGATGGAGAAAGCTGGTGACAGAGGGAAGAGAAGAACCGGGCAGTCAAGGGCAGGACTGAGAACCTGCCCTGGGGAAAAGCCCGTAGAAATGAGATGACTCCCGACCCCCACGCCCACTCGCGGGTCTGTCCCGGGGGACAGGACAGCGCGTCTCACCTCGGCTCTCGCGCGGCGCTGGGGACGCGCTGGCAGCCCCGGCCGCCTCCAGGTCGGGACAGTGACACGCGGGTCGGAACTTGGCGCGCGAGCCCTGGGGGGCCGGCCAGACCCCGCCTTCCCGGGCTGCCCCCGCCTCTGGGGCGGGGCCTCGGGCACCGACCCGTTGCTAGGGGTCCGCGGGCTTTGAGGGAGGGGCCTGTGAGTGGGCTGAACCCGCAGAAAGGGGCGCCTAGGAGACCCGCTTCCCAGGCACCGCCCGCAGCAGATCTGGACGCCGGAGCGCACGCCGGCTCCGCGGCCACTCGGCTGGGCCCGGGCCTCCCGCGAGTCCAGCTCCGCAAACCTCGGCCCGCTGTCCCCGCTGGTTCAGCCCAGGTGCGGGACTGAGGAGGGTGCCCTGGCGCGGACCTGCCTTTGGAGGCGGCCCTCGGGCCACGGCGGAGGCTGCACTTGCCGCTGCTCACTCGCCCTGTGCGCCGCGACTTCTACCCTCTTGGGTCTCGGGGACCCGGGCAACAGCCTGGCTGTCAGTGCAGGTGTTCCGTGTCCTGCGACTGCGGATCCTCAGTGCTGCCCAGAGACCCCATCCGCGCGTTGGACTCTCCTTCCGCCTCCAGGCTGAGCGGCCACGCAAGCTCCATCTTTGTGGCGCACTGAGAAACTTCCAGACTTCACTGGAGCTGATCCTCGGCCTCTCAGCCTTTCCTGAGCCTCCTCAGTTCTGAAATGGCAGCATTGTGCCAGATAATGGTGAGTTCTGTGACTTCACAGAATGCAAAGGTGACAGAGAACTTAACTACCCATGGAGGGTGGGACAGGTCAGGCCCTAAAGGGTGGGAACAGGAGGGAATGCCTTCTAAGTGACTACATTCATGCCAGGTCTTGGACTACCTAGGACATTTCCCTGTAGTGAGGGTGAGAGGAGATAGGAGTGGGGTCTCAGGTAACCAGAATTGTTGCAGTGGCAGCCAGGTGTATGAGTCACATTGTTTGAGCCCAGAAGAGGGGCAGAGCAGGCTAGATAGGGGAAGAGAGAATCCTTGAGGGACTGAGAGGGAGCCCTGAGTCCCCGCTCCTTCCTTCCTTCCTTCAGTCACTCAGTAACTGTTCTGGATGCCCCTGAGAGGAGATGGTGTGGAGACATAAGGAGACAAAGTTCTGTGCTTTTCCCAAAGGGTTGGGAGCATATATTACACAGATAAGATTGTAAAGGAACAAAATTATGATGAGTCTGAGGTGGGCAAAGTGAGATTCAGAACAGACATTAAAGCTCTGAGTAACGGTCCCCAAAACAAAAATTTTCTTCTGTGAAGAGAACCCATTAATGAATATGGACATGAGAGATCAAATCCCAAATGTGCAGCTCACTCAGCCTTAGTGAAACTATAGAATGTCTAGGACAAACCTTGAAAATAATCTGTCCACTTAGAATCCTGTATCTAACTGAACTGTTATTCAAGAGTGAACACAAAACAGAGATATTTTCGGAGGTACAAAGCCTAAGTTGAACACCCTCACAACCTTGGTGAAGGAACCACTAAAGAATGTATTTCAGAAGGAAGGAAACTGAACCCAGATGAAAGGAGAGAGTGTCAAGAAACCATGACTGGAAGTCCAAGATCAAGGTGTCAGCAGGGTTGGTTTCTGATGAGACCTCTCTTCCTGGATTTCAGGTGGCCACCTTCCTTCTATGTCCCCCACTGCCTTTTCACTGTGACTGTGTGAAGGACAGCACTAGTGTCTCTTCCTTTTCTTATGAGGACACTAGACCTGTAGGATTAGGGCCTAACACTTATGACCTCACTTAACCTTAATCATCTCCTGAAAGGCCTGACGTCCAAGTGCAGTTACATTAAGGATTAGGGCTCAATGTATGAGTTTGGGAGGAAGGGCACAATTCAGTCCATAGCATTCAGTAAATATTAAATAAATTGTATCAGTAGTTTAAAGACTTTACACAAAGAAAACACCACATATAGGAGATATCATACCAAATATTCAAGAAGCAGACTATTGTGATCACATTCAAAGCCTTCCCAAAGACAACATAAAACACTCCCAAGTGCATTTCAGAAGGCTAATCTTACTTAATATCAAATCCAGATAAGAGCAGCACAAAAATAGGAAATTACAGGCCAACCTCTCTCCTGAGCATAGGCAAAAAAATCTAAACTAATACTAAATTCAATCCAGCAGTGTTTAAAAAATATCATGGCCAATTTGGGTCGATTTACAATATGTTAATATTGTTTCAGATGCATTAATTTAATTAGCCATATTAATAGATTACTGGAGAAAAATATATACACACAAAATATACAGAAAATATTAGATAAAATTCAGGACTTGTTCAGGATATCTAGCACACCAAGAATATTAGTGAAATACCCTTATCTGATAAAGGATTTCTACCAAAAGCTTTCAATAAATATCATTCTTAATGGTGATGTGTTAGAGGCATTCTCTTTAAAATCAAGAATGCCGGGCTTCCCTGGTGGCGCAGTGGTTGAGAGTCCACCTGCCGATGCAGGGGACACGGGTTTGTGCCCCGGTCTGGGATGATCCCACATGCCGCGGAGCGGCTGGGCCCGTGAGCCATGGCCGCTGAGCCTGCGCGTCCGGAGCCTGTGCTCCGCAACAGGAGAGGCCACAACAGTGAGAGGCCCACATAACGCAAAAAAAAAAAAAAAAAAAAAAATCAAGAATGCCTCCATCATAGCTCTACTGGTTGAAGAAGTAATCAAGACAGTGTTTTTTTTTTATTTTTATACTGACCCAATGGATTTTACAGTTAAATTTTTAGAATAAGAGAGCTTAGCAAGTCGAGTGAATATATCAACCAATAAATACATTTCTTCACAATACCAATAAACAGTTTTAAACTCTTTAAACTCTTTAAAATGCCATTTACACTAGCAGCAAAAATATAAGGTATTTAGAGAAGGTACTTACAAAAGAAGTGAAGATCTTCATAGGGAAATATAAATGAAAAGCATTGAAAAAGACCTAAATAAATGAGGACAATGCCATGTTCACTGATACGAGGAGTCCTGATTGCAGATTCAAATCCCTCCAAATGTATCTGTATATATGTTGATATCATAAACAAATATCAAGAGGGTTTTGGTGGAGTGGAGACTTGAAGAGTTGATTCTAAAATTTGCATGAACGAGCAAATGGCCAACAATTACCCTAAGAAAAATTAGGTGGGTGATTTACCCTGTACTATCAAGGCTTGCTGGAGCACTCTGCGTATGTTAGGTTAGGTAGCTGAACGCCGTGTGTATCTGGTTCTACTGGGTTATCTTCTGTAAGAAAACCCACCAAATCTAATCAGCTGAAAAGCACAAACTTTATTTCCCACTCATATATCTCACTGTCCCACATATACATGTCCATCCCAGGTTCCCAAGAGGGAGCAGCACATCACAGTTACTCAGCTACCAGGCTGTTGGATTCACCTGAGTCACACCTGCATTCTTAAAGATTCTGTCCAGAAGTGGCACGTGTAACTTCTATTAACGTTTCCTTGGTGGAATCAAGTCCAAGCCTGCCATGCATGTGGCAGGGAAGCAGTCCTCCTCTGCAAGAGGAAGGGACAGTGAGGAACAGTAATACAATCGTTCACACAATAATTTAGACCGTGTGGTTTCGACACTTTCAGTATAAACCAATAGACCGATAAAGACAATGGAACAGAGAGCACAGAACCAGGCCCACAGCTATATGGAATTTGAAACACATCAGAGGTGACATAAAAATCATGAAGGAAAAAATGGAATAGACAACAGTTTACTCTAAATATGGGAAACATGAAATCAGATCCCTGGCAAGAATCAGACTTATAAATTAATTCCAGATGGATTCAAGACATCAGTGTGAACTCTTTAAAACTTTTAAGATAAAGTCTTTAAATCTTTTAAAACTTTAAAACTTTTAAGATAAAATCTGTTTCAGCTTAACAGGGAAGGATTTCTTAAATAAGATACAAACAGTGCAAATCTTAACAGTTTCACTTAAAAGTGACAAATTCAACATTTGTCATTAAAATTAAGAACTTGTAAAAGAATACATATATGTACATAGAATACAAGAACATATATATATACACATATATACGTATTCAGGAATACATATATGTAAATACATATATGTAAATATATCTATTCCTGAATCACTTTGCTGTACACCTGAAACTGACACAACACTGTAAATCAACTATACTTCAATAAAAAATTAAGAACTTCTGTTTTATTAAAAGGCATTAAATAGAGTGAAAAAAGAGCCACACACTGAAGAAGATCTTTGCAACAATTGATAAAAGATTAATATCCTAAATATACAAGGAATGCTAAGGAATCAATATAAAAGAAAAACAACTGGATACAGGCAGAAACAGGCAGAAACAGGCATTTCACAAAGGAGGGAAAATGAATGACCTGAAATCTGTTGAATAGAAGACCAATCCCATCAGTAATGAGGGGAATGCAAATTAAGACCAAAACAGACATTGAATCAATAGAAAAATATATAAAAATATGACAATAGCAAGTGTCATGAAGGATGTGAAGCAAGGAAAACCGAATAGGCTCTAGGGAGAAGTGTACCAGATTTCATCAATTCCAAATATCATTTATTTAAGATATTCCATTATTTAAAATATCACTCAAACAACAAGAACTACAAAAATCACCAACACAATGCATTTTACCATTTGTAATTTTTGTATTTTCATTATACATATGAAAGATCTATTTTAGACTTATTACAAATGACTTTTAGCATATATCACTCTTCTTTTGTGCATACAAAAGAAAACAAAATAAATTGGTTAAAGTATTTCTAAAAATTTTTACATTCACAGCCTGAGTTTTTGAAACACTTTTGACTCAAAGTTGTTAATGCCCAATGTTGATCCATGGAGAAGAGAGAGGCCATCCCCGCTCAGCCGTTTCTGATTGCTAGTCACAGAATTTGTGGGCATAATATAAAAGTTCTTGTTCTATGTCACTCAGTTTGTGTTGGTTTGTTAAACAGCAGAAGATAACTGGCATGCCCTTCATTCACAAGGGACTTTGACATCCTTTCAGGACCTTCTTTCCCTTCTAGATCCTTCCATCCACTGGGTCACACGAATGACCACTGCAACACTCTACACTCCCAGTTCCTGGACCTCCTCCCCCACAGTGATGTCCTCATCTAAGCCACCTCAGCTGTCTTCTTTCACTTGACAAAAAGGCAGGATTTCTCCAGGATTTTAATGGCCACCTGAGAGGGTCTGGGATGAGGAACAAATGGAAGCCTCATCTTACTGCCCCTCCAAAGAGCCCCTGGCTCCCCCCGGGATTGTCAACAGGCAGGACACTGAGCAGAGCTGCAGGTCACAAAGTCACCATGCCAACCTTCCTGTCCATCATAAGGGACATCACAGGGAATTCTGCCTCCTTGGGGCTGGGGGCAGGCCGAGCAGGTAGTGGGCCATCCCCCAAGGCCATCCATCTTTGCCTCTTCCGCCCTCAGGGCAGGTACAAGGGGAGGCTCACAGTGCCCTGTCGTTAGAGGGCTGGAGGGGTGGAGGCTGCGACCTGAGGTGGCCTGGAGTGGCCAGGGTCCAACGGGACTGTAGGTACAGCCAGGTACATGGAGAGTGGCGGGCCCTGGATGCCCAGCCCTGGGCTCTTCCTGTTGCTGTTGCTGCCCCCTCCACTGCTGAGTGCAGGGAGCTTCCAGCATAGCATCCCGAACTGGCGAAATTTCCACCACCTTGACCTTGACTGGAGAACCATTCACCGCTACCTCAACCCAGACTGGAGAAGCTTCCACAGGGACACCAGTCATCACAGGAGCAAAGCAAACAAGTTGTATGACTGCGATGGTGTCTTCGACCTCTACTTTGTCTTGGATGCGTGAGTGGCCTTCCCATCTGGCCCCCGTGCTTCTCAAGGCACCACTGTCACCAAGGTTACTGATGGCAAGAAGTGGTCCAGGGGGATCCCAGGCTCTGAGAGAGGGGAGGCAAGGACAGTCTTGTTCAGACCCAAGGAACACACCTCTGTGGCCTCCTTGTTCCTGGACAGAAAGAAAGCCCCAGGCATTTATTTCCTGGGGCTCTTATTTCTGGAAAGGAAAAAGGTCACCATAAGGTTTCTCAATGGCTCTCAGTCTCTCCATCAACTTGGCCTGGGTCTGTGACCTGCGTGCCCCATAAACAGCTGGAGGGGCAGGCAGTTGCTAGGAGCTGCCTTCTCAGCAGTTGTGAGAAGCTCACGGTGCATTTGGGTTTCTTTTCTTTTCTTTCTTTCTTTCTTTCTTTCTTTCTTTCTTTTACCCAAATAACCTCTGTTTTTACTGGGCCCAAGAGAGATTGGTGTATCATCTGTTAGGCATTCTCATAGTGTCACTGCTTAGAAAGTCCTTTGCTTTGCTGCTTTCTTTGACAACTTGGAGACCCACGTTACAATTTGTGTGCACTTTCAGAACAGTTCGGTCTGTCTGAGTGTGGCCCTGGGAAAACTGTGCTGTGCATTAACTACCTTCTGGCCCTCAAAGAAGGAAAGAGAGGGGTGAATCCTTATGCTGGAGAGATTGCCTTGGTTCCATTTTCAACTCCTCTGTGGGGCTGAGGATAAAGTCTACTTATTTAGTAGTAACAGTGGCATGACTCTTAATATCATTGAAATATTTTATGGTTTCCAAAGTCCATCACTGCACATCTGTCATCCTCAAAACAATCCTGGGAAGTAAAGTGGGAAGGTATATGCATATGCAATCTCCTGGAAAGGGGAACAGGCCCCTAGAGGTTGGATGAGGTATGACAGAAGCTGGTGGGGGTGACAGGACTGAATCCTGCTGGATTCTGCAAGTGGGAGGAGGAGCTGAGAGTGTCCAGGAAAGGGACCTACACACCCATTTCCCAGCCCCAGGCCATCAGAGAAGAGTAGGCCTACAGCACGTCCATAGTGGGCCAGGCTAGGCTTGTCTGAAACCACAGCAAATTCCTCAGTTCCAGAGAAATAACATTGTCTCTCTGGGAACTGTGCTCACTCAGTCTGGTTATAGAAAGCCTTGCTGTCTTCGAAACCATCTTGATGAGAATATTTGGAGGTTGAGGACAGATTCCCTCCTGATGTCCCCTGCTACTCTTGCGGAGAGGGGAATGATGACCACTGAGGAGGCAGCCCCAGCTTTGCAGTCAGACAGACTCCACTCATCAGTCATGCAGCCTAGGGCAAGTCACCTCACCTCTCTCTGCCTCAGTGTCCCCATCTGTACAATGGGGCCTTCATACCCACCTCACCAGGTTGTGATGGGGATGAAGGGGAGTTTATATGGTTTGCCCAGCATGTGTCAGATGCAGTCGTGGAGGATGAGCATAAAATAAACTGACAGGGAAGGCAGAGTCACACACCCTGGGAACTCCCCAGCACTGCAGGGGCCCCTGATCCAGCCCTGACTGCTTGGCTCACTCTCTCTGCATGTGCCCTTTGTGGGGAGGTGGGGTGTGGGTCAGACTCCTCTGCTGGTGGCACTCCCAAGGTTCTCTGGATCTTTCATCCATTGGTGAGCAGTCTTATCCATTCTCTCATTCCCTTGTTCATCCACTCACTGAAATAATTACTGGAAAACTTCTATACGCCAGTCACTGTTTTGGGCAGTGGGGATAAGGCAGCAAACAAAACTTGGAAAAGTCCTTGTTCTCTTGGAGCTTTCATTGTAGAAGACAAGAAATAAATCAAAGAGGAACTAGGGTATTAGATGGGGATAAATCAGGACCGGGGGGAAATCAGGACAAGAGGATGACAAGTGCCAAGGGAGGATCAGAAGTGCTGAAGAGGTGCTCAGGAAAGGCTATGCTGACAGACTGGGGCAGTGTGGGGGAGGCTTTGGTGATTTTTGAGCAGAGGAGGTGTGTGATTGGATCGTGTTTAAAAGGGTCACAGTTGAAGGGCGCAAGAATAGAGCCTTCCGGGATACCAGTGAGGGGCCTGGTGCAGGGATCCAGGGAGGATATGATGGTGGTGTGGACCAGTAGGTATGGGTGGCAATGATGAGTGGACAGGTTCTGGAGCTAGTTTGAAATTAGAGGCCACAGGATTCCAGAGAGTGTGGATGGGGGGGAAGCCAGGTGTGTCCCTAGATTGGGGATAGGGGTAGGGGATGAAAGCAGTTTCATCACCATGTCTTCATCATTATGTGAATAAGTATTATTATCCCTATTTTACAGATGAGGCAAGGAGGTAGCTCAAGGCCTGGGGATGACCCACCAAAGCCTCCGTATAGAATACACGGATCCAGAATTTGAACTCTGGAATCTTAGACTTTGTTTTCAACAGTTTGATTATAGTGTGCCTTGATGTGGATCTTTTTATTTTATTGCATTTGGAGTTAGTTGAGATTCTTGGAATTGTACGATCATGTCTTTCATCTAATTTTGGACATTTTGGGATGTTATTTCTTTAAATAATGTTTCAGCTTCTTTTTCTTATTTGCTTCAAGAATTCACACAATATGTTTGTTGGTCTGCTTAAGCGTATCCTACAGGTCCCTTAGACTCTGACCACTTTTATTCATTCTTTTTTCTTTATGCTCCCAACACTAAACAGTAGCAATTGTCCTATCCTCCACTTTGCTGATTCCTTGCTCTGCCTAGTAAAATTTGTTATTGAACCACCCTAATGAATTTTTCAATTTATTATTACACTTTCTGCTCCAAATTTCTGCTTGGTTTTTTAATAATTTATGTTCTTGGTGATATTTATTTTGCTCATATGTCATTGTCCTGATTTCCTCTATTTCTTTGTCTTTATTTTCCTACTTCTGAGCATATTTAAGATGCTTTTAAGTGTTTGTCTAGTAAGTCTAATGCCTTGGCTTCTTCAGGAATGGTTTCTGTAATTTTATTTAGTTCCTTTGATTGAACAATGATCCTGTTTCTTTGTATGTTTCACGTTTTTTTTGTTGAAAATTAGGATTTTTATTACTATAATGTGGTATCTCTAGAAAGCAGAATTCACCACAGCTTACTGGGTTGTATTTGCTTTTATCTGTTAATGTAGACTTGTGTAGTAGTCCGTTTATTCTGAAACTTTTCCAAACTACTTTTGCAAAGAATATTCCTTGTTGTGTGCAATCACTGGAATTTCTGTTCCACGAACTCTTATTCACTGAATGTATTGACAGAGATTTCCCAAATGCCAGGATCTGAAACAAACATAAAACCGTTACAAAATTGTAAAAAGACCTGGGGTGGCAGGGAGAGGCCACCTCTTCCATTCTTTGCAGAATGTTTCTTTGC
Organism: Physeter macrocephalus; assembly: GCF_002837175.3. Taxonomy (NCBI): domain Eukaryota; kingdom Metazoa; phylum Chordata; class Mammalia; order Artiodactyla; family Physeteridae; genus Physeter; species Physeter macrocephalus. The sequence goes on along the minus strand of NC_041233.1, from coordinate 36,162,719 downwards.
TAGGACATTCCTTTAGCACTTAGCTAGACTACCACTGAGTCTAGGGATCAGCCTAAGGTGAAACTTAAGGTCTTCTCAAGACTTTCCTGAACTTTCTCCTGGCCTGAGCATATGTGTCTGTTTTTAAATTCACCTATGCCCACAGCTGATTTTAAACATCCTAATTGACTCCAGCCAGGTAAGGAGAGTTTCACACAATAATTTGTAAGTAAGGTCGACACTGCTCCCTCTAGATCAAGGACAACCTGGGACTGGGCCAGTGATCAAGACCAAAACTGCCACCAGGCCAGAGAAGGTGTGGGAGAAATGTGATGAAATATGCAACAAAACTCCTACCATTTTGAAAATAGCTATTTCTTGATTGCACATTTGCTTTATTGTTGTAATCTTTTTTTGTTTTCTCCTACAAAGTTGGTGCTGACAGCTTATGGTTGTTTGTTTGATGTCTCCATGGGGGAACGAGGGCTTAGATTTTCAGATCTGCCATTTTGGTGGCATCATTCATGCTACAAGTTTTTGTTTGCAATTTTATTTTTAGTTTCACATTTAGGAGAAACTGAATGAACATAAATTTTAAATCAAACACTATTATTGTTCACAACAAAAATCTTGAGGCCCCTGACCCTTTCCTCCCCACTTTTGATCTCACTTCCCAGAGGCAGCCACTTACAAATCTTCCAGATTTTTCTTCTGATAATGTGACCATGTTTCCAATGCTGTGCTTATATCAACTGCTATTTCCTGCTTTTTGAGGTTTATACATCCTCTATTGAGTTCTTAATAGGGGGAGAGGAAAATGTAGCTTTCTGATAGCTCAGCTCCCCTGCATGACACTGCCATAGCCACTTCCGATGTCCCAGCATAGTTATCTCACCAGGATGTTTTGGCCTCAAGCTTTAATATCAGAGATATCCTCAAATTGCTGGTGACCCTCGTCTCTCCATTCTCATTTAAGAGTGGGCACTAAATCATGATTGAAGCTCTGTGTGCGAGAAGCCCATGTAGTTGCTCTGTTCCAAACTGCCTCCTTCCGGGGGACCTGAGGGCCCCTGTAGTATTTTCCACTGCCATGAGCACTCGTGTTCTTCTGCATTCTAGAATCGAGACCTTCATTCACAATAATCACACACTGAAACCTTTTCCAGAGGAGGTGGGTGCGTTGAAGACTTTTGTTTCCTATATATCTCCTTTGGAAGATCCTCTTCATTGGGGGAGAACACAGACGAGAGGAGTAATGAGAAGGAAAGTGGAATGTGGTATGAATAGTTAGGAAAGGAGTTGCCACGCACTTAAGTATAGGAGCTCCTAAGGAAAAGTCTGTATTGTGGTTGGGTTGACAGAGTCTTATGCTTTGCCACCCACAGTTGTCACACACAGCAGTGTCTCCCACATCTGACAAGTTAAGGGGGTAAATCATGGGGTTTGCAGCTAGTTCTGGGTTCAGGTCCATGGAAATTTTGGCAAATTCCTTGACCTGTGAGAGCCTCAGTTTTCTCATCTGTAAAATGGGAATAATGATATCATAGAACAGTTTTGGAATTGGAAATCATGCATGTAACATGTCTGGTATATATGTACTCCATGAATGGTAACCATAGTATTGTTAGAATTATATATCCTTGTGTACTCGCCATCTCTTGACAGTTATAGATACAGCCAAGAGGAGGCAGAAGGAATGGTAGAGAGGAGAAGGATGCTTTTGGGTATATGGGAATTACACATATAAATATGACATTCAGGATGTTTATGGGCATGGTGATCACTGGAGGTGACAGGAAGGAGCTCCTGGTGGGTTCCTCAGACTTACAATCCATATCAAAGACATGAGCCAACATTCACTGGGGAAGAGCCCAGAACAGGGCACCAGCCTCAGCTTCATCCCTACCATCTGCAGAACCTTGAAAAAACACTTAGCCAGTGAGACCCACATTTGCCCTCCATAACCTGCACTAGTGCACACCTGCAGAGGCGTGGGATTGCAAGGACCTTTGAGCCCTGGCCCGTAGGGCACATGGAAGTTCTTCCCACCTAGACAGAGGGGGCATAAGGCTCCAACCCCCTTCAGCCTCCTCATTCTCCATTCAGGTACTAAAGTCAGAGCCAATGGCAGTGAGAAACTGAAAGTAGGGATAGGAAGGTCCCACAACTTTCCCTGCTGGTGGGGTATGATGACACCAAGACAGCAGTGTCCCAGGCCTGGTTCTGTTCCTCCCCATGAGTGTTCCCAGGAAAGGCCTTCAGTGTCCAGAGTGGCTCAGCTTTGCAGGCTGATAAGAAAGTAGTGAAGTAAAATAGTCTGAGTAGCACATCCCTCTCCTGCCTGAGGCCAGGGCTCTTGTTGTAGTGTCAAAACTGGGGTACCAGGAGAGCAAACATATCAGAATTGCTTAGGCTTCTTCAACCGCTTATCCTCCCTTATTCCTTGTGTATCAGCTGTCCTGGTTTGCCACCCAAAGTCCCTCATCCCCAAGCACACAAGTCAGGTTGGTCACCCTCCCCACCACTCACACTGGTGAAAGTTAACACCAAGGTGACCCACTGAGCTTGCTTCAGGAGTGTGGCAGCCTTCAGCTACATGGGGTGGGGAAGAGTTGCTAAAGGGTCTGCTGGAAACGCGAGGCAGCAACTCTGCCCACCAGAAGGAGGTGCCTCATCCCTCTTAATCAAGTCTTCTTTGTTTTCAGGTCGGACAGCGTAAGCAGATCCTGGAATGACATTTGCGATTTAGTAGAAAAACTGTTGAAGAGGTTTACAAAGTAAGGCTGGTGTTTTCCTCTGACAGGCAGAGTACACAGCTCTTTACAATCGGTGGGCATATGGGAGTCCTTTGGATCAGGAGCAGAGAGCCCAGGGCAGTGTTCTGAAGCAGAAAGAATTACCAATCACTGGTTTTATCAGGTGTCGACATCCTTCTTGGCTCCTGCCTGGGAATCAGGTTACAACGTGGAGGGCACAGTCTGTCCTTGAGGACCTCATAGATGAGGAAACAGGCAAATCGGTAACACATAGCTAAACACTGGGCTAAAGGGTGCCAAGGACCAAAAGAAAAGAACAAAAGAGTTACTTGCAACTTTAAGGAAAAAGCAAGTATTCTTAGGAAAAAAAAAAATGCAAGCATGGCTTCTTAGAGACTGTGGAATTTTGAACTAAATCTTGAAGGATGAGGAAGGACAGGGTAACAGGAACCATCAAGGAGACTTCTTGTGCAGTGAGTGGTCTGTTTGGCTGAAAAGTGGGGTTACTTCAAGGGAGAGCTAGGAGATGAGGCTGAACAGGACAGCATGGGGCCAAGTCCATGGGGCTCATAATGCCAGGCCCTGGGGCTTATGATTTCCTGCTCTGAGCAATAGGGAACTATAGATGATTCTAGGGCAGGGGTCTGACATGATCAAGGTTGTGCTCCAGGAGAAAAGTCTGATAATTATGGATTAAATGAGGTGGAACATGAACCAGGAGAAGTGGGGAATCCAGCAAGAACCTACTGCAGCAATTTCACACAAGTTGAGAGTCAAGAGACCAGAAGACAGTGGGGGAAAGAGGGAAGGATGTATGTGAATGGCTGCTGAGAGGTAGAACAATTTCCCTGAGATAAGAGGCGGGCAGGGAAGACAGGAGAGGAGGGAAGTGTGGGAAGGTCCAGAGAGTTTTACATTAGAAGAGAGGCCAGTGGAGAGGCCCTCATGCAGGAGTTTATAAGTGCCTGCCTTCTTGTGCATGCAGGGAGCGTGTGCATATGCCTCTGTGTGTGTGCTTGTGTGTGTGTGAGAGAGAGAGAGAGGGACTTTGGGGGTGTTGGGAGTGTAGGGACGGAACATGATGCCATCTCAGCACTCACTTGCAGCAAGATCACACATCTTATAGGCCTCCGAATCCTTCACAAAAGGAATGAAACTTCCAGGATTCGAGAAATGCACAAAGCAAAAGAGTTGGGGTGGAAGGAGGGAAATTGACATGCACCCCTCCCTGGCTGCTCATTGATGTTCATTTTGACCAGTGTGCATGGCTTCTTATGAGCCTATGCTTCCTCCCCAGCCCTAACCTGCGGATGTCCTTCATCACCTACTCCACACTGGGTCACACCCTCATGAAAGAGAGAGAGAGATTATGGGGGGTTGGGAGTATAGGGAGGGAGCAGGAAGGCCCCACAACTCCACAGGCCTCAGAATCCTTTACTAAGTTATAGGAACTTCCAGTGTTCAGGAAACGGGTCCCCAAAGCAAAACACTTGGAATGGGAGCAGGGAAATTGACATGCAGCCCCTGCCTGGTTGCTTGTTGACTTCGTCTTTATACTCCTCCAGCCCTAACCTGCGGATGTCCTTCATCACCTACTCCACACTGGGTCACACCCTCATGAAGCTCACCTCAGACAGGTAAGTACTGCTTTAATCCCCCAGGCAGGCCTGGTGGATGGGGTCCATTGAGAGCCCAGGGAGCTGACAGTTCCCACTGGGTGCAGGCTGGGCCGTCCTGGGCTCCCCTCAGTGTCCATTCTGACCCCAGCCCCGGCTACCTGGCTCCCACTGACCCCTGGCTGCGCTGGCCCTGGCAGACCCCGTGCTGCTAGACCATCTCCGCCCCCTCTAAGCCCTGCCCTCCGCCTGCCCTGTGTCCTCTCAGCGCTCTTCCCTTTTCTGAGAACTGGCTCACTGCAAGGACTCCTGGGATCTGCTGGAGCAGATGTGTGGGCCCTGTGTGAACACTGGCCTGTGTTGGGCACCTGCTCTGTGTGTCACTCTCTGCTCTGGGCCAGTGGGGGAAGAGGGGAGGCACGGTCAGAACCAGGAGGCAGGCGTGGGCAGTGCTGAAGTGCTGGAGCTTCAGTGGAGGGGAGCTTGGTCCCTTGGTGGGTCTGAGACAAGGGAGCCCGTGAGTGTGGGCTGGGGTGCGGGAGGGAAGCATGACACTCCAGCATCCTAGGTGGACCATTCAGTTGGCCCAGCGATGTGCCCAAAGCCCTGGAGGTGGGAAGATATGGAGCTCCTGAGTAGCCGGGAGGTTCCGATGCTCATGATGCAAATGACCGGAACCCAGTTCAGTGGGTGAAATACCAAAGAGAGGTTGAGGACATTTAGAATGGAGTGGGTCCAGGATTTGTGCGCGGCACAGAGCCGTGTTTGGGAAACCGGGGAGAAGCCGGGGCAGCAGGTGAGCAGGAGCAGCAAGGCTGCGGGGGAGGGAGCGTGCCGGTGCCGTGCGAGGACTCAGCGCTCCGCACGCCTGGCCCCCTGGAGAAGCAGGGGCTGTGCTTCCTGTTCGGCGAGCTAGGGGAAGGCGTGGTTTGGTGCATGTTTGAGTTTAGAAGAGAGAGACCAGAGTGGCTTTGAAGTGGGAGAAAGAAAGTCCATGGGGAGGGATACTGGCAGGTGGCAGAGAGAGGCGGGGGCTGGGCGGGGGCCTCAGGGGGAGGAGCTGCCCCCTCCAAGGCAGGGGGCTCAAGACCCGGACCGAGGGAGGTTTGGTGAGGCTCATGGAAGGCATCCCTGGTCCTCTCTGGAGAGTGTAGGAGAGGAAGTCTTCCATGACAGAGGGTTCAGGAGAGGGAGTGGGGCTCAAGGGAGAGGAAAAGATATGAAATCCTCTATGTGTGTGTGTTGGGATGGGTGGGATACATACCTAGGAGGATAGCTCAAAATCAACCATGGCCCTGATGCTTCCAGCTCGAGAGGAGCCCACAGAATCTTGCTGAGAGCAAGGCTCAGCCCGGGATTGGGCATTTCCGAAACTCCCTAGGAGCTTAGGAGGGTGTGGCAGAGGGCTGGGGTGGGTCCTGGTGTACAGGGTGAGTCCAGCAGTGGCCGATGGAATCTGATACGAAGTGTGACTCTGGTGGGTCTGCAGAGCGTGTGGGGCCAGGATTGGGACCAGGGATGGTGCTTTCTGAGCCCTGCCGTTAGGGGGAGCAAGCTGAGGATGGCGCGGTCCACGCAGGGCTTGCTCTGGGTGCTGGAGAAGCCAGAAGACACAGGGCTAGGAAGCCCCAGGGGTGATGGCGGGGGTGGGTGAGAACTGGGAAGAGGTGGAAGGGGCTCTTATGGTATGAGAGGGGTATTTTAAGAGCAGGAGGGATTGGTGAGGGTGCTGGGAGCCTGGTGTCCCTGTAGGAGAAGAGCTGGGAGGGCAGCACTAGGGAGAGCCACTCAGGTGAGAACTTTGCCTGGTGACTTGAGTTCTGGGCAGGGGTCTGGGGAGGGCTGAGAGTTTCAGGATATTGAGAGGTGCGAACGACGAAACTGAAATCTTCCAAAAAGCGCCAAGACCTGTATTTATGCTAGACTAGGCAAGGCCTGCTTTGGCCTGCCCTGGCCATTGGTCCCAGGTCTCTCCTCCTGAACTGGGTTGAGTAGGTCTGGGGCTCTCATATCTCACCACACATGAGCATCTCTTCTGCCCACACTGAGAAATTAGCCTTCAGGGACCACATTCTCCTTAGACTTGCTGTGACTGCTCAGCCCATCACACTGGATTAGCCTGAACCTAAGCCCCACCCCTGGTGTGTCCCAGTCCCATCTCCTGCTCTCTGCTTTAACAGAGGCCGACTGCCCATCCCCATGGCAGCCTGGGGTCCCTGCTCTTCCTCCCACATGGACGGGCCTCAGGCCTCTTTTCCAGCTTATGGTGTATTTCTTCAGGAGCACATGAAGCCCAGGAGCCCTAGACTCTAACGGAGCAGCTTGACTGCTTCCTTTAGTACCGACCCAGAGGGGGAAGTGGCTTGGAGGGTCCAAGTCCACCACAGGGGTCTGTGGCAGGGGAGGAGGGGACAGGTCAGGGGTATCAGCAGACTGACCTTTCCACACTCAACCCTGCCTGTTGGAAGGTGACGTGCCCTCACCAGGGACCCCTTAGGTGCCAGCAGTACCACCAGTCCACTGGGGGTGATAGAGTCACAGATGCGCATCCATGGGTGCTCCCCCCTCACCACGGACGGTCAAGGCAGGGCCCTTGCTGAGTCCTCCGAGGTCTGCATGCCTGAGACAGGGATGAGCACATTGAAAGCCAGGCCCTACCCATGGGACCAGCAAAGCAGCATCCTCCACACCCACTGAATGGGAGACAGAGAAGGGTTAGGGTTAGTTCTGTCAGTGTCAAAGACACAGGCAGAAGGGGCACGACAGGGTGGCTAGTGTCTTGTCTTGTCCAGGCAGGTCTGCACAGGGCAGAATGGCACCACGACAGCTGGAGCTGTTTTATAGCAATCAACCCTCATTGCTCCTCAACCCTCTTTTCTGATTTTGTTTTCAGAAATGAGCTAAAACATGGTCTTAAAAGACTTCGGGATGTAGTGCCCTCAGGACCCAGAAACATGCAGGCAGGATTGAGAAAGGTACAGACTCTACGGCTAAGGGAATTTACTCTGCTTTGTCAAGTTCTTAAAGAATTATTGGCTCATCTCACTGCCCTCCCCCGACATTCCTTCATTTTGTTGCAGGCAAATGAGCAGATTTCGAGAGTTTTCTACAATAGTAAGTTGCCTGCTGATGTCACTGTGCTCAGGTGGGACAGAGCCAGGCGCGGGCCTCAGCGAGGGCTGGTGCAGACCCCCTCGGCCAATTCCTAGCACTGACCCTTGGAGCAAGTCCCTTGTCCTCTGTGCTGCAGTTCCTCCTCTGCGCAGTGAGGATGAAAACCACCCCCAGGGATGCTTCCGAGAACCCCATGGCATCATGCATTACATTCCTGGTTCTTACTAGACATCAAATGCTTGACCTACGGTTGGGCTGCATGAAAAAGAAAAGAGAACTTCCAGGGACGGCGAGCAGACAGGGTTCAGTTTAGGGAACAGGGACTGTTCCTGAGACTGTCCCCCTGGCTGCCCACACTTTGTCCACCATGGTTCTGGCTCGGCCTCCTTTCCCTTGAGCCTCTTCCCTCCGGTTGACTCTCATCCTGTGACTGTGCCTCCGACTGTGGAAATGGCTGTACTTGGCCCAGACCACCTGCATCGAGACTGTAGGGTTGCAGCCCTTGTCAGTAAGGATGCATGGGCTGCTGGGGAAAGGCGGGAGCTGGGCGGGGGCTGCTGCCCAAGCACCTTGACAGTCATTCTGGCTGCTCCTCCCTGCGCTCACCTGAGGGGCTTGTCCTCGTCCCATGAAGTAGCTGCAGTTGCCTTTCAGGGCAAACGCTGTGCCACCTGCCCATAGTGAGGGTCCACTAGGAAGAGCTCTGATCTGATCTGTCCATGGAGCCTGAGGCCCCCGAGCCAGACAACTGGGCCCTCCAAGGTCCAGACTCTGCTCTAAGCCCACCTGCTGCAGAGGCTGGGGACTGGCGGGACTGGGCTCCCTGCAAAACCTTCCTCAGCTTTACAGGGTCCAGCCCACCCAGGCTTTGAGACTTTATCCTCAATGTGCCTCAGTCTGGAAGCCTTTGCTGGTCAGCTGGCCCCTCTGGCTTCCTGCGGCTCCTTGATCTTTTCCTGTCATTAGTCACTTGTCATTCACTATGAATCATAGCTTCTGCTTGGCTGTATTTTTTATTTTTATCATTCAGTTCATTGTTTTTCTTCCAGTCTTTTATTATGGAAAATTTCAAACCTATAGCAAAGTGAAAGTAAA
>NC_041233.1:36136567-36153513 GCF_002837175.3 Physeter macrocephalus | reverse complement strand
GAGTGTGTCTGTTTGGGGGTGGTGTGTGTGTGTGTGTGTGTGTGTGTGTGTGTGTGTGGGTGGGTGGGTGGGTGGTGTCTGAGTGTGTGCTGTGCATGGGGTGTTTTTACAGAAATATGTCGGGTATGTTATTGTGCGTTAAGTATATAAGTAAGTGTGTGTTTGTATGAGGCATGTCTGCCACAGATTGTGATGTGGATATTGTGTGTAATTACATTTTCTTCCAGTTTTATTGAGATATACTTGACATACAGCTCTGTGCAAATTGAAGGTACACCACAAAATGACTTGACATACATATGTTAGGAAATAATTACCCCAGTAAGTTTAGTGTAATCTCCTTTTTAAAACTCAAAACCAAAAGCTTTATTTAGACATAAGAAAAATAAAGCACAGAGTGCCTCATCCTGTTAAGAAAAAAAAAGAAATAAGAAAAGATACTTCTAAATCCTGAATGGAACACTAGCAAATGAAGTCCAACAATATATGAAAAGGACAATACCTCAACACTAATTAAGGATCACCTCAGAAATGCAACTCTGATTCAGTATTTAAAATATCAGTGTGGGGACTTCCCTGGTGGGCCAGTGGGTAAGACTCTGCACTCTCAACGCAGGGGCCCGGGTTCGATCCCTGGTCGGGGAACTAGATCCCACATGCATGCCACAACTAAGGAGTCTGCATGCCACAGAGAAGATCCCACGTGCCGCAACTAAGACCCAGTGCAGCCAAAATAAATAAATAAATTTTTAAAATAAATAATTAATTAAATAATTAAAATTTAAAAATAAAATATAAGTGTAATTTACCACATTAGCAAAATGGAGAAGGAAAACATGATTATTTCAATGGATGAAAAAAAGAATGGGACAAACTTCAAGTCCAGCATCATAAGAGGAACACAGGCTGACAAAGGCATCCGCACAAATTCTCACAGCCAATGCTACACCCACTGGTTCAACGGGGTCGGCCTCCCCTTGAGATCTGGAACTTGACAAGGATGCCCTCTCTCCCCCAGAAGGGTCCCTGCATCAGTGTGGGGAGGATCCTGTGCAGTTGCTTTTCTGATAGAAGCTCTCTCTCTCAGTGAACTCTGTGCATGCCAGCTCGTGAGTCCACATCACTGGGATTTGTGGAGCTGAGGTGGGTGGATAAGCACACGCTCCCACTGGTAACAGCACACAGCTGGATGCAGCTGGACGCAGACCCAGGAAGCTGGGCCTGGCCACGGTGTTCTGAACTGCAAGGCTACGGTGCAATAGGCCATGGGGTCACACAGAGCAGTGTTTATATGTGAGCTCTGCTGCCCACGAGCATGAAACCGGCACAAAATGCTGAGTACCTGCAAGCTCCACTTTTGTCGCCAAGAAGTAGAAACAGCAACACCCACTATCAGGTCTGCAGTGAGACGTAGATGCAGTGGAGCTCACAGTGACTGGCACAGGATCTAGAAACCGGTGGCCCTCACCAACAGGAGCTGGCACTAACACTTCCATCACTGACCCCTGGTGCTGCCCCCACCCCCGGGCTGAGCCCAAGGTGGGGAGGGAAGTGGTTAAAGAACATCCAGGATGAAAGCGTATCCAGCTGAGCCCGCTGTGGGTGGCAGCTGTGTGACTCCTCCTGAATCCCACACTGTGACCTGCAGTGCAAGGTGTGGACAGGGGCCAGAGACCCCACACACGTGCAGGGTCTTTTCTGCTTCTCTGGTGTCACGTCTGAGCCGTGCAGCACCCTGACAGCTTCAATTCTCTGATTATGTCCCTGGGACACACACAGGCCTGTCAAACCACAGGGGAGGATTCCCGTTATCATTCATGCCCTGTGGTGGCCTAGCTGAGGTGACAGGTGCCCGCTGCACACCCTCTGCAGGCGTGGCCCAGCACTGCTGCTCTGACCTTTACAGCTGCTGTCATCTTGTCAAAAGCTGCCACACAGCATGATTGTCACTTGGAGGGAAAACTCAAGGCAGGAACCTGGACCCCAAATAAAGTAGAAGAAGCTGTTTATTGGGCTGTCGTTCTGAATAAATCAGTGGGCCGAGAGTGGGGAGCATGAGGCACGTGGCCTCTTCAGCCTCTCAGCCTCCCTCCACGACTAGGCAGAGGCCTCTGCTGGCCTCCCTGCCTCCAGGCCTGTGCTCCAGCCATCCTCTGCACAGGGCCCGAGGGGCAGAGAAGGCCACTTCCCTACCCCAGCCTGACCATGGAGGCTGAGGCCCCCGAGCCAGACAACTGGGCCCTCCATGGTCCAGCCTCTGCTCTAAGCCCACCTGCTGCAGAGGCTGGGGGCTGGGGGGACTGGGCTCCCTGCAAAACCTTCCTTAGCTTTACAGGGCCAGCCCACGCAGCCTCACTCTCAGAGCGCCTCAACCCCAAAGTCTTTCCTGGTCAGCTTGCCCCCTGGCTTCCCACAGCCTTTGCTCTGTTCCTGTCATTAGTCACTTGTCACCCAGTAGGAACCATGACTTCTGCCTCACTGTGTCCACGGCTTTATTTTTAAATTTTTATCATTCACCTCATATTTTTCTTCCTACCTTTTATTATGGAAATTTTCAAAACTACAGCAAAGTGGAAACAATTGTACAATGGACACCCCTCTCTCCACTACCTGGATTTACAATTTATATCTGACAACATTTCTCTTATCATTTATCATGGGGCTACCTCACCTCCAAACCCTTCATTGTGCATATCTTTACCTGGTAACAATTTTTGTTAAGATTTCTCTTTTTGAAATGCAGCAAACAAGTGTATCATTTGATGACTTCTGACAAATGCACACACCTGTGTAACCCCCAACCCCGTGAAGACTCAGACACTACATTTGCCCCCAGAAAGTCCCCTCAGCTCCCTTGCCAGGCAATCCCTGCCCCACCCCCTGGAGGCAGCTACTCCCTGATTTCTTCCTCCACAGGCTAGTTTGCTGCTTTAGAACCTCTCCTCAGGGACTCACAGGGGATGAGTGCAGGGCCTGGCCTGGGGCACTTGGCACCGTGGTTTGGGGATTCATCCCTCCTGTGTGTTGCTGGGTATGCCCGGGGCTTGGATCCCAGAGGCAGTCTGGAGGCGACACCTGGTCACTCCTTTTCCTGTATGTGACTGGGCCAGAGTGAGTGTCTGCAGGAAGCCCAGCAGGTGGGGCCCAGCAGTGGTGGCCATAGGAGGACACAGTGCAGAGCAGGGCTTCCCTCTGAGGTCTGGCATCCAGCTCTGCGTCATGGCCAGAGACCCTCTGGTGGGGGGGCAGGCCGTGCAGAGCAGGAGGACCTGCGGGATGAAGGCAGGACACACTGCGCAGACGGGGACACTCCTGCAACCAGCCTGGGTCCAGGCTATCCCCCCACCATGATAAGGTCCCCCCTTGTCCTATCCTACTCTCTCCAGAGACAACAACCACAAAGAGTTCAGCTTTTATATGTAAAAACCTACCTAAGTATACTTTACAAGGATATTTTTACATTAATGGGATCATGCAGTACATAGTACTTTCCAGCCATCTACATAGTATTCCATTGCATGGATGGAACAGTTTATTTCATGGGCCTCCCTTGATCAATAGTCAGATTGTTCCTAATAAGTTGATACTACAACTCACATTGTAGGGACTGTCCTGATGCTTACTCCCCTTGGGTCAGAATATCCCTGGGATCAAGACCATAAGTAGAATTGCTGCCTTAAAGGGACACCCAGGTCACAGTTGGTCAGTGTCCAGTTTCTCTCAAAGTGACTGTCCCAAGCAGCATGTGGTGCTCCCAGACCCGCCCTCCCCAGGGCAGGTCGCATCCACCTGTGCGCCCGTGTCAGTCTCAGGCAGATCAGATGCCCTCTTCATGCTCATTTCCATCCGGGTTTCCATCCAGGTTTCTCAGGGAGACGACGCCTGCCTTCCCAGTAACTCTTTCTAGAGGCCCCAGATGACCTGGTGTATAACTTTTCTTCCAGAGAGAAAGCTCTCTGTTCCAGAAAGGATCAGCATCCCACGGGCTGTTGGTCCGTCTGCCTCTGGTGGGCAGCAGTCACTGTACATGGGAAATACAGCCCTGCAAGCTGATTTTAGTCCTTCCTGCAACTTCATTTTCATCCTGTGGTTGTAACTGTTGGAGGAATTGGGTATGGGGTGTTGGGAAACAGAAGAGGCTGCTACCTGGATAAAGAAAATTCCTTTATTTTGAAGTCTCTTCTGCTCAAAAATCTGAAACCATCACCCTGCCTTCCACTTTGGAGACTTGCCGGACTTCAGAAACCCCCCTTTGGGAGCGGCAGTGCCTGGGGCACAGGGGGCTCTGCTGCAAAGGTGAAGCAGCACCCGAGCAGGGATGCGGGCAGCAGGAGACACAAGGAGGAAGGAGGGTGTCCAGGCGGAGGGCAGCGTGCGCAGCTCCTGAGGATGTGGCACGGGCTGTGCGCTGGGCTATCAGACGGCCCTGCCCTCGGCTGCCGCCCTCCTTCCCATCACCTACATGGAAGAGGAGGCTGCGTCCAATCTTCACCGTAAGGCTGGGACCGGCCACGTCCCTAATCGGGGCTTTCTGGTTCCAATTCACAGCCCAGTGAGCTGAAAAACCACATATCAGGGTATCAGGACATGTCCCCGGAGAGCAGGGTGATAGATGTTTGGAATTAAGACAGGAGTGGAGGAGGTGTAAGTGGGTGCTGGATTGGGTTCTCAAGATCAGATCGTGGCCCTGAACCTGCCAGGGGTTGGGGGGTACCTCCTGCCCTATCTTAGCTCCAATTTCCCTCTCTGTAAAACTGGAATAGTAGATCATGCCTAGCTCATGGGTTCGGGAGATTTAAGGGAGGAAGTGTAAAGATTGATTGGCGCACAGTAGATGATTGCTTGTCGGGAATGTCATTTTGGATGATCACGGGGTACATGCCTTGGCCTAGCACAGATTTGCCCATTTCTGGTTCCTCTTGGCTTTTTGTTTGTGGCAGGAAGGCTATACTGGCTCTTTTTGCCTCATCTAGAGCCTGACCTCTCCATATTCAGGTAGCTGAGGTTTCCCTTCTCTGCCTGTATCTATTTACAATATGGCTTATTAGTTTAGAGTTATGCTTCTTTGCAAAAAATAATCCTAAAGTGTAAATTGTAAATCCTAAAATGTAAATTGCAAAAATAATCCTAAAGTGAGACTAAGGGGCAGCAGCCCTGCTCAGGGTGGACCAAGTTGTGCTGAAAAAGGTGCATATGCAGGATACAGTCCCAACTGCTTTTTCCAGGACAAATACAGATTCCCATGTCACGGTGAGCAGGGCCTTTATGAAGTGTGAGCAGTGAGGGTGCAGCCTGGCAGATTTGGGTTCAGAAGCAGCATTGTGCTGTTGGCCACTAGGCATGGCATGAGGTGTGTCCCTTAGGGAAACCAAGGCTGCCCTGAGTGGGCCACACGTCTGATTTCTTAGCACAAGGTAATCAGCTCACCTTCCTTGCTCTTTTTCCAAACCTCAGTGCTCTCCCCATTCTCCCATGTACTTAGGTTCTTCCAAGGGCAGGGTCACTGCCATCAGTTGCCCTTGGAGGCCAGGCAAATACCACGAGTAAGAGGAGTGGGCCAGGCCAAGCCAAGGACGATTGGCTGCAGTGAGAGGGGTCCTGGAGGGAAGTTGGTTGCTGGGCCATTATGGAGCTTTCCGATCCGAGAAGGGCAGTGGCCTCTAGCCCAGTCAATAGTTGCCCTGCAGAAATACAAATCCCCTGATGCCAGATGTTCCCACTTTTCCAAAGAAGCTAGTAATCTGGATTATTATCCAGATTACTAGCAGACTATTACTTTTTTTGAAAATTTTAAAAATTATTTTTTATATTGAGGTGTAGTGATTATTTTCAGTTTCAGGTGTATAACATATGGATTCAAAAATTTTATGGCTCATACTCCATTTAAATTTATTATAAAATATTGGCTATATTCCCTGTGAGGTACAATATATCTTGTAGATCATTCATTTTACACATAGTAGTTTGTACTTCTTAATCCCCTACCCCTATCTGGTCACTCTCCCCTTCCCTTTCCCCATTGGTAACCACTAGTTTGTTCTCTTTATCTGTGAGTCTGTTTCTGTTTTGTTATATTCATTTTTGTTTTAATTTTTTTAGATTCCACATATAAGTGATAACATACAGTATTTATCTTTCCCTGTCTGACTTATTTCACTAACCATAGTACCTTCCAACTCCATCCATGTTGTTACAAATGGCAAAATTTCATTTTTTTATGGTTGAGTAATATTCCATACTGTGTAATATTCCACACATATATACATATATATCGCATCTTCTTTATCTATTTATCTATCAATGGACATTTGGGTTGCTTCCATGTCTTAGCTATTGTAAATAGTGCTGCTATGAACATTGGGTTGCATATATCTTTTTTTTTTTAATATCTATTTATTTATTTATTTATTTGGCTGCATTGGGTCTTAGTTGCAGTGTGCGGGCTTCTCTCTAGTTGTGGCACGTGGGCTCTAGAGTGCACAGGCTCAGTAGTTGTGGCACACAGGCTCTCGAGTTGTGGCATGCAGGCTCTAGAGCACGTGGGCTTAGTTGCCCCATGGCATGTGGGATCTTAGTTCCCCAACCAAGGATCAAACCTTCGTCCCCTGCATTGAAAGGCGGATTCTTAGCCACTGAACCACCAGGGAAGTCCCGCATGTATCTTTTTGAATTAGAGTTTTCTCTGGATATATGCCCAGGAGTTAGGATTGCTGGATCATATGATAACTCTATTTTTAGTTTTTTAAGGAACCTCCATAGTGGTTATACCAACTTACATTCCCACCAACAGTGTGCAAGGGTTCCCTTTTCTCCACATTCTGGCCAACATTTGTTATTTGTGGTCTTTTTGATTATAGCCATTCTGACAGGTGAGAAGTGATATCTCATTGGGGTTTTGATTTGCATTTTTCTGATGATTAGTAATGTTGACCACCTTTTCATGTACATGTTGTCCATCAGTATGTCTTCTTGGGATAAAAAATGTTTATATAGGTCTTCTGCCCATTCTGTAATCAGGTTCTACATTTTTTTGATATTGAGGTGTATTCCGTTTATATATTTTGGATATTAACCCCTTATCTGCCATATCACTTACAAATATTTTCTCCCATTCATTAAGTTGACTTTTCATTTTGTTGATGACTTCTTTTGCTGTGCAAAAGCTTTTAAGTTTAATAAGGTCCCATTTGTTTATTTTTGGTTTTGTTTCCCTTTCTTTAGGAGACAAATCAAAAAAATATGGGTACAATTTATGACAAAGAGTGTTCTGCCTCCTTTCCTTTCTAGGAGTATTATGGCTTCCAGACATATATTTAGTTCTTTAATCCAAAATGAGTGTATTTTTGTACATAGTGTTAGAAAATGTTCTAATTTCATCTTTTACATGTAGCTGTGCAGTTTTGCCTGCACCAGTTATTGAAGAGATTGTCTTTTCCCCATTGTATATTCTTGCCTTTTGTGTCATAGTTCAGTTGACCATATGTACATGGGTTTACTTTGGGGCTCTCTATATCTATGTGTCTGTTTCTGTGTAGTACCATACTGTTTTGGTTACTGTAGGTTTGGAATATAGTCTGAAAATAAGAAGCATAATACATCCAGCTCTGTACTCTCCCAAGAAATTTTTGGCTATTTTGTGTTGAGAAAGTATGCAGACTTTTAAACATGGGGTCCAATTGTTTGAAGACACTTGAAAAGTTAACAAAATATGTCACCCAGCCAGCTTCAGCCCACAGGCTGAGAATCTATTTTCTGCAAGCAGAGAAATTGTAAACTTTGCCTTGATCTGATGGGACCTGCAGGAAGACCTGAAGCAGGAGGAACCAGACTGCCAGGTCCAAGGCTGTGCAGGCATTTCTGAGGAATATTCCTCGAGTTAATTGACTTTGGGCAAATCAAGCATCTGGGATTGGAATTAGCCAGCCTGGACCAGGAGGCAGAGGTGGAGGCTAATGACCTTGGACTTGCAACAGGATGACTTGCATGTTATCCTGGACAGCTCCCCAGGGGGCAGGCCCAATAACTGCCCTCTCTGGATCCCCTAGTATTTGCTTCAGGGGCCAGAAATCCCCAGCAGCCTGGAGAGAGGCTATGGCCCAAAACTGTATCTTAGCAAATCAATGTCTTCCACCCTGACAGAAGGAGGTGCTTGGTGAATCCCTGGGGGGTTGTGTGAGGCACATGAAGGGGCAGGAAGAGGGAGAAGAGCACTCATTGCAGACTTCAGAACCACAGCTAAGACAGGATTTCACCTTCCATAGAGGATTCTCCTGTGTAGGGTCGTCGCCTCCTTCTTGCCTCACCCAGGTCCTGGCCTTGCTCCTGGGGTCTCCAGCCTGCCATAGGCAGAGAGAAACACAGGGAGGAGGAGCAGACTACCAAGTGTCAGAAAGCCCCACAGGTACCCAGGCTTGTGTGCTCAGCTCAGACAAGAGTCAGGACTTTCTTCAGCTTGTGTTATCATGGTTCCTCTGTCATTTATGTAAGGGAGGGCCTGGTGGAGAGCACTGCCTGTGCCCCTTAGGGAAGACCTTGGACCATCTGGGTTGGAAACCCATGGCTGGGTTCGCCTCTGTGGAGGGGACGACACTGGGTGCCTTTAATGAGCTTGATGGGTCAGAGGCAGTGGTGAGAGGCCCCCTGATTGCTCAAAGCCCAGCCCCGCTGCCTCAGAGTGGACCATCAGTGACAACAGGTGAGCCCAGGGGGAAAACAAATGTTGGTTCCGACACAACTGCTTCCTCAGAGGAGTCCCCTTGGAATTCAGTTATGGGGTAGCCTGCAATAATTGTGAGATCAGAGGGAAGTCAGCACTCAGCCACTCCTAACACAAACTTTTGGATGTTGCCCTTACAGAATCCTACCAACTTGGGTTCTATGCATATGGCCTAAGTCCAGACAGAATGAAAGACTATACTTGCAGATATAAGTTGGACAAAACCGAAGTCTTCAGTAAGTACCCACCTTGGTGCCTCCAAGTAACATACTTCCCACATTGCTCTGCATTCCTTACAGCCAACCAAGACTTCAAAGCCCTTGCTGACCATTCACTGTGGACACTGTGAGGATAGAGGCAGCATGGACAATGGAAGGAGGGACCTGGCTGGGAAGACTGGCCACCTCTCCCTTCATCTCAGGCCAGGAAGTGATCAATCCCCAGCACATCAAGAGCATCTTAGGTCAGGGTGTACACCTTTCAAGGCTGGGTTGGGGATGCTGGGTCTGTCCTCACTGCTACACTCCCCCCACACTTTCCTCGGCCCTCACTTCCCTTGAGAGACAAGGACTTGAATCTCACGAGTCTGCTGGTGGGAAGTGGAGATGGCCCCAGGGCCCTGAGTCTGGGCCAGGTACACTGAGCTCTCCCAGGACTGTGTGGTCACCTGGGATTGAGAGAGGATGCCAACTGCCAGGCCAGGGCCCTGGAACCCTGGTTGTGGCCCACGTTACGTGTGTGATCTTGACCTAATGAGTGTTCTGTTCTCAGCCTCTATTATCTGTACTGTGAAATGGGGCCAGTATGGTAGGTGCAGTAAGCCCTATCACATATGTAAAGCTACTGTTTGGAAATACTCAGGCACCAGGTGTCCCTCCAGGAAGGGTGAGAGGCCTGAGGAAGCACACAGTTGGGGCAGCAGATGTGCCCTTAGCACTTAGGTGGGCCTGATCTCCCACAAAGAGCGCCTGGGGACAGTGGGACTTTCTCTTCTTCCTCTACTCTCCCAGTTAGCCCCCTGAAACATGGATTTAATATGATTATATTATTTTCAATGAATTCTCATTCCAGGGCCATCTGGTAAACCCAGAGTGAGCCCTCGCCCCATCACACTTCTGGGCCATGTTTCCTTCTTCCACGGGTGCATAGAATGCGCAGGGCTCTGCCATTGCCACACTCTCACACCACATAGTGTATAGATGGCCTCAGGGAGTTAGATATCTCTTGGTTTATACTTCAGAATTGATTAGGACTGAGTAACACATTTATATGGAGAGCTAATGTTTATTACATCTGGTAGTGTGCTAAGTGTCTTACATGCACTACCCCAGTTAATTCTCAAAAGACCTAGTGTCATTGTTTTGTATGCAGCTGATGCAGCAAGAGCTAGAAAGTAGACACAGGTGACCCGATTGCATAATCTAGGACTTTGACCTTGCTGATGACAGTCTTTGAAAAAGATTGGGAACAGCCTATCCTCCAAGAAGTGTATTCAGGTACCTCCTATGGGTTCAGTGGCTGTATTGTTTTCTCACCCTTGCTGTCACCTGTGTTGCTCTCTGAGGTGGACCAGCACTAGGGTTTCACATGTCCTGCGTTCCTCTGCTGACCGCCATGCTGCACGTGGTCAGAGGCTGACCAGAAGTGGAGGATCAGGACTGTTTATTGCCATGAGCCCCGATGCACTGATGAGGATTGATGTGGTTGTCTCTAACTGTATTTTCCTCTGATTAAAACATCTGGGAAAACATTTTCATATATATAGAAAAGCGTAACAAGGAATAATTTTTAAACCAATATTTCAGTATGCTTTATATTATCTATTTTAGTGTATAATGATTTCATGTATTAAGAAATCTTTAAAATACAGCAATGGAAATATTTGGTTTAATCAGTTAATATTGGTTTCAAAGCTCCTCTGCAGTCAACCATGCTTTTCTTCACCCTCAGTATGCCAAGTGCCTGCCTTCACCTCACTCTCCCTGCTCTGTGAATACTATGGAGATTACACCACATTTCCTTGTGATTTTTTCACACTAATCCCAATCACCTTACCCGTCAGACACAAATCATTCCCCTGAAAGAAAGCTGATGATTACTGTCAATATCAGCACCAATGAGGGGAACACAGTTCAGAAGTTCTTAGCTAATCTGACAACTCAGTTATGGCCGAAAGCTGGTCACCTGGAAGGGGACCATCTGTGGGTAACAGGCCTGACCTGTGGCCACTGTCGGGGTGTGAGAAGATTTAGGGCTCAGGAGAGAGAAGGTTCCACAGCTACTAGTTACGGACTGTCTGAGCCTCCGGAGTGCCACCTCCCAGCTCCCACAAAGTTACAGAACAAGCACGAACACAGAAGCCCTGTTCCCCTCAGGCTTCCCTGTGTCCATAAATGTCACCACCACCCACCCAGGCGCTCTGTTCACTAACCTGCACGTCGTCCTTGATTCCTCTTTGCTCTCATCCCACATCCAGTCCACCTGCAGGCCCTGCTACCTCTGTGTCCAAACTTACCCGAACCTGGCCAGCCACGCGACAGGCTCACTGAACTTAGAATAATGCCCAAACCCCTTCCCAGGGCCCACGAGGCCCCGCCCCCTCTCCTCACTCACCTCTTTCCCACAACAAGCTCAGCTAGTTATGCCTCAGGCCTCGGAACAGGCTCCCACAGCCCGGACCCTCTTCCCCAGACCTTTCCCTGCCTTTCCCCTCATCTGGTTTCAGCTCCAGGAAAAACGCCTCAGAGAGACCTAATCTTTAATGGGAATTTTCAGTAACATACAAAAGTAGCAAAACTTGTATAATGCCCTTGAAGCAGCCTTCTCCTACTTTCAGTGAGTATCAATCCTGGCCAATCTGGTTTTGCTGATACTCTCACCATTGATTATTGTGAAGCAAATCCCAGACATCCCATCATGTCCTGTATGAATATTTCACTTTCTCTTAAAGAGAAATTGAGTCTCTAAAGGACAAGGCAGGTCACCTGCTCCTAAGCAGCTGTCCCTTCCCCTCCTTTCTCTATCCTGTCCCTTGCTTATTGATGTCACTTCACTTTTCACTCCGGCGCTTATTTTGTTCATTATTTGTTACTCTATTGTCTGTCTCCCTCTCCAGTCCCACATATGTCAGGTCCTTGAGAGCAGGGCCTCTGCCTGCCTTGTTCCCATTAAACGCCAGAGGCCTGACAGTGCCTGGTGCACAGAAGGTGTCAGAAGAAGGCAGAGAAGAGAAGCTGCTTCTGCCGAAGTGGTAGCTCTGCTTCCAAGGGCAGGCAGAAGGGGAGGGGCGGGTGGGTGGACAAGTCCACTGACATTCTTCTCATGTGATTGTCTTTCAGCTAAACCACCTGACTCAGTGACTGGAGAAAAAATAATTTGCCCAGGACATATTTTTCTTAAGGCTGGACAGTAAGTGTTTAGGTTTGGGGGCCATTTGGGGAGGTGTCGCTACCATGAGGAGTCCAGAATGTGGACTGCCCCCTTTACTGGGGCAGCAAATGTCTGTCTCTGGGAGGGCTCAGGGCATCCTCCGCACCTGCCCTGGTTGACAATCCCCCGAGGTGCTCAGGGATCCGCGGTGGCCCAGGCTCTGCTGAGGAGGGCAGGATGTGGGAGATGGTGTGCCCCAGGGCTGGTACCTTTGCTCCAGGCAGCTTTTCCGAGTGAAGCCAACGTACCGTGTACATACAGAGGAGTCGGGATGGTGCCACCATACAGCCATCCCTGGTCACTTCGCTCCTGGTCTTGAGGGCATCTGACCCCATGCAGGGCTCCTCACTACCTGGTCAGCCCTCATTGCAGAGGTCAATCTCATGGTGCCTGGGGATGGGCTTCCCTTACCCTTGCTGCCTGCATTTGAGGAGCCCCAAATGCCTAAAGTGCAAAGCCATTACCGTGAGGAGAGCTAGGGCTACAGATAGAGCCACGTGCAGGAACGGTGTCTATCCTGTCTCTTGGGTCACCATCTGCCCTTTCTGTGCTTTAGGGTGGTCGTTGTTGATTACTCTCTGGACCTGGGCAATACCTGGAGTGAGAGAAGCTTGAAAATCACCAGCAAGGACTGTGTGAGTGAATGTTGGGCTGCAGCATCCCTCCAGGCTAGCCAGAGGCCCTGCTTGGGAGGGAGAGACAACCGGGAATGCAGGGGAGGGGAATAACATCACCGGGGAAAGGCCAGCAAGTACAGAAGTAGCCTTTGCAGGTACGCACCTCAGGTAGCATTTCACAGCCAGCTCGGTGCCCTTAGTCCTTTACAGAGGGGCTGTCCCCTTACTCTGGTTTGTGAAATTCACTGGAATGCTTCTACAAGACTTGGGGTAAAGCGAGCTGCCCAGGTCCTGCAGAAACTCTGCCCTCTCTGAACCAAGGTATCATTGAAGGTATGTGGAAAGGACCAATTCGAGATCTAATCAGAGTTCAGAAACAGTGCTGAGGCTCAGCCAACCCTGGACCCACCTTGCCACCTCCCCTGGCCCCAGCTTTGTGGTGGGGAACTCAAGGCTCCATCCTGGATTCCAGCCTGGGTGAGCGGGAGAGGCTGGGGCACTGTGTACTAGGGGACAAGGTCCAGGGCCTCTGGGACACCTAGGCCCTCCAAGTCGGGGTCCCCGGCACAGGGGTCAGGAGGGTGGGAGCAGCTGTGGCCATGTATAGTCAGGGTATGTTTGCACTGCGCTGGTGTAGCAGCGGGCAGGGCTCTGGACCCTCTCATGACCATCACAGCCCTGGCCTCCCATGCCTGTTTGGGGAACACCGGCTGTCACTTTGCAGATGTCATCAACCTCCCTGTGGCCACTCCTCCTTTCTTGTGCTCCTCAGTTGCCCCTCTCCGCTAACTGGCTCTGACCTCTGCAGGGGGACTCTCCCCTCTGTTGCTGGGAAGCTGGCAGGGCCGGTGGGAAGGGCAGGGCTCAGCTCAGGGAGAGGAAGCTGGGAACAAAGTGCTGCTCCCAGGGACCCTCTTTTCCCAGCTCCACAGCATCCGGGCCCCTTAGCCTGGGGCAGCCCGCCATGGGGGACAGAGAGTGTTAGCCTGGAGTGAGGTTCCCCTGGGAGGAGGGACGCGTGTGCCGAATGCCACAGCCCTTGTGTCCAGTTCCAGGTGGTGAGGGTTCCCGCAGCGTGACGGTCCCGTGTGTCTGTCTCCCCTGGTCCCTGCACATCCACCTCCGGACCCGAGATTAACCACCACGTTTCCCAGCAGGAGTCCCGCCACCGGACGGCCCCCGTCCACAGGCACATTGAGAACTCGGGAGCCGCCCGTGGCTCCAGGCCCAGCACAGGGTCACCCTCAGCCCCACTCAGCCTCTCCTTTCGGCCTCCCTGTTTCCTGGGCACAGGTTCTCTCTGCCCCCTTCCCCCGCTGCTTCTCTCAAGCAGAGGCTTGATGTAGGGAAGGGCTGGGCAGCGCGGGTCCATAGATGCTGCACACGTGCCCTTGGTTATGCACAACAACAAGAGAACAGAGCCTGTTCCTTAATCCCCCACATGGACCTGGCCTGTGTGTGGGCTCCCTATAGCCGCTCTCTAACGCTCTCAAGTGCCCGCTCACTTCCTCACTCCAGATGTGCAGACGGAGCCTCCGAGAGAGGGGGCAGCTTGGCCCGAGGTTGCAGAGCGGGGAAGCAGGGGAGGGAGGCTACTGGGAGGTGAGCAGGGTGTCCTGCCTCTGCTCTTGCACCCACACCTCTCTGGGGCCCCAGAGCCCCTCTCGCACCCATCTGTGTGTCGTAGCATTTTGTGGTCCTCACAAAACCCCTGGGCTCTCAGCCAAGGCAGGCAATGAGGGCTGGGTTGTCAGTCCTTGGAGGACTGGGCTTCCTTGACAGGGCTCTGGGGAGAGTCTCTGAGCAGGGCCAGCGGTGGGGTCTGTGGCCCAGGGCTCCACAGTGGCTCTCTGGGTACCAGCCCCGACCTCCTAGAATCTGTCTCCTCAGGTGGGGCAACCAAGTAGAAGGGGGACTGGGAGGACAGTGTGGGCTGGTATGGGATCCAAGTAGCAGGCTCCTGGTCCATGCCGGGACTCTGCTGTGTCTTTTCTGTAGGAAGGGGGACCAGATTACAAGAATGCTCCACCAGCTGCCCAGCAGCCTCCCGAGGAGCCTCCCTCATCACCACCCCCAAAGTTCATCCCCTATGTCAACCCTCTCTACTTCTGTGCCCTCATCCCAGCCCTGCTCCTGTTCCTCCTGATGCTCTGGTGCATCTGGTGGCTGTGCCGCAGGAAGGTGAGTGACCCCTGCCCGCACAGCCTGCATCCAGCCCTCACCAACCCCTGAGGGACCAGCCCCATGCCTGCCCCATGATTCTGCCTGTGGGCAGGTTCCATCAGCTCTGGGGTCCTCACACCAGCAAACAAGGCACAGACTCTGTCCTCCCGTCCCGGGCATAGACACAGCCTGGGCTTCTAGGGGGCCACCTGCTTCGTGCTTTCACCTTCACAAGGAGGTGGCCTATGGGCTGTCCCAGCCCCTGGGGCAAAAGGACCCCAGGCCTCCTGAGACCAGGGCTGCCCCACAGCAGTCAGGCTTATGAAGGACTCAGGTGGACCAAGGCCCCAGGAGTCTCTGCTGTTGGGGGACGAAGAGGGGTCTGCAAGGGCACTGATGGTCCAGAGGGAGAAGGATGCTGGCCGGGAGGATGCTAACCCCGGGGGCAACTGCGCCTTTGGAAACAGCATGGATCCCTGCCCATCTCTGGTGCCTTCCTTCATTCCTTCATCGGTCATCACTAAGTCACCAGGATGTGTAGGGCCCCAGACACAGTCTGGTCTGGTATTGGTAGCTGTGGGGCATTGAGGATAAATGTCACCTTCAGAGGGTGTGGCAGGTGCCCTGACAATGATAAAGGACAGAGACTGGCCCCGGGTGGGAGGGAAGGCAGAGGCGCTGGCCGGCTGGGTTTGCAAGGACACAGGCCAGAGGTGGGTGAAGAAGAGGAACAAGCAGAGCTGAGAAAGGACAAGCAAAGCAGCATAGAAGCCAGCAGGTCAGATTTCTGCAAAGGGCGAGAAGTGAGGAGAGAAAGCGGGGTTGGGGAGAGGGAGGTGGACTGTCATCCCTGAGGGCTGGGAGGCAGGGAGGGCTGCAGGGGCAGGGGAGGGAAGGGGAGAGGAGGAGGGGTGTGGGGAGTGTTCTCTTGTCTTCATATGATGTCAGGGCTGCTGCTGAAAACTCTACCAGGGACCAGGGGCCTTAGTCTGCCTGTCTCCCCCTTGACCCTCCACGGAGGTACCGATTCCCCTTTGATGACTGAGGAGCCTGAGGCTCAGGGAGGTGGAGCCTGTTGGCCACACACCCTCAGGATGTGGGCACCTAGGTTGACACCCCAAAGCCCATGTTTTGATCCCTTACTGCTGCCAAGCAGGGTCCCCTCCTGTCTGCATAGCAGAGCCAGAGCCTTCCATGCCCCTTCCAGCCAGTGTTTATGTCTCTTTAACATCCTAGATCGTCAAGGAGCCACCACCAGCGCAGAAACCAGAAAAAGTAAGTGGTGTGTTTCGTTGTGATGTTGTCAGCATACTTGATGCACACACTGACCTGCACAGAGAGGCCCTCTGACGTGTATGGGGAGATGCCCTCCCCTGTCCCTCCAGCTCCTACCTACCTAGGCAGAGAGAGGTGGCAGAAAGAGGGTAAGAGAGGGCAGGGAGGGATCCCAGAGAGGACCTGAGAGTCACAAAATGTCACCCAGTCAACACGGTTCCCCACCTCCGAAGACAGCCTGAACCAGGGCCTTTATCACTGAATCAGCAACATGGGGTAGCCTATTTCAGGAACAGCTATGATCCCTCCTGATATAAATGGGCTTTTTCTCAATTCCAAAAAGACTCTTTGTAGACTGATCCTCCTCAGGTCTCACGCGAGATTTGGAACAGGATCCTCAGGTTGCAGGCACCTGGTGCCCCTCCGCGGGCTCTGATGTATGCTGGGCTCCATCACCTTGGTCTTCATCCCTGGCGCATGTCAAGGAGAGGGTGTTGGCAGGGTTGGCCTTTAGGGACTGGGGAGCTGAGGAGGGTGGAGGGACTCCTACCGGGCATTGAGCTTTGAGGGAGGCGCAGAGCAGGTGATCACAGGGACCAAGGGTCAGGTGGGGAGGCTGGGCTGACCCAGGGTGGGGCCCAACCCAGGGCCCATAAGAAGTAGTTAGAGCGGGGGTGCCGTGTCCCAAGGCAGGGGGACCTGGGCCTCAGATCTGGTGGGAAACAGCGTCACTGCCCGGGCTGACG
>NC_041233.1:36126297-36136067 GCF_002837175.3 Physeter macrocephalus | reverse complement strand
AAAAAAAAAAAAAACGGACGTCGAGAAATATGCTCCCCACAAGAGAATTACTTTAGCCTTAGAGACACCCAAAGACTGACAGTCATGGAATGGAAAAAGATACTCAAGCAAATGGTAACCAGAGTACAGCATTGATATCTATACTTATATCAGACGACATAGACTTTGAGCTAAAAATGCTCCAGGGACAAAGAAGGTCATTATATAATGATAAAAAAAAAAAACACCCAAAGACTGACAGTCATGGAATGGAAAAAGATACTCAAGCAAATGGTAACCAGAGTACAGCATTGATATCTATACTTATATCAGACGACATAGACTTTGAGCTAAAAATGCTCCAGGGACAAAGAAGGTCATTATATAATGATAAAAAAAAAAAAACAGACAATCCATCAAGAAGACATTGCAATTGCACATATATATATGCACTCAATATCAGAGCACCTAAGTATATAAAGCAATTATTAACAGAACAAAAGGCAAAAAAAACCACAATAATATGTGAGGACTTTAATAACCACTCTAAACAATGGAAGGATCATCCAGATAGAGAATTGATAAGGAAGCAGCAGATTTGAACAAAATTATAGACCAAAAGAGACCTAAAAGATATACACATTTCATTTCATACAACAGCAGCAGAATATAACATCTTCTCAAGCACCTATGGACCATTTTCTAGGACACGTCATATTTTAGGCCACAGGCAAGTCTCGATAAATTGAAGAAGACTGACATCATGCCATGCATTTTCTCCAACTACAACTGTATGAAACTAGGAATGAATATCATGAGGAAAGCTGGAAGATGCTAAATTACATGAAAGTTAAACAACGCATGACTGAGCAACCGGTGGACCAGAGAAGACTTTTTTAAAAAGAAACAAATTTCTTGAAAATTGAAAAGGCAAACACAGTATGTAAACCAGATCATGAAGTATGCAACAAAAACATTTCTAAGGAGGAAATTTATAGAAGTAAATGCATATTTTAAGGAAAAAAATATTTCAACCTAAGGCACTATTTAAAAAAGCACAAAGTTAGTAGAAGGAGGAAAATAATAAAGATTGGAGCAGAAATAAGTGAAATAGAAAACAAGAAAACAATATAAAAGATTAACAAAATGAAGAGTTAGTTTTCTGGAGAACATAAACAAAATTGACAATAGTTTAGTTAGACTAAGCAAGTAAAAGAAAGAGAAACCAAATTTATAAAAATTATAAATGAAGGAGAAGACATGAAAACTGATACTACCAAAATTAAATTAATTACAAAACTTTACTATTTAACAACTATACATCAACAAATCGGACAATATTGAAGAAACAGGGAAAGTACTAGAAAGTACAACCCACGAAAACTAAATCCTGAAGAAACAGAAAATCTTAACAGACCAATAATGAGTAAGGAGATTCAATTAGTAATCAAAAACATCCAACAAAGAAAAGCTCAGAACCAGATGGTTATACTAGTACATTCTACAAATGTTTAAAGAAGAATGAACATCAATCTTTCTCAAACTTTTCTGCAAAAAATGAAGAGGAAGAAACACTACCAAAGACACTTTACAAGGCCAGCACTACCCTGAATCCAAAGCCAGAAAAGGACATTTAAGAAAGGAAAACTATAGCCCAATATTCCCAGTGAATATAATGGAAAAAATCTCAACAAAGTACTGGTGAACCATTTAAAGGATCATACACCATAATCAAGTGGGATTCTACCCTGGAATGCAAGGATGGTTCAACATACACAAAACAATAAATGTGATAGATTAATACATTAAAGGATGTTCAACATCCTACTCATTAGGAAAATGCAAATCAAAACCACAATGAGATATCACCTCACACCTTTTAGAATTCCTATCCAGGTGCACTGATGGGTGGAGATGCTTGGAGGGATCCATTTCAAAAGCCCATGTCCTCACTGCAAGGGGTCTATAAAATGTACATTTAGCTTTTCCACCACTACGGTGCAGGAAAGCCAAGTAGAAGGGATGACATACAAAGGTTGACTGAACCAACAGACAGAACCTGTCACTGTGGCATTGAGTACAGCTCACCACGTGAAGAGGCTGAGGGGACACATACATGCAACTCTGTCCCCCAAAAGTGTCCTCTCTCCCCTCAACTCTCTTTGGGTAAAGAGTTTTTTGTGGCATGTGGTCTGCAGTGGTTCGGAGCCAGCTCATAGTGCCTTGTGAGATTTTCAGGAATTTTGTGAGCTAGCTGTTTTAACACAGCCATCATCAAAAACCATATTAAGTAAAGTATTAATAAATTATATAAACTCAATAAATATCCCAAACTCAGCACTTCCTAATTCTTTTACTAGTTTTCACTATTGAATATCTTGCTGCGGATGGTACCGCAACTGTTGGGTCTGTATGTGGGCTGTGGTGCCCTGCTCCTGTGCATTTCTGCCCAACTCCACATCTAATGACATCAAGTCAGCCACGATGGGGGCATCTATGGCATATGCTATAAATCGGGGCTTCATTTCTTGGTTCACTGATTATCTGGACTTAAGAATGTGAGGGGGAAAAGTTAATTCAGTTTAAACTAAAAATTATGTCCTGTCTGAATTCATTCCATTGTGATTAGTGCAAAAATTTGAAAGAATATTCTTCAACTGTTAAACTATTCTCTATTTTGAAAAAGACATCACTCAAAACACTGAGAAACAAGTGAAATGCAGACAGCTGTCTTCATTGTTTCATTTTCGTGTTAACTTTACCGCAAATGAAAATACCACCTGACATTCCTGTTGGAACTACATGCTGAGAGCCAGTTATTAAACACTTACCAGCACACCACCCATGAGACCCAAATGCTTTGGAATTCTGGGCACTGGAATACCAGAGAAACCCTTCTGGTGTTGGAAAGGGGGCAGGAAATCCTCCAAAGGGCAGGAAGAAAACAGAATACAAAAAGAGAAGTCAGAGGGAACTGGAAAAGCAGGTGCAACGCAGTTAAAAAAAAAGTAAGAATTAAGTCAGGAGTGTTTTGCAAGGACTGTTTATGAGCAAGGCATATGGTCTGGACACAGAAACCCATTCCATATCTCTTAGGGGTGATTTTCATTCATTTATTCAACAAATACAAACCTCTGCTCATCCTGTAGATAAAAAGATGAATACAGTGGAGCCACTACTGCACATTCAGTAAGAGGGAAGAAAGCCTAGTTATAGTAGGATCTACTGAAGCCTGTGTTAATGGTGTGGGAAAACTGTTGCAGGATCAGGGATGAATAGTCACTAATCATGTGCTACCTAAGAAATGCCCCATCAAGGAGGTGACATTAGCTCTGGAGTTTGATGGATCAATAGGAGTTTTCCAAGAAGCAATGGTGAAAATAGCACAGGCAAAGAAGGTCTAGGCATCCTCCGGTCATGAGGAAAAGGTTGAGAGACACAAGTTTAGTAGGACACAGAGCCACCCCTAAATGATACCCTTCTATTCATACTAAGCCATCCAGACCCACCTGTGACTCCATCCCCACTGAGTGCATCAGGGGAGGGAAAAGGAAGAGGGTCACAGTAAGAGCCATCAAGTTGCACAGCTCCTTTCTCTATAGACCTCAGAACAGCTTACCTTCATTAACCCTCATGTCCTCAGGCTACCCTGGGAGGTGGGAGCAGGCACCCACCCCCCATCTGATGCCCTGCCCGGGTCACAGTCCAGATGGCGGGCTGAGGTACTCATACTTGCCCCGCCTGCCAGACAGAGCAGGTAGAGCAGGGGCGCAAGTCAGGGGTCCTGATCCCCAGTGCAGAGACTCACAGAAGTTCTGCCCACACTCCAGGGGCCAGTACCTAAACTGAAGGCTGAGAGAGGACTACTTTTATCCCCAATAGAAATTATAATCCAGTGCTATGCCCTTCCACAGCTAGCAAATTTATCCTGTGTGAGGACTGCCAGGTTTGCTGTCAGGGTTACAGAGACAAAGCTCAGGGTGTGTGGAGCCTGCTGGGGCCCCAACACTGTCCTTGCTATTACCCAGCCTGACCCTCTCCTGCTGGAGAAAGACTGCATGTCTATTTATCTGTGTACCCCACAGGACTTCATGAGGTGGCAAGTAGCACACTCTCAGGAAGTGTTGGCTGCACTGGACTTAAGGGCACTCTTTTGTACCCAGGTTCTCAAACCAGCAAATGGGAAGGCAGGATTACATGATAACTATGAGAGTAAAGCAGACATCCGATGGTTTGGTTTGAATTTATGCTGCCAGCATCCTTCCTAAGCAAACCTAATTTCAGTTTGAGGGGATTACCAGGCTCTCTGAAGCAGCTCAATCCCTGTATTTTTCCAAGATTAGTTCTCCAGTCCTCCCTTTGATGCTGGGATCTATTCTCTCCTCCCCCATCGCTTCTCACCCTCACCAAAACCTTCTAACTAATCTTCTTGACTAAGGTGGCCAGAGCCGGTCTTTGTCGTTGGTATCTAAAAAACCCAGACTGCTATAGATGCAGCAACTCACCCTGACTCAGAGCGCAATGCCACCTGCTTTCACCTTCAAGATTCCATCACAGAGGAGGGACCACACCGCACAACTCTGCCACCCAGAGGCCAGGCTCAGTACTGCCCCGCCTCTGTCAGCATCCAGGCAGCAGCTGTTATACTGACACAAGGCTTCCACCAGTCAGTTTGACTTGGTTGACAACTCTAGTATGTTTGCACCCTGAATCACAGCAGAGATTTTTTTCCTTGCTGCTCTGCATGCCAGCTTTCCTCACAAATCATCAGATGTGCTTGGACACTTTAAACCCCTGGACACAGGAGCTGCTGCAGCACAGGTGACCAGAGGGTAAAAGCTGGACAGTAACATCCAGACATGGCGGGTTGGGTCTGGAGCTGTTCCTGTTCCCTGCTCCCACACCTGGGGGCAGCCATCTCTCCACCAGGCCCTGCCCCTGCACCAAGTGTGGGTCTCCCTCTCCACTCTTCTGAAGTGACCACAATTTCTCTTCACACATTCATCCACTTGCTTCTCCTCTGCTCACCTGTCAACTGTCAAATGCCCTCTTGTGACAACCTGTTGGGCACTAACAGGTGAATCAGCCTCTGCTTTGCCCTTGAGGTGCTCACGGCTGCAGGGGAGACACACAATGGCCATAACTGAGGGTGGCACCCAGGAGGAAAGGGAGCCATCAGCCCTTCTGGGAAGACATTCATCCCTGCCCTTCCCTGATCTGCTCCACCAGCAAGTTCTTGAGGCTTGCAAACCCATCTTCAAGCGCCCCCTCAGCTTGTGAGAGGTTTCCTGGACCACAATCAGCTGAGTGTTCCGAGTATTCATCATTAACAAATATGTATCCTGAGCCCAGGAGGACCATGAGGAGGGTATAGCTCCGCTCCTTCCTCACAGGAACATCACTTGAGTTCAACTTAGCTCCTCCCTCTCGCCCGGCCTCCTGCCCCACCTGTAAAAGGAAGCACAGGTGCCTGCCCTCCTTCTCACTATCTTGGCAACAGGAGTCTGTCACACATGTTTTGCATATGTCACCTCCTTCCATCTTCAACACACCTGGAGGGTCATCACCCTCTTTCACAGATGAAGAGGACCCAAGTCCTGCAATACTAAGCATCCTGCCCCATGTCGCCTGCAAGGATGAGGCGCAGCTGGGATTGAAACCCAAGTGTGTGTCCCCAAGCCTGCTTTGGTTGCACTGGCCATGTCGCCCTCCCAGAGCCCCCAGAGGTAAATACCAAGTCAACCATGTGACCCAAACACCAAATGAGGGCATGTTGAGGGTTTAGCCCTCCTTTTCCTGCCTCCTCTCCAACTTCTCCCAGTCTTTTACTCCATCAAAAAGTCAGATTCTCTGTCTAACCCCTGAGCTTTCAACAGCTCCTGAGGAAACTCACGCCAGTGTTACCCTTCATCCCACTCCTGTGTGACCCTGGGATTCATTTTCCGTTTTATCCTGAAAGCATGTCCACTGTGCCACCAGGGACAACTGAGCCTCTCCTAACATCCTTTCCAAACTGATTCCTCAAAGGAGATGCCATTGACATGAGAGATTAATGACAGCCAATGTTCCTAGAAGAGAGAGAAGTGGCCATATCGATCCAGTGAGTGACCCTGAACAGACCACCTCATCTCTCTCAGCCTCAGTTTACCATCAATAAACTGCGGTTGGGCTAAATTACCTCCACAGTCCTTTCCAAATCTACCAACGTATGACTCCAGCTGGGATGAAGCTGGAGTAATTACTTTTTTAAAACTCAAAACCAAAAATATAATTAAGAAATAAGAAAAGATATTTTTTAACCCTGAACATAATACTGGGAAATGTAATACAGCAATGTATAAAAAGGGCAATACATCAAGACCAATTAGGGATCACCCCAGAAATGCAAGTCTGATTCAGGTTTGAAATATCAATATAATTTACCACATCAGCAAAATGGAGAAGGGAAACATGATTATCTCAATGAATGAAGAAAAAGTTGGAATAAGTTCAAGTCCAGCATCATAATAGGAATAGCCTGACAAAAGGCATCTGCACAAATTCTCTCAGCTAACCTTACCCACAGTGGTTCAATGCGGACAGCTTCTCCCTGAGATCTGGAACTTGACAAGGATGCCCTCTCTCCCCCCGAGAAGGTCCTGTATCAGTGTGGGGATGATCCTGTGCAGTTGCTCTTCTGATAGAAGCCGACTCTCAGAATCATCAAGAAGTGTCTGATGAGGACAGGGGTGTAAGAAAAGTCATGACTGGGACTTTCAACTCTGGGTACCAAGACATGGGGTTCCTACACATGACCATTCTCTGTCAAAGGCTGCTGACCACATGTAGGTTCACATTCCTAGCTCACCAAGCACATAAACCTCAAGAATTAATTGGAACAGGCCCTGACACCTGTTACCTCCTTCAGAAAGGACCCTAAGTCTCTAGAACAGAAGACCAATCCCATCAGCAATGAGAAGAATGTGACTTAAGACCACAAAGAGATGATGAATCGATAGGAAAATATATAAAAAGAGGACAACACCAAGTGTCATGAAGAACATGAAGCAAGGAAAACATCATAGGCTATTGGGAGAAGTACACCAGATTGTCTCAATTCCAAAACACCATTTATTTAAAATATTCCATTATTTCAAATACCACTCCCAAAATGCTTTTGATCACTTCCAATTTATGTTGTACGTATTGAAATATCTAAACTTACTAGAGAAGGATTTTAGCATATATCACTCTTCTTTTATGCATATAAAAATGAAGGTAATAAAATCAATTGGTTAAGGTATGGTAGGTATCATGATGTCAGGACAGCAGTGTCCCAGGCCTAGTGTGCAGGCTGATGAGAAAAAAAAATGGTAATAAAACAATCTGAGTAACACATGGTCCCTGTCCTCAGGTCAGGGTACCTCTGGGTGTCCATACATGAGGGACAATGACAGACAACGTGTCAGAATCGCTGGAGGCGTTTCTAACCAATGAATTCTCCCTCTTTCCTTGTCTTAAAGCCCCAAGTAAAATGATCAACCATCCTGGTTTGCCACCCAAAGACCCTCATCCCCCTGCACGTGGGTCTGGTTGTTTACCCTCCCCAGCACTCACAAGGATGAACGTCACCACCAGGGTGACCCACCGAGGTCACTGAGGGAGTGTGGCAGCCTTTCGCTACCTGGGATGGGGAGGATTTGCCAGAGTGTCTGCTGGAAGCTCAAGAGGGAGAAACTCTGCCCACTGGATGGATGCGCCTCATCCCTCTGACTCAGGTCTTCTTTGTTTTCAGGTCACAGAAGGCGAATGATATTTGGAAGGACATTTACGAATTAGTGGATGAAATAGTGGAGAAGTACACAAAGTACGGCTAGTGTTTTCTTCTGCTGGGCAGGGTACATAGCTCTTTAGACTCGGTGGTCACAGAAGTCCCTTTGGTCAGGAGCACAGAGTCCAGGGGGGTGTTCTGAAGCAGAAAGGACAGATCACACTGGTTCCATCAGGTCTCAGCAGCTTTCTTGGCTCCTGCCTGAGGTCAGGCCACATTGTCTGCCCTTCAGGACCGCAAGATTCATAAACAGGCAAACCAGTAACCAAGCACCGAGTTAAATTGTGCCAAGGGCTAAAAGAAAACTGAGAAAGAATTTCTTGTAACTTTAAGGAAAAAACAAGTATTCTTATTTTTTTAAAGTCAAGTATGACTTTCTAAGGGATGTGGGATTTTGAACTAGATCCTAAAGAATGGGGAAAAAAGGGTAGGAGAACGATCAAGGAGATTTCTTGTGGAGTGAGTGGTCTATTTGACTGGAGAGTATCATTAACTCAGGGAAGGTGAGAGATGAGTCTAGACAGAGCACTGTGGAGCCAAAACCACTGAGGCTCATAATGCCAGGCCAAGGGGCTTAGAATTCCGCTGTGAGTAATTGGGAGCTATAGATGATTCTTGAGCAAGTGTCTAATATGATACATGAGGTCCTCCAGGTAGAAAAATCTGATAACAGTGGTTAAAATGATTTGTAACAAGAGCCAAGGGCAGTAGAGAGCACAGCTAGGGACCTATGGTAGCAATTAAGAGAAAAAGTAATGAGGGTCAATGGAGCAGAAGACAGTGGAAGGAGAGAAAAGGGAGGGATGTGTGAAAGGCTGAAAAGAGGTAGAATAATTTCTTTGAGATGGGCAGGACATGGGGAGGTGGGCAAGGAGAGAAAAGGGGTGAGTCTCAAAGAATTTTACAGTAGAAAAGAGGCCAGTTGGGAGGCTCCTGCAGAAGTGCATGAGTATCTATCTTCTTGTGCATGCCTCCGTGTGTGTGTGTGTGTGTGTGTGTGTGTGTGTGTGTGTGTGTGAGAGAGAGAGAGAGATTATGGGGGGTTGGGAGTATAGGGAGGGAGCAGGAAGGCCCCACAACTCCACAGGCCTCAGAATCCTTTACTAAGTTATAGGAACTTCCAGTGTTCAGGAAACGGGTCCCCAAAGCAAAACACTTGGAATGGGAGCAGGGAAATTGACATGCAGCCCCTGCCTGGTTGCTTGTTGACTTCGTCTTTATACTCCTCCAGCCCTAACCTGCGGATGTCCTTCATCACCTACTCCACACTGGGTCACACCCTCATGAAGCTCACCTCAGACAGGTAAGTGCTGCTTTAATCCCCCAAGGCAGGCCTGGTGGGAGTGGCAACAGGGAAAAACAGGGAACTGAGGGGTTCCCTGAGACCTCATGCGGACCCACTGAGTGCAGGCTGGGCCGTCCTGGGCTCCCCTCAGTGTCCACTCTGACCCCCAGCCCCGGCTCCATGGCTCCCACTGACCCCTGGCTGCGCTGGCCCTGGCAGACCCCGTGCTGCTAGACCATCTCCGCCCCCTCTAAGCCCTGCCCTACACCTGGCCTGTGTCCTCTCAGCGCTCTTCCCTTTTCTGAGAACTGGCTCACTGCAAGGACTCCTGGGATCTGCTGGAGCAGATGTGTGGGCCCTGTGTGAACACTGGCCTGTGTTGGGCACCTGCTCTGTGTGTCACTCTCTGCTCTGGGCCAGTGGGGGAAGAGGGGAGGCACGGTCAGAACCAGGAGGCAGGCGTGGGCAGTGCTGAAGTGCTGGAGCTTCAGTGCAGGGGAGCTTGGTCCCTTGGTGGGTCTGAGACAAGGGAGCCCGTGAGTGTGGGCTGGGGTGCGGGAGGGAAGCATGACACACCAGCATCCTAGGTGGGCCGTTAGGAGAGCCCAGCGATGTGCCCAAAGCCCTGGAGGTGGGAAGATATGGAGCTCCTGAGTAGCCGGGAGGTTCCGATGCTCATGATGCAAATGACCGGAA
>NC_041233.1:36123500-36125546 GCF_002837175.3 Physeter macrocephalus | reverse complement strand
CCTGCTCTCTGCTTTAACAGAGGCCGACTGCCCATCCCCATGGCAGCCTGGGGTCACTGTTCTTCCTCCCACATGGACGCGCCTCAGGCCTCTTTTCCAGCTTATGGTGTATTTCTTCAGGAGCACATGAAGCCCAGGAGCCCTAGACTTAACGGAGCAGCTTGACTGCTTCCTTTAGCACCGACCCAGAGGGGGAAGTGGCTTGGAGGGTCCAAGTCCACCTCAGGGGTCTGTGGCAGGGGAGGAGGGGACAGGGCAGGGGTATCAGCAGAGTACCTTTCCACACTCAGCCTTGCCTGTTGGAAGGTGATGTGCCCTCACCAGGGACCCCTTAGGTGCCAGCAGTACCACCCATCACATTGGGGGTGATGAATTCACAGCTGTGCATCCATGGGTGCTCCCCCCTCACCACGGACAGTCAAGGCAGGGTGCTTGCTGAGTCCCACGAGGTCTGCATGCCTGAGACAGGTATGAGCACATTGAAAGCCAGGCCCTACCCATGGGACCAGCAAAGCAGCATCCTCCACGCTCACTGAATAGGGGACAGAGAAGCATTGACCAAGGCCTGTCAGTGTCAAAGACACAGGCAGAAAGGTCACCACAGGGCCACGTGTGTCCTCTCTGGTCCAGGCAGGTCTCTACAGCGCTAAATGGCACCAGGACAAGTGATCTGTTTTGTAACAGTCAACCCTCATTCCTCCTCAACCTCCTTTACTATTTTTTTTCAGAAATGAAATTCGTGATGGTCTTAGCAGACTTCAGAATATAGTACCTACAGGAGCCACACACATGCAGGAAGGATTGAAAAAGGTACAGATCCTACAGCTCTGAGACTTTATTCTGCTTTATGAAGTTCTTACAGTATTATTGCATCATCTCACTGCCCTCCACCAATTTCCTTCATTTTGTTGCAGGCAAATGAGCAGATTGAAAGGGTTTACTCCAAAAGTAAGCTGCCTGCTGATGTCACTGTGCTCAGGTGGGACAGAGCCAGGCGTGGGCCTCAGCGAGGGCTGGTGCAGACCCCCTCTGCCAATTCCTAGCGCTGACCCTCGGAGCAAGTCCCTTGCCCTCTCTGTGCTGCAGGTTCCTCCTCTGCGCAGTGAGGATGAAAACCACCCCCAGAGACGCTTCCAAGAACCCCACGGCATCATGCATTACATTCCTGGTTCTTACTAGATATTAAGTTCTTGACCTATGGTTGGGCTGCATGAAAAAGAAAAGAGAATTTCCAGGGACGGCGAGCAGACAGGGTTCAGTTTAGGGAACAGAGACTGTTCCTGAGACTGTCCCCCTGGCTGCCCACACTTTGTCCACCACGGTTCTGGCTCTGCCTCCTTTCCCTTGAGCCTCTTCCCTCCGGTTGACTCTCATCCTGTGACTGTGCCTCCGACTGTGGAAATGGCTGTACTTGGCCCAGACCACCTGCATCGAGACTGTAGGGTTGCAGCCCTTGTCAGTAAGGATGCATGGGCTGCTGGGGAAAGGCGGGAGCTGGGCGGGGGCTGCTGCCCAAGCACCTTGACAGTCATTCTGGCTGCTCCTCCCTGCGCTCACCTGAGGGGCTTGTCCTCGTCCCATGAAGTAGCTGCAGTTGCCTTTCAGGGCAAACGCTGTGCCACCTGCCCATAGTGAGGGTCCACTAGGAAGAGCTCTGATCTGATCTGTCCATGGAGCCTGAGGCCCCCGAGCCAGACAACTGGGCCCTCCAAGGTCCAGACTCTGCTCTAAGCCCACCTGCTGCAGAGGCTGGGGACTGGCGGGACTGGGCTCCCTGCAAAACCTTCCTCAGCTTTACAGGGTCCAGCCCACCCAGGCTTTGAGACTTTATCCTCAATGTGCCTCAGTCTGGAAGCCTTTGCTGGTCAGCTGGCCCCTCTGGCTTCCTGCGGCTCCTTGATCTTTTCCTGTCATTAGTCACTTGTCATTCACTATGAATCATAGCTTCTGCTTGGCTGTATTTTTTATTTTTATCATTCAGTTCATTGTTTTTCTTCCAGTCTTTTATTATGGAAAATTTCAAACCTATAGCAAAGTGAAAGTAAA
>NC_041233.1:36115595-36122317 GCF_002837175.3 Physeter macrocephalus | reverse complement strand
TTCCTTCATTTTGTTGCAGGCAAATGAGCAGATTTCGAGAGTTTTCTACAATAGTAAGTTGCCTGCTGATGTCACTGTGCTCAGGTGGGACAGAGCCAGGCGCGGGCCTCAGCGAGGGCTGGTGCAGACCCCCTCGGCCAATTCCTAGCACTGACCCTTGGAGCAAGTCCCTTGTCCTCTGTGCTGCAGTTCCTCCTCTGCGCAGTGAGGATGAAAACCACCCCCAGGGATGCTTCCGAGAACCCCATGGCATCATGCATTACATTCCTTGTTCTTACTAGATATTAAGTTCTTGACCTATGGTTGGGCTGCATGAAAAAGAAAAGAGAACTTCCAGGGACGGTGAGCAGACAGGGTTCAGTTTAGGGAACAGAGACTTCCTGTGACTGCCCCCCGGCTGCCCACACTTTGTCCACCACGGTTCTGGCTCTGCCTCCTTTCCCTTGAGCCTCTTCCCTCCGGTTGACTCTCATCCTGTGACTGTGCCTCCGACTGTGGAAATGGCTGTACTTGGCCCAGACCACCTGCATCGAGACTGTAGGGTTGCAGCCCTTGTCAGTAAGGATGCATGGGCTGCTGGGGAAAGGCGGGAGCTGGGCGGGGGCTGCTGCCCAAGCACCTTGACAGTCATTCTGGCTGCTCCTCCCTGTGCTCACCTGAGGGGCTTGTCCTCGTCCCGTGAAGTAGCTGCAGTTGCCTTTCAGGGCACACGCTGTGCCACCTGCCCATAGTAAGGGTCCACTAGGAAGGGCTCTGATCTGGTCTCAGGCTCCTCGTCTGTCAAGTGGGTCCTGGGCTGAGGCCCCTTCTCCCTCCAGGCGCTCTGGGTGGTGGGTACTCGGGTCAGGGTGACCTCTCCCCAGGAGGAGGAGGTGTGGGAGCAGTGCTGTGGGCCTGGCAGCCTGAGGCAGGTCACTCCAGGTGCCTTGCTGACCAGGCCACTCCCTCCTTCTTCTGCAGACAGCAGTGCTTCCAGCCTGATTATCACTCTGACTGCTGGACCACTGCTGCCAACAACGTTACGGAAAACTAAGAGTGAAGTGAGTCCTGTCCATCATTACCAGCTTTGTGCTCCATGCATTGGGGTATTTTTACTCAAACCGTTTTTTCCCTCTTAGGCTGACAAAGCTCGGGATATGGGGGCCAAAGTTTACTGCCTGGGTGTGAAAGACTATAAGAAAGACCAGGTAATTCAGAACAGCTAACCAGGTGTTCAGCTAAGCAGGTGCCACTCTTGAGCCCAGATGGGGAAAACTTTCAAAGGCAGCTGTCCCAGAGACCCCCAGAGGATGGCCCTCTACCCACCCCAGGTGTTTGGAGAACAGGTAGCCACGGCCAATGAATAGCAAGTGTTGTGTAAACCTACACACCAGAGGTGTGGATGGAGGAGCTTTCCACTCGCTAAGTGTGGGCTGCTGGCAGACACCAGGATGTGGCCCTTGGAGTCCAACACAGCAGAAGGCAAGAGCCTGTCTCCTGGGACAGGATCTGCTGTGTCCTCAAGCCCTGGCTGTGTGCCAACCATCTCCACTTCCCTTGTAGCTGCATGATATTGTAGAAAGAAAAGACCAAATGTATGGGATAGATGAATTCAAGTCCCTGGAAAAGCTTGTTACCTCGGTGAGTGTGGGCTAAACGTGAGAGGGGAGATGGGGTGTCTTCTCCCTATGCCTCTGACATCAGTCTCCCTGACCCTGCCACCCCACTGTCTGTTCCAGCTGGTGGAAAATTCCTGTATGGAAGTGATGGCTGGGGACACTTACTTTGTCTGTTTAGGAGGTAGGAGCCAGAATCACATATCTATACAGAAATTTGTGTCTCTATGTGTGTGTGTGTGTGTGACACATTTGGGTGGTGTGTGGGTGTTGTGACTGTGGGGTGTGTGTACATGGTGTGTTTCTGTATGTGGTGTGATTGTGTGTGTGTGACGTATGTGTGGTTTGAGTGGAGTGAGTGTGTATGGTATGTGTGTGTGGTGTCTATGAGTGTGGTGTCTGTGTGTGATGTGTGTGTGTACGAGGTGATTGTATGGAAATCTGTCCAACACATGAGTGTGCAGATATATGTCAGTGTGTCATTGTATGACGCATGCATGTTGGGAGTTGTGTGTGGATAGGCATGTGTAATTACTTTTATCATCCAGCTTTATTGACATGTATTTGAAATATAGCTCTGGATAAATTTAAGGTATACCACATAATGGTGTTGACTTGAATACATATATTGCAAAAAGGTGACCAAAATGAATTTAGTTTATAAAACTAAAACAAAAATTTCTTTTAAAAATCAAATATATACTTTAAAACCCTCAACAATACTTAGCAAATGAAGTCCAACAACACATAAAAAATATAATACATCAAAACTAATTAGGGGCTTCCCTGGTGGTGCAGTGGTTGAGAGTCCGCCTGCCGATGCAGGGGACAAGGGTTCGTGCCCTGGTCCGGGAAGATCCCACATGCCGCGGAGCGGCTGGGCCCGTGGGCCGTGGGCGCTGAGCCTGCGCGTCCGGAGCCTGTGCTCCGCAACGGGAGAAGCCACAGCAGTGAGAGGCCCGCAGCCAAAAAAAAAAAAAAAAAAAAAAAACCTAATTAGGGATCAAGCCAGAAATGCAAGTCTGATTCTGTATATGAAATATCAATGTAATTTACCACATCAGGAAGATGGAGAAGGAAAACATGATTATCTCAATGGATGAAGAAAAAAGTTGGACACAGTTCAAGTCTGACAAAGACATCCAACAAATACTCACAGCCAACACTACACCCACTGGTTCAATGGGGTCAGCCTCTCCCTGAGATCTGGAACTTGACAAGGATGACCTCTCTCCCCCAGAAGGGTCCCTGCATCAGTGTGGGGAGGATCCTGTGCAGTTGCTTTTCTGATAGAAGCCCTCTCTCTGTGAGCTCTGTGCGTGCCAGCTCGTACGTCCACATCACTGGGATTTGTGGAGCTGAGGTGGGTGGATAAGCACACGCTCCCACTGGTAACAGCACACAGCTGGATGCAGCTGGACGCAGACCCAGGAAGCTGGGCCTGGCCGCGGTGCAAGGCTACAGTGCAATAGGCCATGGGGTCACACAGAGCAGTGTTTATATGTGAGCTCTGCTGCCCACGAGCATGAAACCGGCACAAAATGCTGAGTACCTGTGAGCTCCACTTTTGTTGCCAAGAAGTAGAAACAGCAACACCCACTATCAGGTCTGCAGTGAGACGTAGATGCAGTGGAGCTCACAGTGACTGGCACAGGATCTAGAAGCTGGTGGCCCTCACCAACAGGAGCTGGCACTAACACTTCCATCACTGACCCCTGGTGCTGCCCCCACCCCTAGGCTGAGCCCAAGGTGGGGAGGGAAGTGGTTAAAGAACATCCAGGATGAAAGCGTCTCCAGC
Organism: Physeter macrocephalus; assembly: GCF_002837175.3. Taxonomy (NCBI): domain Eukaryota; kingdom Metazoa; phylum Chordata; class Mammalia; order Artiodactyla; family Physeteridae; genus Physeter; species Physeter macrocephalus. Next base: position 36,118,924 of record NC_041233.1, on the reverse strand, counting down.
TGAGCCTGCTGTGGGTGGCAGCTGTGTGACTCCCCTTGAATCCCACACTGTGACCTGCAGTGAGAAGTGGGGACATGGGTCACTGCTTCTCTGGTGTCACGTCTGAGCCGTGCAGCACCCTGACAGCTTCAATTCTCTGATTATGTCCCTGAGACATACACAGCCCTGTCAAACCATAGAGGAAGATGCCCATTGTCATTCATGCCCTGTGGTGGCCCAGCTGAGGTGACAGGTACCCACCGCACACCCTCTGCAGGTGTGGCCCAGCACTGCTGCTCTGACCTTTACAGCTGCTGTCATCTTGTCAAAAGCTGCCACACAGCATGACTGACACTTGGAGGGAAAGCTCAAGGCAGGAACCTGGACCCCAATAAAGTAGAAGAAGCTGTTCATCAGGCTGTCGTTCTGAATAAGTCAGTGGGCCGGGTGTGAGGAAGCCGGGAGTGTGGAGCATGAGGCACGTGCCCTCTTCAGCCTCTCGGCCTCCCTCCAGGACTAGGAAGAGGCCTCTGCTGGCCTCCCTGCCTCCAGGCCTGTGCTCCAGCCATCCTTTGCACAGGGCCTGAGGGGCAGAGAAGGCCACTTCCCTACCCCAGCCTGACCATGGAGGCTGAGGCCCCGAGGAAGATGCCCATTGTCATTCATGCCCTGTGGTGGCCCAGCTGAGGTGACAGGTACCCACCGCACACCCTCTGCAGGTGTGGCCCAGCACTGCTGCTCTGACCTTTACAGCTGCTGTCATCTTGTCAAAAGCTGCCACACAGCATGACTGACACTTGGAGGGAAAGCTCAAGGCAGGAACCTGGACCCCAATAAAGTAGAAGAAGCTGTTCATCAGGCTGTCGTTCTGAATAAGTCAGTGGGCCGGGTGTGAGGAAGCCGGGAGTGTGGAGCATGAGGCACGTGCCCTCTTCAGCCTCTCGGCCTCCCTCCAGGACTAGGAAGAGGCCTCTGCTGGCCTCCCTGCCTCCAGGCCTGTGCTCCAGCCATCCTTTGCACAGGGCCTGAGGGGCAGAGAAGGCCACTTCCCTACCCCAGCCTGACCATGGAGGCTGAGGCCCCTGCGCCAGACAACCAGACCCTCCAAGGTCCAGCCTCTGCTCTAATCCCACCTGCTGCAGAGGTTGGGGGCTGGGGGGACTGGGCTCCCTGCAAAACCTTCCTCAGCTTTACAGGGTCCAGCCTACCCAGCTTTTGAGACTTCACCCTCAGAGCACCTCAACCCCAAAGTCTTTCCTGGTCAGCTTGCCCCCTGGCATCCCACAGCCTTTGCTCTGTTCCTGTCATTAGTCACATGTCACCCAGTAGGAACCATGACTTCTGCTTGGCTCTGTCCATGTCTTTATTTTTATTGATCAGTAAATTCTTTTTCTTTCAAACTTTTATTATGGGTAATTTCAAACCTGCAGCAAAGTGGAAACAATTGTACAGTGGGCACCCCTATCTCCACCACCTGGATTCGCACTTAATATCTGACTGTATTCTCTTTCATATGAATGTATCTAGCTCTCTTTCTCTGTCTCACTGTCTTCATCAGTCCATCTGATTTTTTGATGCATTTCAAAATAAATTAGTCATCAGGCTACCGCACCACATATCTTGAATTTGGAAACAATTTTTGTTAAGATTTCTCTTTTTGAAATTCAGCAAACTTAAGTGTATCATTTGATGAGTTCTGACAGATGCATACAATACCTGTGTAACCACAAACCCCATGGAGAGTCACAGCACTACATTTGCCCCCAGAAAGTCCCCTCATCTCCCTTCCCATACAATCCCTGGTCACGGTTGGTCCAGGGATTGGTCAGTGTCCAGTTTCTCTCAAAGTGACTGTCCCAAGCAGCATGTGGTGCTCCCAGACCCACCCGCCCCAGGACAGGTCACATCCACCTGTGCGCCCGTGTCAGTCTCAGGCAGGCTAGATGCCCTTTTCATGCTCAGCTCCACCAGCCTTCTCAGGGAGACGCCTGCCTCCCCAGCTCCTCTATCTGGAGCCCCCGGCTGGCCTGGTGTACAACTTTTCTTCCAGAGAGAAAGCTCTCTGTTCCAGAAATAAAGGATCCATCTCCCTTCCCGGGACTGTTCGTCCTTCTGCTGCCTGAGAGCTGGTGGGCAGTGGACTGTACGTGGGACATGCAGCCCCACAAGCCGATTTTAGACCTTCCTGTGACTTCATTTCCTTCCTGTGGTTGATACTGTTGGAGGAATTGGGGTGCAGGGGGAGGGGTTTGGGAAGCAAAAGGAGCAGCTTTCTGGACAAAGCAAAAATCCTTTACCTGGAAGTCTCTTTTGCTGAAATATTGAAACCATCACCCTGCCTTCCACTTTGGAGACTCACCAGAGTTCAGAAGTCCCCCTTTGGGAGCAGCAGTGCCTGGGGCACAGGGGGCTCTGTTGCAGAGGTGAAGCAGCACCCCAGCGGGGCTTGTGCTCAACAGTTCAGAGAGGTTTGTAGCCGCAACCTGAGTGCTCAAAGCCCAGTCCAGCAGCCTCAGAGTGGACCCTCAGTGACACTAGGAGTGGATCTGGCACAGGAGGTACACAGATATTGGTTCAGACAGAGCTGCTTCCTCATAGGAGTCACTTGGGAGTTCAGTTTTGGATGACCTTCTGTAACTGTGAGATCAGAGGGAAGATAGCACTCAGCCCCTCCTAACACAGACCTTTGGATGTTACCCTTGCAGAAGCCTATGAAGTGACATTTTTTGCATCTGGCCTAGATCAAAAAAGAAAGGATGAAATTGTTTGCAAATATGAGTTGGGCTTCAGCAAAGTCTATGGTAAGTAACCCCCTTGGTGCCTCCAAGAAAGAAATATCACACAACACACTGCATTCCCTTCATCCAACCAAACCGTCAAAGCCCTTGCTGCCCACTCACTGTAACCACTGTAAGGATAGAGGCAAAGTAGACAAGTGGAGGGAGAGACCTGGATGGAAGCATGGTAACCTCTCCCTTCATATGCAAAGCCGTGAAGTAATCAATCCCCCAGCACATAAAGACCTGTTTTGAAAAGGTAAAGATAATGGATAATCCTTTAGCCAGGCTCATCAAGAAAAAAAGAGAGAGGACCAAAATAAAAAAAATAAGAAGTGAAAGAGGAGAAATCACAGTTGATATCACAGAGATACAAAATTTATAAGGGAATACTACATACAACCAGTTAAGGGCAAAAAATTGGACGACCAAGAAAGAATGGATAAATGTCTAGAAACATATAATCTTCCAAGACTGAATGAGGAAGAAATAGATAATCTGCACAGACTGATTGCTAGTATTGAAATTGAATATGTAATCAACAAACTCCCAGCAAACAAAAGTCCAAGATGA
>NC_041233.1:36108195-36112229 GCF_002837175.3 Physeter macrocephalus | reverse complement strand
TGGTTGATACTGTTGGAGGAATTGGGGTGCAGGGGGAGGGGTTTGGGAAGCAAAAGGAGCAGCTTTCTGGACAAAGCAAAAATCCTTTACCTGGAAGTCTCTTTTGCTGAAATATTGAAACCATCACCCTGCCTTCCACTTTGGAGACTTGCCAGAGTTCAGAAGCCCCCCTTTGGGAGCAGCAGTGTCTGGGGCACAGGGGTGAAGCAGCACCCGAGCGGGGCTGAGGGCAGCAGGAGACACAAGGAGGAAGGAGGGTGTCCAGGCGGAGGGCAGCGTGCACTGCTCCCGAGGATGCAGCACGGGCTGTGCGCTGGGCTATCAGACAGCCCTGCCCTCGGCTGCCGCCCTCCCTCCTGTCAGCTACGTGGAAGAGGAGGCTGAGGCCAATCTTCACCATGAGGCCGGGACTGTCAGGTCCTCCGTGGGGGCTTTCTGCTTCCAAAAGCCTATCAAAACATGTTAGCAGTCTAGCTTCAGCCCACAGCCCAAGAATTTGTTTACTTCAAAAGAGAATTTGTAAACTCCACCTTGATCTGAGGGGACCACAGGAAGATCTGAAGCAGGACGAATCAGCACTGCCAGGTCCAAGGCTGTGCTGGCATTTCTGAGGAATATTGCTCAAGTTACTTGACTTTGGGCAAATCAAGTATCTGGGATTGGCATTAGCCGGCCTAGGCCAGGAGGCAGGGGTGGAGGCTAAAGACCATGGACTTGCAGCAGGAAGATCTGCATTTATCCTGGCCAGCTCCAGGGGCCAGGCCCACTAGCTGCCCTCTCTGGATCCCCTAGTATTTGTTTCAGTTGTCAGGAAGCATCAGTGGGGAACCAGAAGCCTGGGGAGACCCTGTGGCCCAGAGCTGCCTATCAGTGTCTCCCACCTGGGCCAAAGGAAGTGCTTGGTGAATCTCTGTGGTGGGCGTGGGGGGTTGTGTGAGGCACATAAAGGGGCAGGAAGAGGGAGGGGAAGAGCACTCATTGCAGACTTCAGAACCACAGCTGAAACAGGATTTCACCTTCCATGGGGGATTCTCCGGGGCAGGGTCCTCGCCTCCTCCTTGCCTCACCCAGGTCCTGGCCTTGCTCCTGGGGTCTCCAGCCTGCCATAGGCAGAGAGAGAGAGACACGGAGGAGGAGCAGACCCCCTAGTGTGAGAAAGCCCCACAGGCACCCAGGCTTGTGGGCTCAGCTCAGACAAGTGTCAGGACTGTCTTCAGCCTGTGTTGTCTTGGTTCCTCTTTCATTTATGGTGGAGAGCACTGCCTGTACCTCTTAGGGAAGACTGTGGTACTTCAGAGCCTGGGTTTGCCCCTATGGAGGTTAGGAGACTAGGTGTCTTTTAATGTGCTCAACAGTTCAGAGAGGTTTGTAGCAGCAACCTGAGTGCTCAAAGCCCAGTCCAGCAGCCTCAGAGTGGACCCTCAGTGACACCAGGAGAGGATCTGGCACAGGAGGTACACAGATATTGGTTCAGACAGAGCTGCTTCCTCATAGGAGTCACTTGGGAGTTCAGTTTTGGATGACCTTCTGTAACTGTGAGATCAGAGGGAAGACAGCACTCAGCCCCTCCTAACACAGACCTTTGGATGTTACCCTTGCAGAAGCCTACGAAGTGACATTTTTTGCACCTGGCCTAGATCAAAAAAGAAAGGATGAAATTGTTTGCAGATATGAGTTGGGCTTCAGCAAAGTCTATGGTAAGTAACCCGCTTGGTGCCTCCAAGTAAGAAACATCACATAACACACTGCATTCCCTTCATCCAACCAAGCCGTCAAAGCCCTTGCTGCCCACTCACTGTAAACACTGTAAAGATAGAGGCAAAATGGACAAGTGGAGGGAGAGACCTGTATGGAAGCATGGTAACCTCTCCCTTCATATGCAAAGTCGCGAAGAAATCAATCCCCCAGCACATCAAGACCTGTTTTGAAAAGATAAAGACAATGAATAATCCTTTAGACAGGCTCATCAAGGTAAAAAAGAGAGGACCGAAATAAAAAAAAATAAGAAGTGAAAGAGGAGAAATCACAATTGATATCACAGAGATACAAAATTTATAAGGGAATACTACAACCAGTTATAGGCCAAAAAATTGGACAACCAAGAAAGAATGGATAAATATCTAGAAACATATAATCTTCCAAGACTGAATCAGGAAGAAATAGATAATCTGCACAGACTGATCGCTAGTATTGAAATTGAATATGTAATCAACAAACTCCCAGCAAACAAAAGTCCAAGATGAGATGGCTTCACAGGGGAATTCTACCAAACATACACCGAAGAGCTAATACCTATCCTTCTCAAACTATTTCAAAATATTGAAGAGGAGGGAACACTCCCAAAATCACTTTATAAGGTCACCATTACCCTGATACCAAAAGTAAACAAGGTCACTACAGAAAAAGAAAATTACAGGCCAATATCTCTGATGAATATAGATGCAAAAAACCTCAACAAAATGTTAGCCAACTGAATTCAACAATATATAAAAAAGGATCAACACCATGATCAAGTGGGATTTATTTCAGGGATGCAAGAATGGTTCAATATCCACAAATCAATGAATATAATTCACCACACTAACAACAGCAACAAAAAAAAAGGATAAAAATCACATGACCATCTCAATAGACACAGAAAAAGCATCTGACAAAATTCAACATCCATTCATGATTTTTTAAAAAACTCTTGTAAAGGTGGTATAGAGGGAGCATATCTCAACTTAATAAAAGCCATTTATGACAAACCCACAGCTGACATAACACTTGACAGTGAAAAGCTGAAAGCTTCTCTTTTAAAATCAGGAAAAAGACAAGGATGCCCACTATTATCACTTCTATGTAACATATATTGGAAGTCCTAGGCACAGCAATCAGACAAGAAAAAGAAATAAAAGACATCCAAATTGGAAGGAAAAAGTAAATCTGTCACTATTTGCAGATGACATGATACTATATACAGAAAATGATACAAAAAACTCCACCAAAAAAAACTATTAAAACTAATAAATGAATTCAATAAAGTTGCAGGATGCAAGATTAATATACAGAAATATCTTGCATTTCTGTACACTAATAATAAAGTATCAGAAAGTGAATTTAATAAAACAATCCCATTTACAATTGCATCAAAAAGAATAAAATACCTAGGAATAAACTTAACCTAGAAGGTGAAAGACCTATACTTGAAAACTATAAGACATTGATGAAAGAAAGTGAAGAAAATACAAATAAATAGAAAGAAAGGTCTTGTTCATGGATTGGAAGAATTGATATTGTTAAAATGTCCATACTACCGAAAGCAATCTACAAATTTAATGCAATTCCTAGGAAAAAAATCCGTGACATTTTTCACAGAAATAGAATAAGTAATTCTAAAATTTGTATGTAACTACAAAAAAACTAATAGTCAATGCAATCTCGAGAACAAAGAACAAAGCTAGAGGTATTGTGTTCCTTGTGTTCAGACAATACCACAAAGCTACAGTAATCAAAACAGCAGAGTAATGACACAAAAATTGACACATAGATCAATGGAAGAGTAGAGAGATCCCAGAAATAAACTCACGCACATATGGTCAATTAATCTATGACAAAGAAGGCAAAAATATACAATAGAGAAAAGTCAGTCTCTTCAATATTTGGTGCTGGGAAAATTGGACACCCTGCACATAAAAGAATGAGATTAGAACATTTCCTCACACCATATACCAAAAAATCTAAAATTGCATTAAAACAATAGATACTGGAGAGAGTGTAGAGAAAAGAGAACCCTTTTACACTGTTGGTGGGAATGTAAATTAATACAGCCACTATAGAGAATAGTATGGAGGTTCCTTAAAAAACTAAAAATAGAACTACCATATGACCTAGCAATTCCACTCCTGGGCATATACCTGGAGAAAACCATAAGTCAAAAAATTCATGCACCCCAATGTTCATTGCAGCATTATTTACAATAGACAGGAGAAGGAACCAACCTAAATGTTCATCAACAGAAGAATGGATAAAGAAGATGTGGTACATATAAACAA
>NC_041233.1:36099092-36107238 GCF_002837175.3 Physeter macrocephalus | reverse complement strand
ATAAAACAATCCCATTTACAATTGCATCAAAAAGAATAAAATACCTAGGAATAAACTTAACCTAGAAGGTGAAAGACCTATACTTGAAAACTATAAGACATTGATGAAGGAAAGTGAAGAAAATACAAATAAATAGAAAGAAAGGTCTTGTTCATGGATTGGAAGAATTGATATTGTTAAAATGTCCATACTACCGAAAGCAATCTACAAATTTAATGCAATTCCTAGGAAAAAAATCCGTGACATTTTTCACAGAAATAGAATAAGTAATTCTAAAATTTGTATGTAACTACAAAAAAACTAATAGTCAATGCAATCTCGAGAACAAAGAACAAAGCTAGAGGTATTGTGTTCCTTGTGTTCAGACAATACCACAAAGCTACAGTAATCAAAACAGCAGAGTAATGACACAAAAATTGACACATAGATCAATGGAAGAGTAGAGAGATCCCAGAAATAAACTCACGCACATATGGTCAATTAATCTATGACAAAGAAGGCAAAAATATACAATAGAGAAAAGTCAGTCTCTTCAATATTTGGTGCTGGGAAAATTGGACACCCTGCACATAAAAGAATGAGATTAGAACATTTCCTCACACCATATACCAAAAAATCTAAAATTGCATTAAAACAATAGATACTGGAGAGAGTGTAGAGAAAAGAGAACCCTTTTACACTGTTGGTGGGAATGTAAATTAATACAGCCACTATAGAGAATAGTATGGAGGTTCCTTAAAAAACTAAAAATAGAACTACCATATGACCTAGCAATTCCACTCCTGGGCATATACCTGGAGAAAACCATAAGTCAAAAAATTCATGCACCCCAATGTTCATTGCAGCATTATTTACAATAGACAGGAGAAGGAAGCAACCTAAATGTTCATCAACAGAAGAATGGATAAAGAAGATGTGGTACATATAAACAACGGAATATTACTCAGCCATAAAGGGGAATAAAATTGTGCCATTTGCAGAGACACGGATGGACGTAGAGACTATCATACAGAGTGAAGTAAGTCAGAAAGACAAAACCAAATATTGTACATTAACACATATATGTGGAATCTAGAATAACGGTATAGATGAACTTATTTGCAAAGCAGAAATAGAGACACAGATGTAGAGAACAAACGTATGGGTACCAAGGGGTGAAGGGGCAGGGTGGGATGGATTGGGAGATTGGGATTGACATATATACACTACTATGTATAAAATAGATAACTAATGAGAACTGACTGTATAGCACAGGGAATTTTACTCAGTGCTCTGTGGTGACCTAAATGGGAAGGAAATACAAAAAAGGGCAGATGTATGTATACAAATAGCTGATTCACTTTGCTATATAGCAGAAACTAACACAACATTGTAAAGCAACTGTACTCCAATTAAAAAATGCACTGGGCTTCCCTGGTGGCGCAGTGGTTGAGAGTCCGCCTGCCGATGCAGGGGACACGGGTTCGTGCCCCGGTCTGGGAAGATCTCACATGCCGCGGAGCGAAAAAAAAAAATATGCACTGAAGATGTAAATATAAGACCTGAAACCATACAACTCCTAGAAGAAAATATAGGCAGAATATTCTTTGACACAAATTGTAGCAATACCTTTTTGGACCTGTCGCCTAAGGCAAAGGAAACAAAATCAAAGATAAACAAATGGGACCAAATTAAACTTATAACCTTTTGCACACCAAAAGAAACTATTGACAAAGTGAAAAGACAACCTACTGAATATTTGCAAATGATATGACTAATGAGTCAATATCCAAAATATATAAATAGCTCAAACACTTCAGTATCAAAAAAAACTGGTTAAAACATGGGCAGAAGACCTGAATAGACATTTTTCCATAGAAGATATACAGACAGCCAACAGGTATATAAAAAGATGCTCAACATCACTAATCATGCAAGTCAAAACCACAATAAGATATCATCTCACACTTGTCAAAATGGCTCTTATCAAATGTTGGCCAGGATGTGGAGAAAAGGGAACCCCAGTATACTGCTGGTGGGAATGTATTGCACCAAATATTGGTGCAGCCACTAGAGAAAACAGTATGGAGATTCCTCAAAATTGTAAAAATCGAATTACTATATGATCCAGCAATTCAACTATTGGATATATATCTGAAGAAAAAAAACCACGAATTTGAAAAGATACATGGACCCCAATATTCACAGCAGCATTATTTAGACAAGATATGGAAGCAACACAAGTATCCATCACAGATGAAGAGATAAAAAAGATGTGGTATATATTACTCAGGAAATATTACTCAGCCATAAAAAAGAATGAAATTCTATAATTTGGAACAACATGGATAGACTTACAGGATATTTATGCTAAGTGAAATAAGTCAGACAGACAAAGAAAATACTGTTGCATTATCACTTACACATGGAATCTAAAAAATAAAACAAATGATTGAATATCACAAAACAGAAACAGACTCACAGATGTAGAGAACAAACCAGTGTTTGCCAGCGGGAAGAGGGAAGCAGGGAGGAGCAAGATCCAGGGGTAGGGGATTGAGAGGTACAAACTGCTATGCATAAAATAAATAAGCTACAGGTTATATTGTACAGCACAAGGAATAGAGCCAATATTTTGTAATAACTTTAAATGCAGTATAATCTATTAAAAATTTTAAATCACTATGCTATACCCCTGAGACTAGTATAATATTATAAAATTTAAAAAAACTATATTTCAATTAAAAGAAAAAAAAAGGCTCCTCTGCAGCCAACCATGCCTTCCTTGGAACTCCGTATGCGAGGTGACTGCCATCACCTCACTCTAACTGCTCTGTGAATACTATGGAGATTACAACACATTTCCTTTGTGATTTTTTCACACTAATCCCAATCACCCTACCCCTCAGACACAAATCCTTCCCCCTAAACATAACTGATGATTAGTTTCTATATCAGCACCAATGAAGAGGAACACAGTTCAGAAGTTCGTAGCTAATCTGAGAACTGAGTTATAGCCAAAAGCTGGTCACCTGGAAGGGGACCATCTGTACGGAACAGGCCTGACCTGTGGCCACAGTCAGGGTGTGAGAAGATTTAGGGGTCAGGAGAGAGAAGGTCCCACAGCTACTAGTTACAGACTGTCCTAGCCTCTGGAGTGCCACCTCCTAGCTCCCATAAAATTATAGAACAAGCACGAACACAGAAGCCCTGTTCCCCTCAGGCTTCCCTGTGTCCATAAATGTCACCACCACCCACCCAGGCGCTCTGCTCACTAACCTGCACGTCGTCCTTGACTCCTCTTTGCTCTCATCCCACATCCAGTCCACCTGCAGGCCCTGCTACCTCTGTGTCCAAACTTATCCGAACCTGGCCAGCCACGCGACAGGCTCACTGAACTTAGAATAAAGCCCAAACCCCTTCCCAGGGCCCACGGGGCCCCGCCGCCTCTCCTCACTCACCTCTTTCCCACAACAAGCTCAGCTAGTTATGCCTCAGGCCTCGGAACAGGCTCCCACAGCCCGGACCCTCTTCCCCAGACCTTTCCCTGCCTTTCCCCTCATCTGGTTTCAGCTCCAGGAACACTGCCTCAGAGAGACCTTATCTTTAATGGGAATTTTCAGTAACATACAAAAGTAGCAAAACTTGTATAATGCCCTTGAAGCAGCCTTCCCCTACTTTCAGTAAGTATCAATCCTGGCCAATCTGGTTTTGCTGATACTCTCACCATTGATTATTGTGAAGCAAATCCCAGACATCCCATCATGTCCTGTATAAATATTTCACTTTCTCTTAAAGAGAAATTGAGTCTCTAAAAGACAGGACAGGTCACCTGCTCCTAAGCAGCTGTCCCTTCCCCTCCCTTCTCTATCCCATCCCTTGCTTTTTGATGTCACTGCACTTTTTACTCTGGCATTTATTTTGTTCATTGTTTGTTACTTTATTCTCTTTCTCCCTCTCCAGTCCCGCAAATGTCAGGTCCCTGAGAGCAGGGCCTCTGCCTGCCTTGTTCCCATTAAATATCAGGGCCTTTTATAACAACTATAAATGGAGTACAACTTTTAAAAGTGTGAATCACAGTATTGTACACTTGTAATTTAGGGAATATTGTATATCAACTGTACTTAAATAAATAAAGTTAAAAAACCAAAATACCAGAGCTCTGCACAGCGCTGGACACATGGTACATATCAGAAGAAGGCAGAGAAGAGAAGCTGCTTCTGCCAAAGTGGCAGGTCTGCTTCCAAGGCAGGCAGAAGGGAAGGGGTGGATGGGTGGACAAGTCCACTGACATTCTTCTCATGTGGTTTTCTTTTAGATAAAAAACCCACCTTTATGAATCAAGAAAAAATAATTTGCCCAGGACATACATTTGACAAGGCTGGACAGTAAGTATTAGGCTTGGGAGCCATTTGAGCCAAGAATATCAGAAGCCACCTCTGCTGGGGCAGCACATGTCTGTCTCTGGGAGGGCTCAGGGCATCCTCCGCACCTGCCCTGGTTGACAATCCCCCGAGGTGCTCAGGGATCTGCGGTGGCCCAGGCTCTGCTGAGGAGGGCAGGATGTGGGAGATGGTGTGCCCCAGGGCTGGTACCATTGCTCCAGGCAGCTTTTCCGAGTGAAGCCAACGCACCGTGTACATACAGAGGAGTCGGGATGGTGCCACCATACAGTCATCCCTGGTCACTTCGCTCCTGGTCTTCAGGGCATCTGACCCCATGCAGGGCTCCTCACTACCTGGTCAGCCCTCATTGCAGAGGTCAATCTCATGGTGCTTGGGGATGAACACCCCCAACCCCTGCTCTCTGCTCTCTGGTAGCCCTGAATGGCTGATGTTCAAAGTCATTTCCAGGAGGAGAGCTGTGTGCTATGGACTGAGCCAAGCACAAGAACTGTGTCTCTTCGATCTGGTATACCCTCTGCCTTTCTGTGCTTTAGGGAGGTCTTCATTGATTACAGCCTGGACAATGGTGTCACCTTCGTAGGCGAAGACCTGAAAATTGCCGGCAAGGACTGTGTGAATGACAGGGTAAGCCTGAGCCTCCCTCAGTGGATGGAGGCAGAGACGTCCTGGGGAGATGAGGTGAGGGGAGCAAAGTCCCTGGGGAAGGCAGAGCACGTAGCTTATGAGACAGGCATCTCGGGCAGCACCTCACAGCCAGACAGGTGCCCTTACCCCTTCATCAGGTTGGTAAAATTCATCGCAAATTCTTCTACAAAAGCACCAAGGTTGCAGGCAGCTGTCCAGGTCTTGCAGAACCTCTGCTCTCTCTGTGAACCAAGTGTCACTGAAGGCACTTGAAAGGGACCAATTCGAGCTCTAAGCAGACTCCAGAAACAGTGCTGAGGCTCAGCCCATCCTGGACCCACCTTGCCACCTCCCCTGGCCCCAGCTTTGTGGTGGGGAACTCAAGGCTCCATCCTGGATTCCAGCCTGGGTGAGCGGGAGAGGCTGGGGCACTGTGTACTAGGGGACAAGGTCCAGGGCCTCTGGGACACCTGGGCCCTCCAAGTCGGGGTCCCCGGCACAGGGGTCAGGAGGGTGGGAGCAGCTGTGGCCATGCACAGTCAGGGTGTGTTTGCACTGCGCTGGTGTAGCAGCGGGCAGGGCTCGGGACCCTCTCATGACCATCACAGCCCTGGCCTCCCATGCCTGTTTGGGGAACACCGGCTGTCACTTTGCAGATGTCATCAACCTCCCTGTGGCCACTCCTCCTTTCTTGTGCTACTCAGTTGCCTCTCTCCGCTAACTGGCTCTGACCTCTGCAGGCGGACTCTCCCCTCTGTTGCTGGGAAGCTGGCAGGGCCGGTGGGAAGGGCAGGGCTCAGCTCAGGGAGAGGAAGCTGGGAACAAAGTGCTGCTCCCAGGGACCCTCTTTTCCCAGCTCCACAGCATCCGGGCCCCTTAGCCTGGGGCAGCCCGCCATGGGGGACAGAGAGTGTTAGCCTGGAGTGAGGTTTCCCTGGGAGGAGGGACGCGTGTGCCGAATGCCACAGCCCTTGTGTCCAGTTCCAGGTGGTGAGGGTTCCCGCAGCGTGACGGTCCCATGTGTCTGTCTCCCCTGGTCCCTGCACATCCACCTCCGGACCCGAGATTAACCTCCACGTTTCCCAGCAGGAGTCCCGCCACCGGACGGCCCCCGTCCACAGGCACATTGAGAACTCGGGAGCCGCCCGTGGCTCCAGGCCCAGCACAGGGTCACCCTCAGCCCCACTCAGCCTCTCCTTTCGGCCTCCCTGTTTCCTGGGCACAGGTTCTCTCTGCCCCCTTCCCCCGCTGCTTCTCTCAAGCAGAGGCTTGATGTAGGGAAGGGCTGGGCAGCGCGGGTCCATAGATGCTGCACACGTGCCCTTGGTTATGCACAACAACAAGAGAACAGAGCCTGTTCCTTAATCCCCCACGTGGACCTGGCCTGTGTGTGGGCTCCCTATAGCCGCTCTCTAACGCTCTCAAGTGCCCGCTCACTTCCTCACTCCAGATGTGCAGACGGAGCCTCCGAGAGAGGGGGCAGCTTGGCCCGAGGTTGCAGAGCGGGGAAGCAGGGGAGGGAGGCTACTGGGAGGTGAGCAGGGTGTCCTGCCTCTGCTCTTGCACCCACACCTCTCTGGGGCCCCAGAGCCCCTCCCGCACCCATCTGTGTGTTGTAGCATTTTGTGGTCCTCACAAAACCCCTGTGCTCTCAGCCAAGGCAGGCAGTGAGGGCTGGGTTGTCACTCCTTGGAGGACTGGGCTTCCTTGACAGGGCTCTGGGGAGAGCCTCTGAGCAGGGCCAGCGGTGGGGTCTGTGGCCCAGGGCTCCACAGTGGCTCTCTGGGTACCAGCCATGATCTCCTCACCCCACTGTGGTCCCTCTGGATGAGGCAACCTGAGGAGAAGGGGAACTGTGAGGTCTGGTGTGGGAAGTGGATATTGGGTTCACGGGAAGAGATCACCCAGGCCAACCCCAGGACTTTGGCATGTGTGCCCTGTACAGCATGAGACTGTGGAGCCCCCAGCTGTCCCAACTACAACCACAGTAACCACAGTGCCTACCACTGTCAGGACCAGGAGGACGACAAGGACGACGACGACCCCAAGGCCTACCACTGTCAGGATGAATAGGACGACAAGGACGACGACGACCCCAAGGCCTACCACTGTCAGGATGAATAGGACGACAAGGACGACGACGACCCCAAGGCCTACCACTGTCAGGATGAATAGGACGACAAGGACGACGACGACCCCAAGGCCTACCACTGTCAGGATGAATAGGACGACAAGGACGACGACGACCCCAAGGCCTACCACTGTCAGGATGAATAGGACGACAAGGACGACGACGACCCCAAGGCCTACCACTGTCAGGATGAATAGGACGACAAGGACGACGACGACCCCAAGGCCTACCACTGTCAGGATGAATAGGACGACAAGGACGACGACGACCCCAAGGCCTACCACTGTCAGGATGAATAGGACGACAAGGACGACGACGACCCCAAGGCCTACCACTGTCAGGATGAATAGGACGACAAGGACGACGACGACCCCAAGGCCTACCACTGTCAGGATGAATAGGACGACAAGGACGACGACGACCCCAAGGCCTACCACTGTCAGGATGAATAGGACGACAAGGACGACGACGACCCCAAGGCCTACCACTGTCAGGATGAATAGGACGACAAGGACGACGACGACCCCAAGGCCTACCACTGTCAGGATGAATAGGACGACAAGGACGACGACGACCCCAAGGCCTACCACTGTCAGGATGAATAGGACGACAAGGACGACGACGACCCCAAGGCCTACCACTGTCAGGATGAATAGGACGACAAGGACGACGACGACCCCAAGGCCTACCACTGTCAGGATGAATAGGACGACAAGGACGACGACGACCCCAAGGCCTACCACTGTCAGGATGAATAGGACGACAAGGACGACGACGACCCCAAGGCCTACCACTGTCAGGATGAATAGGACGACAAGGACGACGACGACCCCAAGGCCTACCACTGTCAGGATGAATAGGACGACAAGGACGACGACGACCCCAAGGCCTACCACTGTCAGGATGAATAGGACGACAAGGACGACGACGACGAAGGGGAGAGGAGGAGGGGTGTGGGGAGTGTTCTCTTGTCTTCATATGATGTCAGGGCTGCTGCTGAAAACTC
>NC_041233.1:36097086-36098592 GCF_002837175.3 Physeter macrocephalus | reverse complement strand
ATGGTGTATTTCTTCAGGAGCACATGAAGCCCAGGAGCCCTAGACTCTAACAGAGCAGTTTGACTACTTCCTTTAGCACCTATCCAGAGGAGGAAGTGGCTTGGAGGGTCCAAGTCCACCTCAGGGGTCTGTGGCAGGGGAGGAGGGGACAGGGCAGGGGTATCAGCAGAGCACCTTTCCACACTCAGCCTTGCCTGTAGGATGATACTGTGACCTCACCAGGGATCCCTTAGGTGCCAGCAGTACCACCAGT
Source organism: Physeter macrocephalus (assembly GCF_002837175.3). NCBI lineage: Eukaryota > Metazoa > Chordata > Mammalia > Artiodactyla > Physeteridae > Physeter > Physeter macrocephalus. Next base: position 36,098,339 of record NC_041233.1, on the reverse strand, counting down.
CCACTGGGCGTGATGGATTCACAGATGCGCATCCATGGGCGCTCCCCCCTCACCACGGACAGTCAAGGCAGGGCGCTTGCTGAGTTCCCTGAGGTCTGCTTGCCTGAGACAGGGATGAGCACATTGAAAGCCAGGCCCTACCCATGGGACCAGCAAAGCAGCATCCTCCATGCTCACTGAATAGGGGACAGAGAAGCGTTGACCAAGGCCTGTCACTGTCAAAGACATGGGCAGAAGGGTCACCAAAGGGCAACTTGTGTCCTCTCTGGTCCAGGCAGGTCTCCACAGGGCAGAATGGCACCAGGACAAGTGGTCTGTTTTGTAACAGTCAACCCTCATTCCTCCTCAACCCCCTTTACTGATTTTTTTCAGAAATGAAATTCGTGATGGTCTTAGCAGACTTAAGAATATAGTACCTAATGGAGCCATACACATGCAGGAAGGATTGAAAAAGGTACAGATCCTACAGCTCTGAGACTTTATTCTGCTTTGTGAAGTTCTTACAGTATTATTGGGTCATCTCACTGCCCTCCCCTAACTTTCCTTCTTTTTGTTGCAGGCAAATGAGCAGATTCAACAAGCTAACTCAGGAGGTAAGCTGCCTGCTGACGTCACTGTGCTCAGGTGGGACAGACCCAGGCGCGGGCCTCAGCAAGGGCTGGTGCAGACCTACTCGGCCAATTCCTAGCACTGACCCTTGGAGCGAGTCCCCCGCCCTCTCTGTGCTGCAGTTTCCTCCTCTGAGGAGTGAGGATGAAAACCACCCCCAGGGATGCTTCCGAGAACCACATGGGATCATGCATTACATTCCTGGTTCTTACTAGATATTAAGTTCTTGACCTATGGTTGGGATGCATGAAAAAGAAAAGAGAACTTCCAGGGACGGTGAGCAGACAGGGTTCAGTTTAGGGAACAGAGACTGTTCCTGAGACTGCCCCCTGGCTGCCCACACTTTGTCCACCACAGTTCTGGCTCGGCCTCCTTTCCCTTGAGCCTCTTCCCTCCGGTTGACTCTCATCCTGTGACTGTGCCTCCGACTGTGGAAATGGCTGTACTTGGCCCAGACCACCTGCATCGAGACTGTAGGGTTGCAGCCCTTGTCAGTAAGGATGCATGGGCTGCTGGGGAAAGGCGGGAGCTGGGCGGGGGCTGCTGCCCAAGCACCTTGACAGTCATTCTGGCTGCTCCTCCCTGTGCTCACCTGAGGGGCTTGTCCTCGTCCCGTGAAGTAGCTGCAGTTGCCTTTCAGGGCA
>NC_041233.1:36086555-36096694 GCF_002837175.3 Physeter macrocephalus | reverse complement strand
CCATTAGCAAAGCGCCTCATTTCACGACTTTTACTTCCTTTAAAGCACGTCCTGGGGGCGGGTTGACTTTTTCCAATTATGATTGAGCTGTTCATCCTCAAATACCCAAGGAGACAGCCCTGCGGACAGCTATGACCGGTCTTTTCGGAGGAAGGCCCCGTGAGCCTTCTCAGCCTCACGACCGCGTGCTGGACGCCCTTGCTCCAAACCACCTGTTAACTGTGAGAAGTCATGTGCCGGGAGAGATGGTGGCGCTCGCGGAAGTACTCGTGGCAAACGGGGCACGTGAGGGCCTCTTCCCTCAGCCTCTTGGAATGCAGGTCGGGCCCCACGTGCTCCTTTTTGTGGTGGGACCGCATGTGGAAGACCAGGTCGGATGTCAGGCGGAAGGAGAGGTTGCACTTGGCGCACCAGTTCTGGGTGGACAGGCCCAGGGAGGTGAGCGCGGGGGGCAGCAGGGCCCAAGAGGCGGTGGAGGAGCACGCCGGAGGTGTGGGCATCCGGGCCGTGGCACGCTTGAGCCACAGCATGGGGTCACCCAGGAAAGTGCTACACAGAGGAGCATTTGGTGGCACCATGTGCAGGTTCCAGAAATCACCCACCAAAAGCTTGGAGTTGGAAAGTCGACCCCAGCAACTGACATCTACTGGGTTGATGAGTCCCAGCAGCTCCCCCAGGGCGTCTACAGGTCCGCCTGCCTGGAAGACAGAGGCTGGCCCCGGTCTCCCTGCTGGACTCCTGGTTGGCTTGCTGAAGGCACTTCTCTGCTCCCCGCGGGCTCCACTGGGCCACACTGAGAAGCAGGTGATGCTAGCCGGGTCCCTGGGGATGTCCAGGGTCAGCTGCTGGGGGCCAGGCTGGCCTGCAGGGCCACTGTGCACCCTCTCCTGGGCCTGCCTGCCCCCAAGCCTCCTCTTGAGCTGAGGCACCTCCATGAAGGCGCTCTGCCCCTGTTCCCAGCAAGCCTTCTGGGGCATCAGCTTTCCCAGCCTGAGCTTGCCCGGGGCTGCTGACAGTGCCATCTCGGCACAGGCCTCACCCCGGCCACCGCTGCCCGGGGCAGCCTCAGAGCCCAGGCAGTTTGTTTTCTCCAGCAGCACTGTCTTGTGGCCCCAGCCCTGCTCGGGTTCACTAAGCCGCCATCTGTTTTCAGCTGAAGGGCTCCGCAGAGCTCCCTTCCCGGCAGCCATGGGGACCGCAGGGCCTGGGCCAGCTGAGCAAGGTGGATGCTCCAACAGCTGTCAGTCTCTGAGGCTTCTGGGCCCGGGGAGGGGCCGTGAGATTGAAGGGCTCCCCTGGTGCTTGGGTCGGCACACTCGGACCACAGGGCTCTGCAGAGAGAGGAAGCAAAAGGCAGTGAGAAGTGTGCTCTCCACTCAGGGACGTACAGGAGCACGCAGGTTGTAGGAACGTATAGAAAGCCTTCTCTCACCTGGGACCTTGGTGTCTCAGGGCAGGTGCTGATAGGAGCATGAACTTGGGGCAGACAAGTGTCCATGTGAGTCCAGGCTCCGCCAGTCCTCAGCTGTGTGATGTTAGACAAGCAGCCCTTCTAATTAATCTTCTTGGCTAACTTGGCAAGAGACAGGTTTTGTCCTTTGCATCCAAAGAATCCTGACTACTACAGATGCAGCAACTCACCCTGACTCAGAGCACAACGCTTTCACCTCCAGGTCTCCATCAGGGGGAAGGACCACAGCGCACAATGCTCCCACCCAGAGGCCAGGCTCAGTACTGCCCCCCATCTGTCAACCTCCAGGCAGCAGTTGCTATCTTTTAACAGCGACACAAGGCCTCTACCAGTCAGTCTGACTTGGTTGACAACTCTAGTATGTTTGCACCCTGCTTCACAGCAGACTTTTTTCCTTGCTGCTCTGCATGCCAGCTTTCCTCACAAATCATCAGATGTGCTTGGACACTTAAAACCCCTGGACACGGGACCTGCTGCAGCACAGGTGACCAGAGGGTAAAAGCTGGACAGTAACATCCAGACATGGCGGGTTGGGTCTGGAGCTGTTCCTGTTCCCTGCTCCCACACCTGGGGGCAGCCATCTCTCCACCAGGCCCTGCCCCTGCACCAAGTGTGGGTCTCCCTCTCCACTCTTCTGAAGTGACCACAATTTCTCTTCACACATTCATCCACTTGCTTCTCCTCTGCTCACCTGTCAACTGTCAAATGCCCTCTTGTGACAACCTGTTGGGCACTAACAGGTGAATCAGCCTCTGCTTTGCCCTTGAGGTGCTCACGGCTGCAGGGGAGACACACAATGGCCATAACTGAGGGTGGCACCCAGGAGGAAAGGGAGCCATCAGCCCTTCTGGGAAGACATTCATCCCTGCCCTTCCCTGATCTGCTCCACCAGCAAGTTCTTGAGGCTTGCAAACCCATCTTCAAGCGCCCCCTCAGCTTGTGAGAGGTTTCCTGGACCACAATCAGCTGAGTGTTCCGAGTATTCATCATTAACAAATATGTATCCTGAGCCCAGGAGGACCATGAGGAGGGTATAGCTCCGCTCCTTCCTCACAGGAACATCACTTGAGTTCAACTTAGCTCCTCCCTCTCGCCCGGCCTCCTGCCCCACCTGTAAAAGGAAGCACAGGTGCCTGCCCTCCTTCTCACTATCTTGGCAACAGGAGTCTGTCACACATGTTTTGCATATGTCACCTCCTTCCATCTTCAACACACCTGGAGGGTCATCACCCTCTTTCACAGATGAAGAGGACCCAAGTCCTGCAATACTAAGCATCCTGCCCCATGTCGCCTGCAAGGATGAGGCGCAGCTGGGATTGAAACCCAAGTGTGTGTCCCCAAGCCTGCTTTGGTTGCACTGGCCATGTCGCCCTCCCAGAGCCCCCAGAGGTAAATACCAAGTCAACCATGTGACCCAAACACCAAATGAGGGCATGTTGAGGGTTTAGGTCTCCTTTTCCTGCCTCCTCTCCAACTTCTCCCAAACTTTTACCCCATCAAAAAGTCAGATTCTCTGTCTAACCCCTGAGCTTTCAACAGCTCCTGAGGAAACTCACGCCAGTGTTACCCTTCATCCCACTCCTGTGTGACCCTGGGATTCATTTTCCGTTTTATCCTGAAAGCATGTCCACTGTGCCACCAGGGACAACTGAGCCTCTCCTAACATCCTTTCCAAACTGATTCCTCAAAGGAGATGCCATTGACATGAGAGATTAATGACAGCCAATGTTCCTAGAAGAGAGAGAAGTGGCCATATCGATCCAGTGAGTGACCCTGAACAGACCACCTCATCTCTCTCAGCCTCAGTTTACCATCAATAAACTGCGGTTGGGCTAAATTACCTCCACAGTCCTTTCCAAATCTACCAACGTATGACTCCAGCTGGGATGAAGCTGGAGTAATTACTTTTTTAAAACTCAAAACCAAAAATATAATTAAGAAATAAGAAAAGATATTTTTTAACCCTGAACATAATACTGGGAAATGTAATACAGCAATGTATAAAAAGGGCAATACATCAAGACCAATTAGGGATCACCCCAGAAATGCAAGTCTGATTCAGGTTTGAAATATCAATATAATTTACCACATCAGCAAAATGGAGAAGGGAAACATGATTATCTCAATGAATGAAGAAAAAGTTGGAATAAGTTCAAGTCCAGCATCATAATAGGAATAGCCTGACAAAAGGCATCTGCACAAATTCTCTCAGCTAACCTTACCCACAGTGGTTCAATGCGGACAGCTTCTCCCTGAGATCTGGAACTTGACAAGGATGCCCTCTCTCCCCCCGAGAAGGTCCTGTATCAGTGTGGGGATGATCCTGTGCAGTTGCTCTTCTGATAGAAGCCGACTCTCAGAATCATCAAGAAGTGTCTGATGAGGACAGGGGTGTAAGAAAAGTCATGACTGGGACTTTCAACTCTGGGTACCAAGACATGGGGTTCCTACACATGACCATTCTCTGTCAAAGGCTGCTGACCACATGTAGGTTCACATTCCTAGCTCACCAAGCACATAAACCTCAAGAATTAATTGGAACAGGCCCTGACACCTGTTACCTCCTTCAGAAAGGACCCTAAGTCTCTAGAACAGAAGACCAATCCCATCAGCAATGAGAAGAATGTGACTTAAGACCACAAAGAGATGATGAATCGATAGGAAAATATATAAAAAGAGGACAACACCAAGTGTCATGAAGAACATGAAGCAAGGAAAACATCATAGGCTATTGGGAGAAGTACACCAGATTGTCTCAATTCCAAAACACCATTTATTTAAAATATTCCATTATTTCAAATACCACTCCCAAAATGCTTTTGATCACTTCCAATTTATGTTGTACGTATTGAAATATCTAAACTTACTAGAGAAGGATTTTAGCATATATCACTCTTCTTTTATGCATATAAAAATGAAGGTAATAAAATCAATTGGTTAAGGTATTCTAAAAAGTTTTACATTCACAGTCTTGGCTTTTTAATCACTTTTGACGTAGAGCTGTGTATGCCCACATAGAACAGAGACAAGCCATCGCCACTCAGCCTTCTCTGATTTCTGGTCACAGAACCCAGGAGAATAATAAAATAGTTCTTGTTTCATGCGACTGAGTTTGGGGTGATTTGCTACATAGAAGAAGGTAACTGCAATGTCCCTCATTCACAAAGGACTTTGACATCCTTACAGGCCTTCTTCCACTTCTAGATCCTTCCATCCACTGGGTCACACGAGTGACCACTGCAGCACTCTAGGTTCCCAATTCCTTGACCCAACAGTGATGTCCTCATCTAAGCCACCTCAGCTGCCTTCTTTCAGTTGACAGAAAGGCAGGGTTTCCCGAGGAATTTAATGGCCACCTGAGAGGGATTGGGATAAAGAACAAATGGACGCTTCATCTTACTCCCACACATGCCTCCCCACTGGGATTGTCAACAGCAGGACACTGAGCAGACACCTGCGGGTCACAAAGTCACCATGCCAACCTTCCTGTCCATCATAAGGCACATCACAGGGGAGGATTATGCAGGTAGTGAGGACATCCCCCGAGGCCAGCCTCTTGCCTCTTCTGCCCTCAGGGCAGATACCAGTGGAGGCTTACAGCACCAGTGCACCTTAGTGAAAGGGCTGGAGGAGTGGTGGTCCCTGGGAACCAGCGGAGGTAGCACATGCCCCAGCCTGAGGTGGCCTGAAGTGGCCTGGGTCCAGTGGGACCACGGGGGCTGGCCAAGAATATGGGGAATGTTGGGCCCGGGATGCTGGGCTCCATGCTCTTCCTGATGCTGGCGCTACAGCTTCTACAGCTGAGCCCAGGGAGATTCCTGCACCACCTCCCAAACCACAGAAGCTTCCACCTGGGCACCAGCCATCACAGAAACAACTGGGAGAAGCTGAAATCCTGCGAGGGTGCCTTTGACATGTACTTCATAGTGGACGCGTGAGTGGCTCTCCCTCCTGGCCCGGGTGCTCCTCAGGGCACCTCTGTCCACAGGACCACTGATGACAGGAAGTAGCCCAAGGGAACCCAGCCTCTGAGAGAGTGGAGACAAGAACAGTCTTGATTAGACCCAAGGAATACACCTCTGTGGCCTCCTTGTTCCTGAGTTAGAATTAGTGCCCCAGGCCTTTGTTCCCGGGAACATTTATATTTGGAAAGTAAACAAAACACCATAGAGTTTCTGGATGGTTGTCAGTCTCTCCATCAGCTTGACCTGGATCTGTGACCTGCATGTCCCTTAACAGCTGGAGGGGCAGGTGATTGCTAGGAGCTGTCTTGTCAGCACTTGGAAGAAGCTCACTGTGATTTCTGGGTTTGTTTGGTGTTTGTTTTGTTTTGCTATTTACCCGAATGACCTCTATTTCTCCTGGGCCCCAGGGAGATTGCTATGTCATCTGTTAGGCGTTCTCATAGTCTCACTGCTTAGAAAGTCCTTTGCTTTGCTGGTTCTAAATGTTTTGCTCCTTTCTTTGACAACTTGGAGACCCACGTTACAGTTTGTGTGCACATGATGAACAGTATGGTCTGTCTGCATGTGGCCTTGGGAAACCAGGGCTGTGCATTTTGTACCTTCTGGCCCTCAAGGAAGGAAAGGGAGGGGCGTGTCCTCAGACTGGACAGATTGCCTTGGTTCCATTTTCAACTCCTCCGTGGGGCTGAGGATAAATTTTGCTCATTCAGTAGTAACAGTGGTATGGCTCCCAATATCACTGAAGCACTTTACGGTCCCCAGAGCCCTTTACTGCACATCTGTCATCCTCAAAACATTCTGGGAGGTAGAGTAGGGAAGGTATTTGCCTATGCCATCAGCTGGAAAGGGGGAAAGCTCCTAGACATTGGATGAAGTAGCCCAGAGGCTAGTGGGTGTGACAGGACTGAGTCTTGCTGGATTCTGCAAAGGGGAAGAGGAGCTGAAGGTTTCCAAGAATGGGCCCTATGCACCCATTTCCCATCCCCAGGCCATCAGTGAGGAGTAAGCCTAGAGCATGGCTACAGTGGGATAGGCCAGGCTTATCTGAAAGCACAGCACACTCCTCACCCTCACCCCCTTCAGGCTCCTCAGTCTCCATCCTGGAACTAAAGTTAAAGACAATGGGAGCAAAAAACTTGAAGGAGACCAGGAAGGGCCTCAGTTTTCCCTGCTGGTGGGTATCATGATGTCAGGACAGCAGTGTCCCAGGCCTAGTGTGCAGGCTGATGAGAAAAAAAAATGGTAATAAAACAATGTGAGTAACACACGCCCCCTCTAAGCCCTGCCCTCCGCCTGTCCTGTGTCCTCTCAGCGCTCTTCCCTTTTCTGAGACTGTGTCCCAGTCCCATTGCCTGCTCTCTGCTTTTACAGAGGCCGACTGCCCATCCCCATGGCAGCCTGGGGTCACTGTTCTTCCTCCCACATGGACGCGCCTCAGGCCTCTTTTCCAGCTTATGGTGTATTTCTTCAGGAGCACATGAAGCCCAGGAGCCCTAGACTTAACGGAGCAGCTTGACTACTTCCTTTAGCACCGATCCAGAGGAGGAAGTGGCTTGGAGGGACCAAGTCCACCTCAGGGGTCTGTGGCAGGGGAGGAGGGGACAGGGCAGGAGTATCAGCAGAGCACCTTTCCACACTCAGCCTTGTCTGTAGGATGATACTGTGACTTCACCAGGGACCCCTTAGATGCCAGCAGTACCACCAGTCCACTGGGCGTGATGGATTCACAGATGCGCATCCATGGGCGCTCCCCCCTCACCACGGACAGTCAAGGCAGGGCGCTTGCTGAGTTCCCTGAGGTCTGCTTGCCTGAGACAGGGATGAGCACATTGAAAGCCAGGCCCTACCCATGGGACCAGCAAAGCAGCATCCTCCATGCTCACTGAATAGGGGACAGAGAAGCGTTGACCAAGGCCTGTCACTGTCAAAGACATGGGCAGAAGGGTCACCAAAGGGCAACTTGTGTCCTCTCTGGTCCAGGCAGGTCTCCACAGGGCAGAATGGCACCAGGACAAGTGGTCTGTTTTGTAACAGTCAACCCTCATTCCTCCTCAACCCCCTTTACTGATTTTTTTCAGAAATGAAATTCGTGATGGTCTTAGCAGACTTAAGAATATAGTACCTAATGGAGCCATACACATGCAGGAAGGATTGAAAAAGGTACAGATCCTACAGCTCTGAGACTTTATTCTGCTTTGTGAAGTTCTTACAGTATTATTGGGTCATCTCACTGCCCTCCCCTAACTTTCCTTCTTTTTGTTGCAGGCAAATGAGCAGATTCAACAAGCTAACTCAGGAGGTAAGCTGCCTGCTGACGTCACTGTGCTCAGGTGGGACAGACCCAGGCGCGGGCCTCAGCAAGGGCTGGTGCAGACCTACTCGGCCAATTCCTAGCACTGACCCTTGGAGCGAGTCCCCCGCCCTCTCTGTGCTGCAGTTTCCTCCTCTGAGGAGTGAGGATGAAAACCACCCCCAGGGATGCTTCCGAGAACCACATGGGATCATGCATTACATTCCTGGTTCTTACTAGATATTAAGTTCTTGACCTATGGTTGGGATGCATGAAAAAGAAAAGAGAACTTCCAGGGACGGTGAGCAGACAGGGTTCAGTTTAGGGAACAGAGACTGTTCCTGAGACTGCCCCCTGGCTGCCCACACTTTGTCCACCACAGTTCTGGCTCGGCCTCCTTTCCCTTGAGCCTCTTCCCTCCGGTTGACTCTCATCCTGTGACTGTGCCTCCGACTGTGGAAATGGCTGTACTTGGCCCAGACCACCTGCATCGAGACTGTAGGGTTGCAGCCCTTGTCAGTAAGGATGCATGGGCTGCTGGGGAAAGGCGGGAGCTGGGCGGGGGCTGCTGCCCAAGCACCTTGACAGTCATTCTGGCTGCTCCTCCCTGCGCTCACCTGAGGGGCTTGTCCTCGTCCCATGAAGTAGCTGCAGTTGCCTTTCAGGGCAAACGCTGTGCCACCTGCCCATAGTGAGGGTCCACTAGGAAGAGCTCTGATCTGATCTGTCCATGGAGCCTGAGGCCCCCGAGCCAGACAACTGGGCCCTCCAAGGTCCAGACTCTGCTCTAAGCCCACCTGCTGCAGAGGCTGGGGACTGGCGGGACTGGGCTCCCTGCAAAACCTTCCTCAGCTTTACAGGGTCCAGCCCACCCAGGCTTTGAGACTTTATCCTCAATGTGCCTCAGTCTGGAAGCCTTTGCTGGTCAGCTGGCCCCTCTGGCTTCCTGCGGCTCCTTGATCTTTTCCTGTCATTAGTCACTTGTCATTCACTATGAATCATAGCTTCTGCTTGGCTGTATTTTTTATTTTTATCATTCAGTTCATTGTTTTTCTTCCAGTCTTTTATTATGGAAAATTTCAAACCTATAGCAAAGTGAAAGTAAAGAGTGGACACCCCTCTCTCCACTACCTGGATTTGCAATTAATATCTGACCATATTTCCTTTATCATGTATTTATCTAACTCTCCTTCTTCTTTCTCTCTCTTCATCAATCCATCTTATTTCTTGATGCATTTAAAACTAACTTACAGTCACCAGGCTACTGCACCCCCAAAGCCTTTATTCTGAATATATTTACCTGGTAATTTTTCCTGGGTTCTTTTTTTGAGATGCAGCAAACTTAAGTGTATCATTTGATGACTTCTGACAAATGCACACACCTGTGTAACCTCCAAACCTGTGAAGACTCAGAATACTACATTTGCCCTCAGAAAGTCCCCTCAGCTCCCTTCCCAGGCAATCCCTGCCCCACCCTCTGGAGGCAGCTACTCCCTGATTTCTTCCTCCACAGGCTAGTTTGCTGCTTTAGAACCTCTCCTCAGGGACTCACAGGGGATGAGTGCAGGGCCTGGCCTGGGGCACTTGGCACCGTGGTTTGGGGATTCACCCCTTCTGTGTGTTGCTGTGTTTGCCCGGGGCTTGGATCCCAGAGGCAGGCTGGCGGCAGCACCTGGTCACTCCTTTTCCTGTATGTGACTGGGCCAGAGTGAGTGTCTGCAGGAAGCCCAGCAGGTGGGGCCCAGCAGTGGTGGCCATAGGAGGACACAGTGCAGAGCAGGGCTTCCCTCTGAGGTCTGGCATCCAGCTCTGCGTCATGGCCAGAGACCCTCTGGTGGGGGGGCAGGCCGTGCAGAGCAGGAGGACCTGCGGGATGAAGGCAGGACACACTGCGCAGACGGGGACACTCCTGCAACCAGCCTGGGTCCAGGCTATCCCCCCACCATGATAAGGTCCCCCCTTGTCCTATCCTACTCTCTCCAGAGACAAGAACCACAAAGAGTTCAGCTTTTATATGTAAAAACCTACCTAAGTATACTTTACAAGGATATTTTTACATTAATGGGATCATGCAGTACATAGTACTTTCCAGCCATCTACATAGTATTCCATTGCATGGATGGAACAGTTTATTTCATGGGCCTCCCTTGATCAATAGTCAGATTGTTCCTAATAAGTTGATACTACAACTCACATTGTAGGGACTGTCCTGATGCTTACTCCCCTTGGGTCAGAATATCCCTGGGATCAAGACCATAAGTAGAATTGCTGCCTTAAAGGGACACCCAGGTCACAGTTGGTCAGTGTCCAGTTTCTCTCAAAGTGACTGTCCCAAGCAGCATGTGGTGCTCCCAGACCCGCCCTCCCCAGGGCAGGTCGCATCCACCTGTGCGCCCGTGTCAGTCTCAGGCAG
>NC_041233.1:36083734-36085415 GCF_002837175.3 Physeter macrocephalus | reverse complement strand
GAAGAGCTAATACCTATCCTTCTCAAACTATTTCAAAATATTGAAGAGGAGGGAACACTCCCAAAATCACTTTATAAGGTCACCATTACCCTGATACCAAAAGTAAACAAGGTCACTACAGAAAAAGAAAATTACAGGCCAATATCTCTGATGAATATAGGTGCAAAAAACCTCAACAAAATATTAGCCAACTGAATTCAACAATATATAAAAAAGGATCAAGCACCATGATCAAGTGGGATTTATTTCAGGGATGCAAGAATGGTTCAATATCCACAAATCAATGAATATATTTCACCACACTAACAACAGCAACAAAAAAAAGGATAAAAATCACATGACCATCTCACAGAAAAAGCATTTGACAAAATTCAACTTCCATTCATGATTTAAAAACAAAACTCTTATCAAAGGTGGTATAGAGGGAGCATATCTCAACTTAATAAAAGCCATTTATGACAAACACACAGCTGACATGTCACTTGACAGTGAAAAGCTGAAAGCTTTCCTTTTAAAATAAGGAAAAAGACAAGGATACCCACTCTTATCAGTTCTATTTAACATATACTGGAAGTCCTAGGCACAGCAATCAGACAAGAAAAAAGAAATAAAAGACATCCAAATTGGAAGGAAAAAGTAAATCTGTCACTCTTTGCAGATGACATGATACTATATTCAGAAAACGATTAAAAAAAACTCACCAAAAAAATATTAAAACTAAAAATGAATTCAATAAAGTTGCAGGTTGCAAGATTAATATACAGAAATATGCTGCATTTCTATACACTAGTAATAAACTATCAGAAAATTTAAGAGGGCTTCCCTGGTGGCGCAGTGGTTGAGAATCCACCTGCCGATGCAGGGGACACGGGTTTGTGTCCCGATCCGGGAAGATCCCACATGCCGCAGAGCGGCTGGACCTGTGAGCCATGGCCGCTGAGCCTGTGCGTCCAGAGCCTGTAATCTGCAACGGGAGAGGCCAAAACAGTGAGAGGCCAGCGTACCACAAAAAAAAAAAAAAAAAAAAAAAAAAAGAAAAGAAAATTTAAGAAAACAATCCCATTTATAATTGCATCAAAAAGAAAAAAATACCTAGGAATAAACTTAACCAAGGAGCTGAAAGGCCTATGCTTGAAAACTATAAGACACTGTTGAAGTGTAATGAAGAAAATACAAATAAATGGAAAGGAAAGCCATGTTCATGGATTGGAAGAATTAATATTGTTAAAATGTCCATATAACGAAAGCAATCTACAAATTTAATGTGATTCCTAGGATAAAATCCATGACATTTTTCACAGAAATAGAATAAGTAATCCTAAAATTTGTATGGATCCACAATAAAAACCCAAATAGCCAATGCAATCTTGAGAAAAAAGAACAAAGCTAGAGGTATCTTGCTCCTTGTGTTCAGACAATACTACAAAGCTACAGTAATCAAAACAGCAGGGTAAATGAAACAAAGATTGACACATAGATCAATGGAACAGTGAAGAGATTCCAGAAATAAACACATGTACATATGGTCAATTAATCTATAACAAAGGAGGCAAGAATATACAATGGAGAAAAGTCAGTCTCTTCTTTGGGCTTCCCTGGTGGTGCAGTGGTTGAGAGTCCGCCTGCCGATGCAGGGGACACGGGTCCGTGCCCCGGTCCAGGAAGATACCACATGCCATGG
>NC_041233.1:36082466-36083551 GCF_002837175.3 Physeter macrocephalus | reverse complement strand
GGAGAGGCCACAGCAGTGAAAGGCCCGCATACCGAAAAAAAAAAAAAAAAAAACCTCAGTCTCTTCAATATGTGGTGCTGGGAAAACTGGACACCTGCATGTAAAATAATGAGATTAGAAGATTTCCTCACACCATATACCAAAAAAACTAAAAATGCATTAAAGATGTAAATATAAGACCTGGAACCATAAAACTCCTAGAGGAAAAGATAGGCAGAATACTGTTTCATACAAATAGTAGCAATACTTTTTCGGATCTGTCTCCTAAGTCAAAGGAAACAAAATGAAAAATAAACAAATGGGACCAAACTAAACTTAAAACCTTTTGCACAGCAAAAGAAGCCACTGACAAAATGAAAAGACAACGTATTTAATGGGAGAAAATATTTGCAAATGTTATGACTGATAAAGACTCAATATCCAAAATATATAAATAGCTCATACACCTCAATATAAAAAAAAACCCATGATAATAGTAGGGGACTTTAACACCCCACTTTCACCAATGGGCAGATCATCTAAAATGAAAATAAATAAGGAAACACAAGCTTTAAATGACACATTAAACAAGATGGACTTAATTGATATTTATAGGACATTCCATGAAAAAACAACAGAATACACTTTCTTCTCAAGTGCTCATGGAACATTCTCCAGGATAAATCATATCTTGGGTCACAAATCAAGCCTTGGTAAATTTAACAAAATTGAAGTCGTATCAAGTACCTTTTCCGACCACAATGCAATGAGACTAGATACCAATTACAGGAAAAAAAATGTAAAATACAAACACATGGAGGCTAAACAATACGCTACTAAATAACCAAGAGATCACTAAGGAAATCAAAAAATACCTAGAAACAAATGACAATGAAAACACAACCACCCAAAACCTATGGGATGCAGCAATAAAGATCAGATCAGAAATAAATGAAAAAGAAATTAAGGAAATGATAGAAAAGATCAATAAAACTAAAAGCTGTGCTTTGAGAAGATAAACAAAATTGATAAATCATTCTCCAGACTCATCAAGAAAAAAAGGGAGAAGTCTCAAATCAATAGAATTAGAAATGAAAAGGGGGAAG
>NC_041233.1:36080598-36082424 GCF_002837175.3 Physeter macrocephalus | reverse complement strand
GATCATGAGAGATTACTACAAGCAAATATATGCCAATAAAATGGACAACCTGGAAGAAATGGACAAATTCTTAGAAAAGCGCAACCTTCCGAGACTGAACCAGGAAGAAATAAAAAATATAAACAGACCAATCACAAGCACTGAAATAGAAAATGTGATTAAAAATCTTCCAACAAACAAAAGCCCAGGACCAGATGGCTTCACAGGCGAATTCTAACAAACGTTTAGAGAAGAGCTAACACCTACCCTTCTCAAACTCTTCCAAAATAGAGCAGAGGGAGGAACACTCCCAAACTCATTCTACGAGGCCACCATCACCATGATACAAAAACCAGACAAAGATGTCACCAAAAAAGAAAACTACAGGTCAATATCACTGATGAACGTACATGCAAAAATCCTCAACAAAATACTAGCAAACAGAATCCAACAGCACATTAAAAGGATCATACACCATGATCAAGTGGGGTTTATCCCAGGAATGCAAAGATTCTTCAATATACACAAATCAATCAATGTGATACACCATATTAACAAACTGAAGGATAAAAACCATATGATCATCTCAATAGATGCAGAAAAAGCTTTCGACAAAATTCAACACCCATTTATGATAAAAACCCTCCAGAAAGTAGGCATAGAGGGAACTTACCTCAACATGGAGCATACATATCAATAATTACCTTAAATGTAAATGGATTAAATGCTCTTGACAAAAAGCTTTTGACAAAATTAAACACCCATTTATGATAAAAACCCTCCAGAAAGTAGGCATAGAGGGAACTTACCTCAACATAATAAAGGCCATATATGACAAACCCACAGCCAACATCGTTCTCAATGGTGAAAAACTGAAACCATTTGCACTAAGATCAGGAACAAGACAAGGTTGCCCACTCTCACCACTATTATTCAACATGGTTTTGGAAGTTTTAGTGACAGTATTCAGAGATGAAAAAGAAATAAAAGGAATCCAAAGTGGAAAAGAAGAAGTAAAGCTGGCACTGTTTGCAGATGACATGATACTATACATAGAGAATCCTAAAGATGCTACCAGAAAACTACTAGAGCTAATCAATGAATTTGGTAAAGCAGCAGGATACAAAATTGATGCACACAAATCTCTTGCATTCCTATACTCTAATGATGAAAAATCCGAAAGAGAAATTAAGGAAACACTCCCATTTACCATTGCAACAAGAAGAATAAAATACCTAGGAATAAACCTACTTAAGGAGACAAAAGACCTGTATGCAGAAAATATAAGACACTGATGAAAGAAATTAAAGATGATACAAACAGATGGAGAGATATACCACATTCTTGGACTGGAAGAATCAACATTGTGAAAGTGACTATACTACCCAAAGCAATCTACAGATTCAATGCACTCCCTATCAAACTACCACTGGCATTTTTCACAGAACTGGAACAAAAAAATTCACAATTTGTATGGAAACACAAAAGACCCCGAAAAGCCAAAGCCATCTTGAGAAAGATAAACAGAGCTGGAGGAATCAGGCTCCCTGATTTCAGACTATACTACAAAGGTACAGTAATCAAGACAGTATGGTACTGGCACAAAAACAGAAATATAGATCAATGGAACAGGATAGAAAGCCCAGAGATTAACCCATGCATCTATGGTCACCTTATCTTTGATAAAGGAGGCAAGAATATACAATGGAGAAAAGACAGCCTCTTCAATAAGTGGTGCTGGGAAAACTGGACAGCTACATGTAAAAGAATGAAATTAGAACCCTCCCTAACACCATACACAAAAATAAACTCAAAATGGATTGAAGACCTAAATGTAAGGCCAGACA
>NC_041233.1:36077193-36080357 GCF_002837175.3 Physeter macrocephalus | reverse complement strand
ACAACTGACAAAGGATTAATCTCCAAAATACAGAAGCAGCTCATGCAGCTCAGCATCAAAAAAAAAAAAAAAACAACTCCATCCAAAAATGGGCAGAAGAGCTACATAGCCATTTCTCCAAAGAAGATATACAGATTGCCAACAAACAAACACGTGAAAGGATGCTCAACATCACTAATCATTAGAGAAATGCAAATCAAAACCACAATGAGGTATCACCTCACACTGGTCAGAATGGCCATCATCAAAAAATCTTACAAACAGGGACTTCCCTGGTGGCACAGTGGTTAAGAACCCACCTGCCAATGCAGGGGACACGGGTTCAAGCCCTGATTCGGGAAGATCCCACATGCCACGGAGCCACTAAGCCCGTGTGCCACAACTACTGAGCCTGCGCTCTAGAGCCCGTGAGCCACAAATACTGAGCTTGCATGTCACAACTACTGCAGCCCGCGTGCCTAGACGCTGTGCTCTGCAACAAAGAGAAGCAATCGCAATGAGAAGCCTGCACACCACCACAAAGTGTAGCCCCCGCTCACTGCAACTAGAGAAAGCCCACGCACAGCAACGAAGACCGAATGCAGCCAAAAAATTAATTAATTAACTAATTTCAAAATCTACAAACAATACATGCTGGAGAGGGTGTGGAGGAAAGGGAACCCTCTTGCACTGTTGGTGGGAATGTAAATTGATACAGCTACTATGTAAAATAGTATGGAGGTTCCTTAAAAAACTAAAAATAGAACTACCATACAACCCAGCAATCTCACTACTGGGCATATGAGAAAACCATAATTCAAAAAGAGTCATGTACCACAATGTTCACTGCAGCACTATTTACAATAGCCAGGACATGGAAGCAACCTAAGTGTCCATCGACAGATGAATGGATAAAGAAGATGTGGCACATATATACAATGGAATATTACTCAGCCATAAAAAGAAACACAATTGAGTTATGTGTAGTGAGGTGGATGGACCTAGAGACTATCATACAGATTGAAGTAAGTCAGAAAGAGAAAAACAAATACCGTATGCTAACACATATATATGGAATCTAAAAAAAAAATGGTTCTGACGTACCTAGGGGCAGGACAGGAATAAAGATGCAGATGTAGAGAATGCACTTGAGGACACAGGGAGGGGGAAGGGTAGGCTAGGACAAAGTGAGAGAGTGGCATTGACATATATACACTACCAAATGTAAAATAGATAGCTAGTGGGAAACAGCCACATAGCACAGGGAGATCAGCTCGGTGCTTTGTGACCACCTCGAGGGGTGGGATAGTAAGGGTGGGAGGGAGACGCAAGAGGGAGGGGATACGGGGATATATGTATACATATAGCTGATTCACTTTGTTATACAGCAGAAACTAACACATAATTGTAAAGCAATTATACGCCAATAAAGATGTTAAAAAAAAACAAAAAAAAAACCAGTTAGAAAATGGGCAGAAGACCTAAATAGACATTTTTCCATAGAAGACAGCGAACAGGCACATAAAAAGATGCTCAACTTCACTAATCCTGCAAGTCAAAAGCACAGTGAGATATCACATCACACCTGTCAAACTGACTATTATCAAATGTTGGCCAGGATGTGGAGAAAAGGGAACCCTAGTACACTCTTGGTAAAAATGTAAATTGGTGCAGCCACTAGGGAAAACAGTATGGAGATTCCTCAAAAATGTAAAAATAGAATTACCATATGTTCCAGCAATTTCACTATTGTATATATAACTGAAGAAAATAAAAACGCTAATTTGAAAAGATACACATACCCCAATGTTCACAGCAGCATTATTTATAGTAGACAAGATATGCAAGCAACCTGTGTCCATCAACAGACGAATAGATAAAAAGGATGTTGTATATATCTATATATACAAGGAAATACTACTCAACCATAAAGAAAATGAAATCCTACAATTTGCAACAAGGATGGACCTAGAGGATATTACGCTAAGTGAAATCAGTCAGACAAAGAAAGAAAAATACTGTGCGTTATCGCTTACAAGTGGAATCTGAAGAATAGAACAAATGATTGAATATAACAAAACAGAAACAGACTCACAGATGTAGAGAACCAGTGTTTGCCAGCGGGAAGAGGGAAGCAGGGAGGAGCAAGATCCAGGGGTAGGGGATTGAGAGGTACAAACTGCTATGCATAAAATAAATAAGCTACAGGTTATATTGCACAGCACAAGGAATAGAGCCAATATTTTGTAATAACTTCAAGTGCAGTAAAATCTATTAAAATTTTTGAATCCCTATATTATACCCCTGAAACTAGTATAATATTGTAAAAAACTCCTATACTTCAATTTAAAAAAAAAAAGAAAACTCCTCTGCAGCCAACCATGCCTTTCTTGGCCCTCAGTATGCCAGGTGGCTGCATCACCTCACTCTCTCTGCTCTGTGAACACTATGGAGATTACACCAAATTTCTTTGTGATTTTTTTCACACTAATCCCAATCACCCTACCCCTCAGACACAAATCCTTCCCCCTAAACATAACTGATGATTAGTTTCTATATCAGCACCAATGAAGAGGAACACAGTTCAGAAGTTCGTAGCTAATCTGAGAACTGAGTTATAGCCAAAAGCTGGTCACCTGGAGGGGACCATCTGTACGGAACAGGCCTGACCTGTGGCCACAGTCAGGGTGTGAGAAGATTTAGGGGTCAGGAGAGAGAAGGTCCCACAGCTACTAGTTACAGACTGTCCTAGCCTCTGGAGTGCCACCTCCCAGCTCCCATAAAATTACAGAACAAGCACGAACACAGAAGCCCTGTTCCCCTCAGGCTTCCCTGTGTCCATAAATGTCACCACCACCCACCCAGGCGCTCTGCTCACTAACCTGCACGTCGTCCTTGACTCCTCTTTGCTCTCATCCCACATCCAGTCCACCTGCAGGCCCTGCTACCTCTGTGTCCAAACTTATCCGAACCTGGCCAGCCACGCGACAGGCTCACTGAACTTAGAATAATGCCCAAACCCCTTCCCAGGGCCCACGAGGCCCCGCCCCCTCTCCTCACTCACCTCTTTCCCACAACAAGCTCAGCTAGTTATGCCTCAGGCCTCGGAACAGGCTCCCACAGCCCGGACCCTCTTCCCCAGACCTTTCCCTGCCTTTCCCCTCATCTGGTTTCAGCTCCAGGAA
>NC_041233.1:36043510-36075158 GCF_002837175.3 Physeter macrocephalus | reverse complement strand
GCCATGGCCGCTGAGCCTGCGCGTCCGGAGCCTGTGCTCCGCAACGGGAGAGGCCACAACAGTGAGAGGCCCGCGTACCGCAAAAAAAAAAAAAATATGCACTGAAGATGTAAATATAAGACCTGAAACCATACAACTCCTAGAAGAAAATATAGGCAGAATATTCTTTGACACAAATTGTAGCAATACCTTTTTGGACCTGTCGCCTAAGGCAAAGGAAACAAAATCAAAGATAAACAAATGGGACCAAATTAAACTTATAACCTTTTGCACACCAAAAGAAACTATTGACAAAGTGAAAAGACAACCTACTGAATATTTGCAAATGATATGACTAATGAGTCAATATCCAAAATATATAAATAGCTCAAACACTTCAGTATCAAAAAAAACTGGTTAAAACATGGGCAGAAGACCTGAATAGACATTTTTCCATAGAAGATATACAGACAGCCAACAGGTATATAAAAAGATGCTCAACATCACTAATCATGCAAGTCAAAACCACAATAAGATATCATCTCACACTTGTCAAAATGGCTCTTATCAAATGTTGGCCAGGATGTGGAGAAAAGGGAACCCCAGTATACTGCTGGTGGGAATGTATTGCACCAAATATTGGTGCAGCCACTAGAGAAAACAGTATGGAGATTCCTCAAAATTGTAAAAATCGAATTACTATATGATCCAGCAATTCAACTATTGGATATATATCTGAAGAAAAAAAACCACGAATTTGAAAAGATACATGGACCCCAATATTCACAGCAGCATTATTTAGACAAGATATGGAAGCAACACAAGTATCCATCACAGATGAAGAGATAAAAAAGATGTGGTATATATTACTCAGGAAATATTACTCAGCCATAAAAAAGAATGAAATTCTATAATTTGGAACAACATGGATAGACTTACAGGATATTTATGCTAAGTGAAATAAGTCAGACAGACAAAGAAAATACTGTTGCATTATCACTTACACATGGAATCTAAAAAATAAAACAAATGATTGAATATCACAAAACAGAAACAGACTCACAGATGTAGAGAACAAACCAGTGTTTGCCAGCGGGAAGAGGGAAGCAGGGAGGAGCAAGATCCAGGGGTAGGGGATTGAGAGGTACAAACTGCTATGCATAAAATAAATAAGCTACAGGTTATATTGCACAGCACAAGGAATAGAGCCAATATTTTGTAATAACTTCAAGTGCAGTAAAATCTATTAAAATTTTTGAATCCCTATATTATACCCCTGAAACTAGTATAATATTGTAAAAAACTCCTATACTTCAATTTAAAAAAAAAAAGAAAACTCCTCTGCAGCCAACCATGCCTTTCTTGGCCCTCAGTATGCCAGGTGGCTGCATCACCTCACTCTCTCTGCTCTGTGAACACTATGGAGATTACACCAAATTTCTTTGTGATTTTTTTCACACTAATCCCAATCACCCTACCCCTCAGACACAAATCCTTCCCCCTAAACATAACTGATGATTAGTTTCTATATCAGCACCAATGAAGAGGAACACAGTTCAGAAGTTCGTAGCTAATCTGAGAACTGAGTTATAGCCAAAAGCTGGTCACCTGGAGGGGACCATCTGTACGGAACAGGCCTGACCTGTGGCCACAGTCAGGGTGTGAGAAGATTTAGGGGTCAGGAGAGAGAAGGTTCCACAGCTACTAGTTACAGACTGTCCTAGCCTCCGGAGTGCCACCTCCTAGCTCCCATAAAATTACAGAACAAGCACGAACACAGAAGCCCTGTTCCCCTCAGGCTTCCCTGTGTCCATAAATGTCACCACCACCCACCCAGGCGCTCTGCTCACTAACCTGCACGTCGTCCTTGACTCCTCTTTGCTCTCATCCCACATCCAGTCCACCTGCAGGCCCTGCTACCTCTGTGTCCAAACTTACCCGAACCTGGCCAGCCACGCGACAGGCTCACTGAAATTAGAATAATGCCCAAACCCCTTCCCAGGGCCCACGGGGCCCCACCCCCTCTCCTCACTCACCTCTTTCCCACAACAAGCTCAGCTAGTTATGCCTCAGGCCTCAGAACAGGCTCCCACAGCCCGGACCCTCTTCCCCAGACATTTCCCTGCCTTTCCCCTCATCTGGTTTCAGCTCCAGGAACACTGCCTCAGAGAGACCTTATCTTTAATGGGAATTTTCAGTAACATACAAAAGTAGCAAAACTTGTATAATGCCCTTGAAGCAGCCTTCCCCTACTTTCAGTAAGTATCAATCCTGGCCAATCTGGTTTTGCTGATACTCTCACCATTGATTATTGTGAATCAAATCCCAGACATCCCATCATGTCCTGTATAAATATTTCACTTTCTCTTAAAGAGAAATTGAATCTCTAAAGGACAGGACAGGTCACCTGCTCCTAGGCAGCTGTCCTTTCCCCTCCCTTCTCTATCCTGTCCCTTGCTTATTGATGTCACTGCACTTTTCACTCTGGCGCCTATTTTGTTCATTGTTTGTTACTTTATTCTTTCTCCCTCTCCAGTCCCACAAATGTCAGGTCCTTGAGAGCAGGGACTCTGCCTGCCTTGTTCCCACTATACACCAGAACCTTGCACAGTAGGTGTCAGAAGAAGGCAGAGAAGAGAAACTACTTCTGCAAAAGTGGTAGCTCTCCTTGCCAAGGGCAGGCAGAATGGGAGGGGCAGGTGGGTGGACAAGTCCACTGACATTCTTCTCATGTGATTTTCCTTTAGATAAAAAACCTGCCTCTGTGAATAATGAAAAAATAATTTGCCCAGGACGTATTTTTCTTAAGGCTGGACAGTAAGTGTTTAGGTTCGGGGGCCATTTGGGCAGGTGTCGCTACCATGAGGAGTCCAGAATGTAGACTTCCCCCTTTACTGGGGCAGCACATGTCTGTCTCTAGGAGGGCTCAGGGCATCCTCCGCACCTGCCCTGGTTGACAATCCCCCGAGGTGCTCAGGGATCCGCGGTGGCCCAGGCTCTGCTGAGGAGGGCAGGATGTGGGAGATGGTGTGCCCCAGGGCTGGTACCTTTGCTCCAGGCAGCTTTTCCGAGTGAAGCCAACGTACCGTGTACATACAGAGGAGTCGGGATGGTGCCACCATACAGCCATCCCTGGTCACTTCGCTCCTGGTCTTGAGGGCATCTGACCCCATGCAGGGCTCCTCACTACCTGGTCAGCCCTCATTGCAGAGGTCAATCTCATGGTGCCTGGGGATGGGCTCCCCTTACCCTTGCTGCCTGCATTTGAGGAGCCCCAAATGCCTAAAGTGCAAAGCCATTACCGTGAGGAGAGCTAGGGCTACAGATAGAGCCAAGTGCAGGAACTGTGTCTACCCTGTCTCTTGGGTCACCAACATTACAGTTATCCCAGATAAGGAGACCACAGTGCCCACGGTTGTCATCCAGAGCCCGGTTCCCAGTAATCCTCTCTAGTTCCCTTTTCTTATCTCGGCCCTGTTCCTGCTCCTGTTCCTGTTGCTGCTTGTCTGCATCTGCTGCTGCAATAGGGTGAGTGACCCCTGCCTGTACAGCCCACATCCAGCCCTCACCAACCCCGAGTGACTGGGCACACACCAGCCCCGTGATCCTGCCTGTGGTCAGCTTCCATCAGCTCCAAGGTCCTCTCACCAGCAAACAAGGCACAGACTCTGTTCTCCCATCCTGAGCATAGACACAGCCTGGGCTTTTAGGGGACCACCTGCTTTGTGTGCTTCCACCTTCACAGGGAGGTGGCCTATGGGCTGTCCCAGCCCCTGGGGAAAATGGACCCAGACCTCCTGAGACCAGGGCTGCCCCACAGCAGTCAGGCTTATGAAGGACTCAGGTGGACCAAGGCCCCAGGAGTCTCTGCTGTTGGGGGACAAAGAGGGGTCTGCAAGGACACTGATGGTCCAGAGGGAGAAGGCTGCTGACCGGGAGGACGCTAACCCCGGGGGCAACTGCGCCTTTGGAAACAGCATGGATCCCTGCCCATCTCTGGTGCCTTCGGTCATTCCTTCATCAGTCATCACTAAGTCACCAGGATGTGCAGGGCCCCGTGCTGGGCACAGAGGGGCAGCAATGAAGCAGCCACTACCCTTGCCCACAGGAACTCACCATCTGGTGTCTCGTCTGGTATTGGTAGCTGGGGGGCATTGAGGGTAAATGTCACCTTCAGAGGGTGTGGCAGGTGTCCTTATAATGAAAAGGACAGAGACTGGCCCTGGGTGGGAGGGAAGGGGAAGGGAGGAGGGGTGTGGGGAGGGTTCTCTTGCCTTCATATGATGTCAGGGCTGCTGCTGAAAACTCCCAGGTGGGACCTCTACCAGGGACCAGGGGCCTTAGTCTGCCTGTCTCCCTGTTGACCCTACATTGAGGTATCGATTACCCTTTGAAAACTGAGGAAACTGAGGCCCAGGGAGGTGGAACCTGTTGCCCACAGCCCCCCAGGTTGCAGGGACCTGGTGCCCCTCCCCGGGCTCTGATGTATGCTGGGCTCCATCTCCTTGGTCTTCATCCCCGGCACATGTCAAGGAGAGGGTGTTGGCAGGGTTGGCCTTTAGGGACTGGGGAGCTGAGGAGGGTGGAGGGACTCCTACCGGGCATTGAGCTTTGAAGGAGGCACAGTGCATGTGATCACAGGGACCAAGGGTCAGGTGGGGAGGCTGGGCTGACCCGGGGTGGGGCCCAACCCAGGGCCCATAAGAAGTAGTTAGAGCGGGGGTGCCGTGTCCCAAGGCAGGGGGACCTGGGCCTCAGATCTGGTGGGAAACAGCGTCACTGCCCGGGCTGACGTCTACACTGGCTGCACTGTGGCCTGGGGAGGCTGGATCTGTCAGAGTAGGGTGAATACAGCCCTGTCACCTGCTAATGCCCGCACCCCTGCCAGCCTCCGTCACATGGCACAGCCTCACGCCCAGCTTCTCCTACAAGGGTGGCCGCCAGGAACCAAGGGGACAGGGTAGAGTTTGTTGTTATTTGGAAAAGAGCCATCTTTGTAAACCAAAAGGAGTTGGCATGTTTTTCACATGGAGGCCACTCTCTTACAGTGCCGGGTGCTGCTCATTTGTCCTTGATTCTCCAACAAACATTTGCTGAGTGGCCAGTACTTGACAGGTGCCGGGGCAACAGATGTCATTTGTCTGCACCAGGAGCTGCCAGACAAGGACTCAGACAATTATTTTCTCTCTAAAAGCCATGCCCCATGCAGGGATATACCACAGTGATTATCCCTTGCTGTGGGTGTCAAGAAGACAGGATAAGACTGCTGGAGGTGAGAAGTGCCCTTAGGAAGGGAGACAGAATGCCCTCCAAGCTGGGGGGTGGGAGGAAGCCTGCAGGCCTCCTGAAGCAGAGGTCCTGACTGGGTGGAGATGAGTTTATGGGTGCTAGACTTTGACCATGTGGGTCCCAGCACCAGGGTATCCCCCTTGCAACGGGCCCAGGATTCTTGATGTTGGTGGTTGGCTCACAGCCGGCCAGTCCCTAGTTCTCACAGAGGTTGTCATCAGCTTCAGCAGTGGCCTGGATTTCACTGGCCAGTGACTGGATGAGTGAAAACAAACCAAATTACAAATCATCTCATGCAGGTCAGTAACAAATATTTCTGCGCCAAGATCTTACCAGCATTAAACTACCCGGGAGTGCCTACGGCTCCTGTCTGCTCAGTGAGGGAGGGAGAGAGCTCACTGCATTGTCCTTGAGGCCCCTGAGATGGGGTGACAAGGGCCACATGGAGGAGGGGGCCTGAGGACACTTCCCTCCCCCAGGTGACTGGGATCCCAGCTGAAAGGGGGCTGAGAGATGACAGGGACGAAGAGGGCCGCAGGTGGCAGGTGTGGGGAAGAAAGACCCCACCATCTCTGGGATCAGCTTTGCCCTCCTCCCCCTGGTCCTGCCTCTGTCGCTGTGGGATCCATTGGTCCTCCTGGGAGCTTCAAATGGCAGCTGGAGGGCCGGCCCCGCATCTCCCCTGAGAGTCAGTGTGAGGGCACGGAGAAGCCAGAGCTCACCTTCCGCAGAGGGAGGAAGCACCTGCCAGGGGCTTCTTCCTGCCGCAGGCCCGGCCCCACCTTCCGCTCACACCACATCCACGTTTTCACTGGTTCTTTGGTTTCCTCATCTCTCTCTTACTCCCCCGTTTCAGGACCCTTCCCCCTGAGCAGGGACTGGGTCTCTTCTCTGCCTTCTCCCTCTCAGCCCCCCAAAAGCAGGCCCTCTTCCCTCTTCTTCAAGCTCCTGGCCAGTCCCCATGCCTGCCTCACCTTTCTCCTTGGGGACTTCTCCTTGGCTACTGCATATATCCTCCAAACTTTGACACTTTTTTCAAAAGTAGCCCCGATTTCTCCTCCTACACCAAAAGTACTGATTTGTTCCAGAATCCAAAACAATCTGTGACCCACAGTGACGAGCTCCCAACAAACACAGAAGGCTCTTAAGGCCCCTGCCCCAGGTGATGGCTGCAGTGCTGTCTCACCCAGTTTGTGGGGACACAGCCCTGGGAAGCCATGGGAGACAGAGGGGACACCACCCATCTGGAGGCAGCGTCTGTGCCTGTAGCTTCCTCACAACCACATCTGCTTTTCAGGGAAAACTGGATACTTTTTATGACTTTGTCCAGCACTGCAGCCAGCTGCCATTGATGTGGTGTCCGCCCAGGGACATGGTAAGCAGGGCACAGCGATGCTCCCCGTGGGCTGGGGTCTTGCTTTTGCCCTTGACAGTTGCCCCCGGGACTGTGGGTCAGAGAGTCCCCTCCGGGCATCCCAACAAACACAGAAGGCTCTTAAGGCCCCTGCCCCAGGTGATGGCTGCAGTGCTGTCTCACCCAGTTTGTGGGGACACAGCCCTGGGAAGCCATGGGAGACAGAGGGGACACCACCCATCTGGAGGCAGCGTCTGTGCCTGTAGCTTCCTCACAACCACATCTGCTTTTCAGGGAAAACTGGATACTTTTTATGACTTTGTCCAGCACTGCAGCCAGCTGCCATTGATGTGGTGTCCGCCCAGGGACATGGTAAGCAGGGCACAGCGATGCTCCCCGTGGGCTGGGGTCTTGCTTTTGCCCTTGACAGTTGCCCCCGGGACTGTGGGTCAGAGAGTCCCCTCCGGGCATCTGACGAGAGGAACGCCCAAGGCGTGGAGGCCTGGAGCTCATGAGCCTCCAGACGATTCTCAACATGGCGCCTGTGCATTTCCCCTGCGTCCTCGTCTCAAGGATGTCAGGACCTTTCTTCTCCAGAGCAATGCCCAGCAATTCCAATCTTAAGCGAAAAGGGCTGGAGAGGCCTATTGGACTCCCGTCCATGGTCCCTCCCCACTGCCTACCCGACCCTGTGGGACTGCTGGCTGCACCCCAACCATGAGACCCTCCTGGGCTGCTCACTCAGCTGCAGGAGTGGTGGAGGACATGGTGACACCCCCTCCCCAATGTTGTCTGGTCAACACTGACTGGTTTTACCAGGCAGTAAAGATGCCCTCCTTGTGTCAGTGCCTGTGACAATGTGGAGAAGCCCAATTTCTCCACTTGTCATCCTTGTTATTTAATAATAATAATGATCGATAATTTCATTGCGTCCTTTCTGTGGGTTAGTTGCTAGAATAGGAACTTTACATGTTTTCACTGTTTTAATCCTCCCAGTAACTGTATTTTTAGGTGTTCTTATTATCCCATGTTTACCAAGGGGGGTCTGACCAACAGAAATGCTGAGTGACTTGTCCCAGGTCACAAAGGCGAGAAGGGGCAGAGCTGGACTTGAATTCTGAGCCTGGCTCCACCCTTATCACTGCTCTGTCCCCCTTTCAGTTCAGCACTCATGGTCTCATGATGGTTACCCCAAAACCACCAGAGTTGGCCCTACTCAGGCCCCAAGCCCATAGAGAATGGTGCTCCTGATTTCCCTTATAATCATCTGCCTGGGCATCATTTTCCTGGGTGTCCCCATGCTCAGACATTTTGTACAGACTGGGCCAGGGACTTAGAGGACATTGTGGTCTCAGGGTCTGTAGTGAGGGCTGCACTGACCACGTTCACTGAAACAGGGAAACACTGGCTCTTGGTGGCTGGGTAGGTGGGCGTTTGGAAACTCTAGACAGGCCTGAAAGCCTCTGGACACTGCTGGTGACATACCTGAGGCATGCTCACACCCAGCAGAGACATTGTCTGGTGACAGTGGTGTTAGGGCTCCTTTGGCAGCTGGGCTCCCAGTTCTGGGTCTGAATCGAGCTCTGAGTCCCAGCCTTGATTGCACAGAAGCCCCATTTGCCACCTGATTCTCCTGGAGCCTCTCCCAGAACCAGCCCCTTTATAGTCATAAGAGCCACACCCCGGCCTTATGCCCCGAACAGTGGAGACACCCACCCAGAGATGCTCACTCAGGATCAGGAGGGACAGAGCAAGACAGAAGGCTGAAGCAGAGAGAGGCAAGAGACAAGAGGGTGGACAAAGGGAAGATGCCAGGTATGGCCTTCCTGCCCAGCGAGGTAAGGGCAGGGGCGCTGAGCACCTCTCTGAAATGGTCCCAAGTGGCAGAGTGATGGATTAGGGGGCCTTATAGCTGCCCAGGGCTCTGCCAGGCCCCTGCAATGCCAGCTCTCGAGTCCGCCCAGCAGTCTGTGGCTCACAGTGACCTGTGTGCTCGCTGGAGGCAAAACTGAGGCCTGACGCATCAGGGGAGTTGCCAGGACCACCCAGAGAGTAAGTGGCAGCAGCCAGAGCTGCCTGAAATCAACCCTGCTCGTCCTGAGAGGGGCTGGGAGCCCGTAACTGTGCCTGGTGGATGTGAACCCTCCCACTCCTCTGCCCCCATCCCATTTGACCTTGTCCCTCCCAACCTTAGTCCTGGAGACCCTAGTGTTGTAGGATTTCTGTGGATACCCCAGTATTCCAGTAGGTGCAGGAGTCAGTCCTGATTCCTTTCTTGAAGCCCTCAGTGCTCTGGTCCCAGGCTTAAAGTTAATCTTGGTCTAAGTGACAGGGTGTCAGCTGGGACCTACAGTCTCTGCAGACCAGAGTTGGCCCCCAACCCCAGCCCTGAATGTGCAACAGGAGACACCCAGATAGGCTATGGGGACACAGTACCCAGGAGTGTCCTTATGACAGTCCACGCACTGTGGCAGTTGGTCCTGTTTACTGTTACCTTCTGTGAAATGACAGTGTCTCAATGCTCCACCACCTTCTAATCCCCAGAAGAATTTTTCTCATATTGGCCCTTCCAGAACACACTCCTTCCTGAGGTTCCAGGAGAGCATCCTTTTCCTGTCTTTTCAGCTTCTAGAGCTATATTCCCTGTGTTCCTTGGCTCCTGGCCCTTCTCCATCTACAAGGCAGCAGGGCAGCACCTAAATCTGCTCTGCTTGCACAGTCACATTGCCTTGTTTTTTGGGCAAATCTCCCTCTGCTTCCCTGTCACAGGACCCTTTGATCAAGTGTAGGAGCCCCCCCAGGTAACCTGGAATAGTCTCCCCATCTCAAGATCCTTAATCACACCTGCAAAGGCCCTTTTGCAATATGACCTACAACATCCACAGGGGCCAAGGATTAGGACCGGGATATATTCGGGGCCATTATTCAAGCGACCATAGCAAACCACTGAACTAGAAGCTTCCTTGAGAGCAGGGACTGTTCTATTGGGCACCTTGCATACTATGCTTCATGTAAAGAACAGAGGGACACAAAGGCACGAAGGTGTGAGTGTACATGGTGTGGGGATGCACAGATCAGGCTAAGAAGGGTCCACACTCAGGGGCCATGGCTCAAACTGTGCTCTAAGTTCTGACTGCCTTGGTTGCCAATGAGATTTTGGGGGGTAAAGGTAGACCCTGTAGTCCTTGAGGACCTTCCCACTGGAAGTGAGCTGGGAGTCTGGGAAAGACCAAGGTGTTCTCCCTCTTCTCCCTTATGCTGCCTCAGAGCATGGAGACCCTTTCTTACTCACTGTCTGCATCTCTTGGAGCTGAGTGCTCAGAGTTGTTGCCAGCTTCCAGAGTGCTTAGGGCACCCTGTCTGGCAATCTGGGCTCTTCAGCTGGGAGTCCTCAGCTGAGCAGGAGCTGGGGACAAGGAGGAAATGACAGAAAAGCCAGGGGCAGTTTTTGCTACAGACAGATTACACTGTCCCAAAGGATCTGCGTCAATCTTTACCCAAACCTAGGGGCCCATGTGCCTCCATAGCCCATCACCCATCTGAGGGTGCCCCCACCTGCCCTTGCCCTGTGGGCCCAGAGCCCAGCCTGAGGGTTGTGGTGGGGACTCATCCCTTCAGCACACACTCACCAAGAGAGACTGGGCAATGCTGGGGCTACAGTGGCAATCAGCCCTTGTCCTTGCTCCACAGGCTCCCAGTCCAGAAGGAAGCAGACAAGTTCAACACCAGAGCAAAGGCAGGCCAGAGTCAGAACAACAGGGTTCCCTGGGGAAGGGAGGGCAGATGTCCAATGTCTGAACTGAGTCTAGAAATAGGAGCACAGGCTGGAGGCCAGCACCCAGGGAGAGGAAGGACATCAACAAAGGCTCACCCTGGGGATCCTGACAGGTACTGAGCCTAATCCCCTTGATCCAAGGAAACCACAGCCTTCTGCTCCCAATTCCAATGGCTTCTCAGTGACCTTCTCTCTTCTCTTCCTTACAGGGGAGGTGTGTCAACTTCGCCTTAATGAATCCCCACTATGCACAAATGCTGTGCAGACCAAAGATCTGCCTTTGACCCAGCCAGGAGTGCCTCCCCCTCGATAGCTGTTGCTCGCATTGTCAGCATCCCCCACGCATATGCTCTCAACCACCCTCCAGGCTGCTGCCGCTGATCCTCCCCCTGCCCAGAGTGCTGCAGAAGTACTTTGTCACTCCCACCCCCATAGCCCAACATCTAAAGCACCAAAAACACAACATTGTTAAAAGTACTTTGTGTACTGAATTGGACATATATATTGTGTTTTGGTTTACAGTCGAAAGGAGTTAGAATTTGTTGCTGATCAGCAAGATAGTTTACTTGGTGAGTACTGCTCCACTGTATGAGAAGTATCTATACTGGTCTTGCCACGACAAAGCACCCTGGTGTCCTCTGGATATAGACATGATGAGTCCCATTTCCCATAGTTGGCTCTTCATCTGTTACCAAGGGCTGGGATGCATGCGGTTTTAGTCAAATTCTGCTCTTTGAAAATAGTCCAAAATATCTTTGAAATATGAATACAATCCTGCCTCCACCACTCACTGGCTGCAAATTAATCTCTTAGCCAAGTTACTTAATCTCCTTGCGCTTCAAATTCTTCATTGAAAAGGTGGGGATAATCATGTCTCCTCTACAGGGTGCCATGAGGGAGACAGTAACTGCTGCCATGTATTCAGCAAAGGTCCAGGTCCCTGGTAAAGACTCAGGTGCTCAATAGTTAATGTCTTCCCTTTGTGCCCTGAAAGAGGAGAGGATGATGACTCAGAGATATAAGAAGTGTCTTGTGAAGTCAGGGGAGTCAGAGAGGAGTACATGACTGGTTTTTTCAGCTCCAGACACCAAGATGTGGGGTTGACACACATAATCATTCTCAGAGGAGGCTGCTGACCACACATGGGTTCACATTCCAGGCCCATCTCCCATACAGCCTCCCAGATGTGCCATTGGAAAAGGTCTTGGCACCTACTAACTCCTGCAGAAATGTTAGTTCCCCTCCCATACCCTTAATATTTCTCATAATATAAAGGAAACCGATGGTTCCCACATTCCCAGTTGTTCAAATCTACTCCTCTGCTGATAGAGCCAGACCTCATAATCTTTCAGGTCTGTTTCCCTCTAGACTTTGAATACCCAATCAAGTTTCCCTTTGACACTAATGCGCTTGAGGACTATCCATACGCAAGACTCCATTGTGAAAATCCCAGAACATAAGGTAAGGCTGAAGCATCAACCTGAACCACAGAGTTTGAGCAGGTAAGAGGAGATTGCTAACTCAAATATGCACATACCAACAGAACAAATCAGGGATCATGGAGATCAGGTAAACATGACATGACACAAGGAAATGAATAATGCTCTCATAACTGACTCTAAAGAAATAAGGATCTATGAACTGTCTGATAATCTCACAGCTAACATCACACTCAATAGTGAAAAGCTGAAAGAATTTCCTCTAAGATCAGGAACAAGACAAGGATGCCCACTCTAACCACTTTTATTCAACATATTATTGGAAATCCTAGCCACAGCAATCAGACAAGAAAAAGAAATAAAAGGAATCCAAATTGGAAAGGAAGAGGTAAAATTGTCAGTGTTTGCAGATGACATGATGCTATACATAGAAATCCTAAAGTTGCCACCAAACACTACTAGAGTGCATCACTAATGAATTCAGTAAAATTGCAACACAAAATTAATATACAGAAATCTGTTGCATTTCTATGCACTAACAATGGACTACAAGAGAAATTAAGGAAATAATCCCATTTACAATTGCATCAAAAAGAAAAAAATACCTAGAAATAAACCTGCCTAAGGAGGTAAAAGACCTGTACTCAGAAAACTGTAAGACGCTGATGAAAGAAACTGAAGACAACACAAATAGATGGAAAGATACACCGTGTTCATGGATTGGAAGAATTAATACTGTGAAAATTACCGTATTGCCCAAAGAAATCTACAGATTCAGTGCAATCCTTACCAAATACCAATGGCTTTTTTCAAAGAACTAAAACAAGTAATTTTAAAAATTTATACAGAAACATAAAAGACACCAACTAGCCAAAACAACCTTGAGAAAGAAGAATAGAGCTGAAGCGATCATGTGCTCTGACTTCAGACTATACTACAAAGCTATAATAATCAAAACAGTATGGTACTTGCACAAAAACAGACACATAGCTCAGTGGAACAGAATAAAGACTTCAGAAATAAACCCATGCACTTATAGTCAATAAATCCACAACAAAGGATGCAAGAATATACAATGGAGAAAAGACAGTCTATTCAATAAGTGGTGCTGGGAAAACTGGTCAGCTATATGTAAAAGAATGAAATGAGAACATTTTCTCATACCAAATACAAACATAAACTCAAAATGGATTAAAGACCTAAGTGTAAGACCAGAAACCATAAAACTCATAGAAAAGAGCATAGGCAGAACACTCTTTGACATAAATCACAGCAATTTTGGGTGGTCTGTCTCCTAAGCCAAAGGAAACAAAAGCAAAAATAAATAAATGAGACCTCATTAAACTTAAAAGCTTTCCACAGCAAAGGAAACCATTGACAAAATGAAAACACAACTTATTGAATGGGAGAAATATTTGTGAATGATATGACTGTTAAACAGTTAATATCCAACATACATAAACAGCTCAAACACCTCAACAAAAAAAAAAAACAACCCAATTAAAAACTGGGCAGAAGACCTGAACAGACATTTCTCCAAAGAAGATATACAGACACATGAAAAGATGCTCAACATTGCTAATCATCAGAGAAGTACAAATCAAACCACAGTGAGATATCATCTCACACCATCAGAATGGTTATCATCAAAAAGACCACAAATAACAAATGTTGACCAGAATGTGGAGAAAAGGGAACCTTTGTACCCTGTTAGTGGGAATGTAAATTGGTGCAGCTGCTGTGGAAAACAGTGTGGAGGCTCCTCCAAAACTAAAAATAGAACTACCATATGATCCAGCAATTCCACTCCTGGGTATGTATCCGAAGAAGATGAAAACACTAACTAGAAAAGACACATGCACCCCAATGTTCATAGCAGCATTATTTACAATAGCCAAGATATGGAAGCAACCTAAGTGTCTATCAACAGATTAAATGATGAAGAAGATGTGAGACACACACACACACACACACACACACACACACAGGAATACTACTCAGCCCTTAAAAAGAATGAAATTGTGCAATTTGCCACAACATGGATGGACCTGGAGAGTACCATGCTCAGTAAAATAAGTCAGAGAAAGACAAATACTGTATGTTATCACTTATATGTGGAATCTAGAAAATGAAACAAACTAGTGAATATAACAAAAAAGAAACAGATTCACAGATCTAGAAAACAAACTAGTGGTTACCAGCTAGGAGATGGAAGTGGGGAGGGGCAAGATAAGGGTAGGGAATTAAGAGGTACAAACTACTATGTACGAAATAAATAAGCTACAAGGAAATATTCTGCAGCACAGGCAATATAACAAATATTTTATAATAACTATAAATGGAGTATAATCTCTAAAAATTTTGTACACCTAAAACTAATATAATATTGTAAATAAAGTATATCTCACTAAAATTTTTTTGAATTAAAAAGTTGTGGTATATATATATATATATATATAATGGAATTTTATTTGGCCATAAAAAGGAAGGAAATCCTGCCATTGTGACAACATGGATAGAACTTGATAGCATTTGCTAAGTGAAATAAGTCAGAGAAAGATAAATACTGTGTGATCTCACTTAAATGTGGAACCTTAAAAAAAATAGAAAAAGAGATCATATTTGTGGTTACCAGAGGTAGGGAGTTGGGGGAGGAGGAATTGAATGAAGCTGTTCAAAAGGTGCAAACTTTCAGTTATAAGATAAAATAGTACTTGGGACGTAATTTACAACATGATAACTACAGTTAACACTGCTATATGGTATATTTGAAATTTGTTAAGACAATAGATCTTAAGAATTCTCTTCATAGGAAAAAACATTTTTTCTTTTTCTTTTTCTTTTTTTGTATCTAGATGAGATGATATAAGTTAACTAACCTTACTGTGGTAACCATTTCACAGTATATGTAAGTCAAATTATTATGCTGCATACATTAAACTTATACAATGCTATGTTAATCTCAATCAAATGGGGAAAAAAAGAACCTCAGCTAATAAATACAGAAGAAATAATAAAATTAGAAGTCACCATTTTATCTGCTGTATAGCACAGGGAACTCTACTCAATACTCTGTAATGGCCTATATGGGAAAAGAATCCAAAAAAAAAAAAGAGTGGATATATGTATATGTATAGCTCATTCACTTTGCTGTACACCTAAAACTGACACAACATTGTGAATCAACTAAACTCCAACAAAAAAAATTTTTTTTAAGTCACCATTTTGCAACCCTTAATGAAATAATATAGACATTTATCATTAATAGATGCTTAAGCCATTAGTTGGAATGTTGCTGGGGGATTTAACCATGAGTCAAAACATTGCTGGAGAAATTTAACGGTGGGAACAGACTGACAAACTTGATCCCATTTACCAATCGTATCATCAGTAAAAATACAACTGTCAAGTATCATGTGTCTCCTGATGTAATACAAGAAGAATAAAATCAACGACAACAACAAAAACAACCTTGAATCTCACCAAATTTCTAGCTCTAACCACTAGCTTATAGGAAATTTATGATACAAAAAAAATTGTTTACTGTAATATCACAGAGAAACTATATATCTCTTTATGACTGTGCTTCCTACTTAAAAAGATTCTTAACTAATTTTCAACTTCTTGGAGGCAATACCCTCCTTGTTGTGAATCCATAAAATAAGAAAAGACACAAGTAATAATAGGAATTAAAAAGAAGATAGAGCAGAAATATAAAAATCAAACATATTCTGAACAACTTTATACCAATATAGGGGAAAAGATGTTCAAATTCCTAGAAAAATATATCTGAAATGACTGATAAAAAATGGAAGCAGTAAACAATCCAATGTGGTAGCCTGCTCAGGCTGCCTTAAAGTACCACAGGCTGGGTGACTTAAAAACAGAAATTTATTTTCTCACCGTCTGGAGGCAGGAAGTCCAAGATCAAAGTGCCAACAGGGTTGGTTTCTGATGTGGTTTCTCTTCCTGGATTTCAAATGACTACCTTCTCGCTGTGTCCTCACATGGCCTTTCCTCTGTGCCTGTGTAGGAAGAGAGTTCTGGTGTCTCTTTCTCTTTTTATGAGGATATCTGTCTTCTGGGATTAGGACTCCATTTTATAACCTCATTTAACCTCAGTCACCTCCCTAAAGGCCCTAATCTCCAAATACAGTCACATTAGAGGTTAGGGTTCAAAATCTAAATTGGTGGGTGCACAATTCAGTCCATAACATTCAGTAAATATTGAGTAAATTTTATCAGTGGTTTAAAAAGTTCCCACAAGGAAAACACCAGGCATAGATTATATCATATCAAATATTCAAGGAGGAGTTTATTGTGATCATGTTCAAAGTCTTTCCAAAAGAAGGTGAAAACATTCCCAAGCACATTTTATGAGGCTAGTATACCTAATATCAAAACCAGATAAGAGGGCTTCCCTGGTGGCGCAGTGGTTGAGAGTCCGCCTGACGATGCAGGGGACACGGATTCGTGCCTCGGTCCGGGAAGATCCCACGTTCCGCGGAGCGGCTGGGCCCGTGAGCCATGGCCGCTGAGCCTGCGCGTCTGGAGCCTGTGCTCCGCAGCGGGAGAGGCCACAACAGTGAGAGGCCCGCATACCACAAAAAAAAAAAAAAAAAAAAATTTCAACACTCCTTCATAATTTGTATCAAACCGAGAATAACAAGGAAACTCCCTAATCTGATAAAAGATATCCAACAGAAGCCTTCAATAAATACCATTCTTAAACGTGATGTGTTAGAATTATTCTCTTTAAAATCAAGAATGCCTCCATCACAACTTCAAGTCAACATTTCATTGGAGAACTAGTCAGCATAATGTTTTTGGGTTTTGTTCATTTTTTACAGAAACGCAAACAATTCTACAGAAAAATTTTTATAATAACAGAGTTTAGCAAGTTGGGTGAGTATATCAATAAATACATAAATTTCTTCAGGATAGCAATCGTTTAAAAACTCTGTATTAAAAATGCCTTTCCAATAGCATCAAAAATACAGAGTATATAGGGAAGGCACTTGACAAAAGAAGTCAAGATATTCATAGGGAAATTTATAGGAAAGGCATTGAAAACAACTCAAATAAATGAACACATTGCCGTGTTCACTGATAGGAGGAGTCCAGATCACAGATTCAAATCCCTCCAAATATTTACAGTTATTGTAGTCGAATATTAGAAGGTTTAGAGGGGGAGAGGAGTGAAAACAGTGTGCTACTTCTAAAATTTACATGAAAGAGAGAATGGATTTGTTACCCAAACGCAAGTCTGTGTGCCCGCCGCACTGTGAGGCCAAATACCGGAACGTCTGAGTTTGGAGCAGAGAAAGGTTTATTTCAGGGCCATGCAAGGAGACAATGGCTCATGCCTTAAAAACCCCAAACTCCCCGAAAGCTTTCAGCAAAAAGAGATATGGGAACATATGTATATGTATAACTGATTCACTTGGTTGTAAAGCAGAAACTAACACACCATTGTAAAACAGTTATACTCCAATAAAGATGTTAAAAAAAAAAAAAACCCTTTTATAGGAAAGGTGAGGGAGGGGCGTGGTTAGTTGTTGCAGACATCTTGGTGTCAGATCCTTCGTTCTTGAGGTCAGGTCACAGTCAGGTCACGATGTTATTAACATTTGTTAATAACAAATGTTATTCTCTGTTCTGACAAGAAAGGGAAGGGGAGGCATTTAATTCTGTCTCCACGCCTCCTTTCGACTTTCAATACTTAACCAATCCCATAAGCAAAGCAACATCATTACCCCTCATTTTACTTGTTCAAGGTCCCAAGGCAGGACTTTCCTCCTCCGACGTCCAGGCGCCGGCTAAGCGAGGGGGTCTCTGCGCAGGCCGATCACCCTGCCCGGAAGCGTTCGTCCAGCACCCAGTCTGGGTCCTCCCGCCAGTGCCCAGGTCCAGCTGAAGAGGCAGAGCTCAGCTGGCAGCGCCCTCAGGGCCAGGTCTCCAGACCCTGCCCAGCCTGAGGGAGCCAGGCGCCCAGGACAAGCCCTCAGGCTCCTCAAGCCGCCTAAATGGGTGCCGGGTCTCACGGACTGTGACCCATGGAGACCGCCGCCGCCATTAGGTCCCGGAAGCGGGTTTTGGCGAGAGGTTCGGCCACTGCTTCAAGGCCTGGGCCCGGTCCTTGGGCGGCCATGGCCAGGGCTCCACAGCCCTCAGCCTGTCCCCGGACCCCCAGCTCACCTGGCAGCCTGAGGCCGGAGGGCCTGGAGGGCCCCGGGGAGAAGGCCGCAATCCACCCTCACCGCACTCTCCGCCGCGAGGGCCGCTGGGAGGATGACTAAGGGTCACGTCCTAACGGTCTCAAGCTAATGGTCACAAGTTAACAGCTGGGAGCCCACCACGCCCCACCCCCCCATTAAGTTTTTGAATGTTTTTCCATGGAGCAGAGACAAGCCATCATCACTCAGCCCTCTCTGAATTTCTGGTCCACAGACCCTGTGAGCATAACAAAATAGTTTTTGTTTTGTCACTCAGCTTGTGATAGCTTTTACAAAAAGTAGATAACTGGCATGCCCTTCATTCACAAGGGACTTTGACATCCTTGCAGGATGTCAAAGGAAACCTTCTTTCCCTTCTAGATCCTTCCATCCACTGGGTCACACGAATGACCACTGCAACACTCTACACTCCCAGTTCCTGGACCTCCTCCCCCACGGCGATGTCCTCATCTAAGCCACCTCAGCTGCCCTCTTTCAGCTGACAAAAAGGCAGGATTTCTCCAGGATTTTAATGGCCAACTGAGAGGGTCTGGGATGAGGAACAAACGGAGGCCTCATCTTACTGCCCCTCCAAAGAGCCCCTGACTCCCCCCTGGGATTGTCAACAGGCAGGACACTGAGCAGAGCTGCAGGTCACAAAGTCACCATGCCAACCTTCCTGTCCATCATAAGGGACATCACAGGGAATTCTGCCCCCTTGGGGCGGGGGAAGGGCCATCCCTCAAGGCCAACCATCTTTGCGTCTTCTGCCCTCAGGGCAGGTACCGGGGGAGGCTCACAGCTTTGGGGAAAGGGCTAGAGGGGCCGAGGACCCTGGGAACGCGCAGACACGGCGGAGGCCGGCGCCTCAGGTGGCCTGAGTGGCTGGCGTCCAGTGGGGCCGCAGGGACAGCCAAGAAAAATGGGAAGCGGCGGGTCTGCCGTGCCGGGGCCCATGCTCTTCCTGTTGCTGGTGCTGCCGCCGCCGCTGCTGAGCACGGGGAGCTTCCAGCACGACGGTCCAGGCTGGAAGGACCTCCACCACCTCAGTCTGGACCTGGGGAACCTCTACCGCCACCTTATCCAGGACACGGGAACCTTCCACCACCTCCGCGGCCCCAGCACCCGGACCCGGAAGAGCTGGGCAAAAGACGAGAATTCCTGCCAGAGCTCTTTTGACCTCTACTTCATCTTGGATATGTGAGTGGCCCTCCTGCCCCTGATGGCGCCATTGGTAGTAGTAGTGCTGTCTCTGAGGTCAGTGTGGGCAAGACTTGGCTTAAACAGACACCAGCTTCTGTGAGGCGAGAGGGTGGAGAAGTCTTGGTCAGACCTCTGTGGCCTCCCTCCTTGTCCTGAGGCAGAGGGAGTGACCCGGGCATTCGTTTCCTGGGACTTTTTCTTTTGGAAAGGAAAAAAGGCCACCATGGGCCTTTCTGGATGGCTCTCAGCTTGACGAGGACCTGTGGCCTGCACGCCCCTTAAACAGCTGGAGGGGCAGGTGATTGCTAGGAGCTATCTTCTCAGCACTTGGGAGAAGCTCACTTTGGGTTTGGGGTTGTGTTTTTTTGTTTTGTTTTGTTTTTAACCAAATGACCTCTATTTTTACTGGGCCCCAGAGAGATTGCCATGTCATCTGTTAGGCATTCTCCTAGTGTCACTGCTTAGAAAGTCCTTTGCTTTGCTGGTTCTAAATGTTTTGCTTCTTTCTTTGACTACTTAGAGATCCACATAACAGTTTGTGTGCACTTTCTGAACACTTTGGTCTTTCTGCATGTGGCCTTGGGAAACCTGGGCTGTGTATTAGGGACCTTCTGGCCCTCAAGGAAGGAAAGGGATGGGCAGGTCTTCAGACTGGAGAGATTGCCTTGGTTCCATTTTCAACTCCTCTGTGGGACTGAGGATAAATTTTACTTATTCAGTAATAACAGTGGTTTGACTCCCAATATCACTGAAGCACTTTATGGTCCCCAAAGCCCTTTACTGCACATCTGCCATCCTCAAAACAATACTGGGATATAAAGCAGGGAAAGTATTCGCATATGCAATCTCCTGGAAAGGGAAACAGGCTCCCAGAGTTTGGGTGAAGTAGCCCAGAGGCTGGTGGGGGTGACAGAACCCAGGCTTTCTGTGTTTCCCTAATTCCAGCATCCCAGTTTGTACTTCCTCTGATTCCTCTTATTCTCCGTGGAGACTGATGATTGGGGGGGATGTGTGCCCCAGCCCACTAGCTTCTAAGCAGAAGCAGCAGAGGTGGGAGCACCCTGCTTGCTAGAAGAGAAATTCCCTCCTCACGGTCCAGTGGCAGGAATTCTGAGATGCCCTGGGCACATCTTGTCTGGTTGCCCAGGGTGGTAGTGATTCCCCTCTTGGGCATTGGGGTTGGGGATGGATGGGCATTGTAGGGGGATGACAGCCTCTTTAGGTCAGTCTTTCCAGAGAGTGGCAGTGAGTCCAAAGGGTCCTCTCAGCTGCCATCCTGTTACAGTGCCACTGCCCACACCCCTGCTGTCTGCAGTCAAGCCCAGTGTGGGCACAGCAGAGCCCCAGGATGGATGGGGAAGGGCTCTGGGCACAGGTGGGTCACTTATTATGTTCCAGGGATGTGCTGAACACTAAGAACAACCAAGAGCTTGAGGAAGGAGATTCTATATCCCTACTTTAAGGTGATGAAACTGAGTCTGGGAGTACTAAATGATTTGCTCCATGTCAATCAAAGTTAGTTTGCTGCAAAACATTAAATAGTGGAAGGATGCTCCCCTTTCCTCTCCTCCAAGAAGGGTGTGAGGTAGGGGGACTAGAAAGGCACCAGAGAAATGGCTTCCTGAGCCAGGTTGTTCCCACTTCCCACCCCTCTCCCCCACCCCCCTCCCCCACCTCCTGCCTCCTTTGGCTTCTTAAGTGCTGGGAGGCAGCACTGATCCCTCTGACCATAGCTGGTGTAGCTGTAGTTCAACGTGAAGGGTGTGGGTCTTCCCATGAAGGCTGGGAGGGCAGGAGAGAAAGGGGAGCAACTCAAGCTCAGTCCTAGTCAGGCTCCAGGACTGAAGCTGCTCCACAGACCCCACCCCTTACTGTCAGTAAGACACTTGCCTTTCAGGCTGGCCAGGTCTGAATCCTGCTGGATTCTGCAAATGAGAAGGGGAACTGGGGATGTCCAAAAGAAGGCCCTGCACACCCATTTCTCAGCCCCAGGCCATCAGGGAGCAGCAGGCCTACAGCTCGGCCACAGTGGGCCAGGCCAGGCTTGTCTGAAAGCACAGCACACTCCTCAGCCCCAGGGAAGGAACAGCACTCCCTGGGAACTATGCTCTTTTAGTCTAGTTGAAGAAAACCAGCTTGACAAGATTTTCCCAGAATGTGAGGACAGCCTTCCTCCTGATGTTCCCTGCTACTCTTGCGGAGAGGGGAATAATGACCACTGAGGAGGCAGCCCCAGCTTTGCAGTCAGGCAGACTCCACTCATCAGTCATGCAGCCTAGGGCAAGTCGCCTCACCTCTCTCTGCCTCATTGTCCCCATCTGTACAATGGGGACTTTATACCCACCTCACCAGGTTGTGATGAGGATGTAGGGGAGTTTATATGGTTTGCCCAGCATGTGTCAGATGCAGTCATGGAGGATAAGCATAAAATAAACTGCTAGGGAAGGCAGAGTCACACACCCAGCACTGCAGGGGCCCCTGATCCAGCCCAGACTGCTTGGCTCACTCTCTCTGCCTGTGCCCTTTGTGGGGAGGTGGGGTGTGGGTCAGACTCCTCTGCTGGTGGCACTCCCAAGGTTCTCTGGATCTTTCATCCATGAGCGAACAGTCTTATTCATTCTCTCATTTTCTTGTTCATCCGCTCACTGAAATAATTACTGGACAACTGCTATACTCCAGTCACTGTTTTGGGCAGTGGGGATAAGGCAGCAAACAAAACTTGAAAAAGTCCTCATCCTCTTAGAGCTTTCATATTAGGAGACAAGAAATAAATAAATCAAAGAGGAAATATTGTGTTAGATGGGGATAAACACCAGGGGGAAAATCAGGACAGGAGGATGGGAAGTACTGAGGGAGGGGCTGTTCTAAAGGTGTGCTCAGGAAAGGCTATGCTGACAGACTGGAAGGTGAGGAGGTGGGAGAGGGTAGGTGTCGTTTGAGCAGAGGAGGTGTGTGATTGCACTGTTTCTAAAAGGGTCACAGTTAAAGGGCACAAGGGCAGAGCCTGGCAGGAGACCAATGAGGGGCCTCGTGCAGGGATCCAGGGAGGAGATGATGGTGGTGTGGACCAGTAGGTACGGGTGGCGATGATGGAGCTCTTTTGAAGGTAGAGGCCACAGGTTTCCAGACAGAATGGGTGGAGGGAGACCAGGTGTGTCCCTAGAC
The DNA here is from genome assembly GCF_002837175.3 of Physeter macrocephalus. Taxonomy (NCBI): domain Eukaryota; kingdom Metazoa; phylum Chordata; class Mammalia; order Artiodactyla; family Physeteridae; genus Physeter; species Physeter macrocephalus. Next base: position 36,052,739 of record NC_041233.1, on the reverse strand, counting down.
TCAGGGTAAGGGTAGAGTAGGAAATCAGCCTCATCACTGCGTCTTCTTAACAACTATGTGTAAATGTTATTACCACTATTTTACAGATGAGGAAAGGAAGCTGCTCAGGGCCTGGGAATAACCACCAAAATCCTCAGATAGGAAAACATGGAGCTGGAATTAAAACTCTAGAGTATCTGATTCCAAAGCCATTCCAAAGACTCCAAGACTGGGTGGGTCCCTGAGAATCCCTCCGGTGGTTAGAAGCAAAACCAATGTCTCACCTGCAGGAAGGTCTTGAGTGGTTCACTCCCAGCTCCTTCATTAGATTCCTTATTCATTGGTTCCTTCGTTAGGCTGAATTGGATGAAAATGACAGACCCTCCCCTGTGCCCACAGTACTGGCCAGTGGCCTATGAAGGCCAGGGAGCTGCAGGCTAAGGGAGTGGCCTGTGCAAAGGCCTGAGGAATGAGGCCCTCAGGTGATCCCAGAGGATCCAGGTGTGTAGAAGTTGGGCGTGGGGGAGAAGGAGAAAGGAGGGGCACAGGCCAATGATGTGGCCCTGGGCCCACGTAGGAGGTATGTTCTTCACATTTTATCAGAGGAGAAATGGATCAGATCTGCATTATCAGAAGAACCCCTTGGCTGCCTTGGGGAGGATGGGTAGGAAAAGGAAAGACTGGAAGCAGCAGCTGGAGTAAAAAAGAGAAGGGTCCAAGGAGGTCCCAGGCAGCTGGAGAAAGGCAGGTAGGAGCCCAGGGTGGGTGTGCCCAATGAGAGGAGAATGAGGAGACAGAACCCAGAGGAGCACCCACATGTGGGGCAGAGTGGAAGAAGAGGGGCTGTCCAAAGAGGGGAGAAGCAGAGTGCCGGGGACAGAGCGATGCAAGATGTTCAGTAGGAAGTGCCTTGGCATCAACACCTTTGCAAGGGGACTGACAGAAGGAGGATTAAGTGGCGCTTTAGTGCAGGCCTGACAGGCTCAGCTGCCCTGGGAGGAGCTTTGGAGCTGAAAGGCACCCTCAATGTTATCCCAAGTTGGGCCAAATGATTAGGCCATCAGTCACTGCAGGTGGCTACCTGAGGAAGGGAGTGACCTTGGGCAAGGAAACTCTGCACATGAGGGGTTCCTAGAGCTGATGACAGCTGAAGGGACATCCTCAGAGTAATATCCAGACTCAGCATATCTGTGTCCTTCACAGCTCCTCCCACAGCTTGGATGAATGGAAGAATAGGGCTATGCAGGCCAGACCATTGATCTGTGTTCTCCTGTTTGTTGGTCATCTCATGTCTTGTTTTCTCCTTCTTAGGACCCCTCACAGTCCCTCGTGGAGCTAGACATGGCTTATGTGCTTTGGTCAGCAGAGGACATTGAAACCTGTACCTATTAAACAATAACTCCCATTCATCTCTCCCCAGCCTGTGGTAACCTCTATCCTATTTTCCATATCTGTGAATTTGCCTATTCTAGTTACCTCATACAAGTAGAATCATACACTAGTTGGCCTTTTGTGTCTGACTTATTTCACTTAACAAAATGTTTTCAAGGTCCATCCATGTTGTAGCATGTATCAGATTTTCATTCTTTTTACGGCTGAATAATATTCCATTTAATGTATATACCATTTCCTTTATCCTTTTATCTGTTAAGGATAAAAGGATAAGCACTTGGATTGTTTCCTCATTGGAGCTATTGTGAATAGTGCTGCTGCAAACACTGGTGTACATGTAACTATTTGAGTCCCTGCTTTCACTCCTTTTGGGCATAGGCCTAGGAGTGGAACTGCTGGATCATTCTGTGCTTTTAATTCTGTGTTTAACTATGTTAACTATGCCATACTATTTTCCACAGTGGCTGCACTATTTTACAGTCACACAAGCAGTGTAAAAGGGTTTCAGTTTCTCTACATTCTCTCTGACACTTATTATTTTCCAAGTTTTGTTTTGTTTTATTTTATTTTGTTTTGTTTTTGATAATAACCATCATGAAGTGGTATCTCATTGTGGTTTTGGTTTACATTTCCCTAATGACTAGTGATGTTGAGCGTCTTTTTATGTGCTTAATGGCCATTTGTATATCTTCTTTGTAAAAATGTCTATTTAAGTCCTTTGCCCATTTTTGAATTGGGTTGTTTGATTTTGGTTGTTGAGTTGTAGGAGTTCTTATGTATTCTGGATATCAATTTCTTATCAGATATATGATTTGCAATTGTTCTTTCATTCTGTAGGTTATCTTTTCATTTTTTTTTAATATTTATTTATTTATTTGGCTGCATTGGGTCTTAGTTGCAGCATGCGGGCTCTTCGTTGCGGTGCGCAGGCTTCTCTAGTTGCAGCACGCAGGCTTCTCTCTAGTTGTGGCTCGTGGGCTCCAGAGTGCACAGGCTCAGTAGTTGTGGCACATGGGCTCTCTAGTTGTGGCACGTGGGCTCTAGAGTGCGCGGGCTCAGTAGTTGCAGCTCACGGTCTTAGTTGCCCCATGGGGCAACTTAGTTCCCCATCCAGGGATCAAACCCATGTCCCCTGCTTTGGAAGGCGGATTCTTAACCATTGGACCATCAGGGAAGTCCCTATCTTTTCATTTTTTTTCATGGTATCCTTTGTACAAAAGTTTTTACTTTTGATGAAGTTTGGTTTATCTCTTTTTTCTTTATTGTCTGTGCTTTTGGTGTCATATCTAAAAACCATTACAAACTCCAATGTCATAAAGCTTTTCCCCTATGTTTTCTTATAAGTTTATTAATTTTAGCTTTTACATTTAGGTCTTTGATCCATTTTGAGTTAATTTTTGTATATACTATGTAGGTGTAAGATAAGAATCTAACTGCATTCTTTTGTGTGTAGACATCCAGTTTTCCTAGAATCATTTGTTGAAAATACTGTCATTTCCCACATTGGATAGTCTTGGTGGTACCCTTGTCAAAAACCAATTGAGGAAAAAAAAAAAAAAAAAAAACAATTGAATACATATATGAGGGTTTATTTCTGGGCTCTCTATTTTATTCCATTGTTCTATATGTCTGTCCTTATGCCAGTACCACACTGTTTTGGTCATTGTAGCTTTGTATTAAATTTTGAAATCAGAAAATATGAATCTGCCAACTTTTTTCTTATTCAAGATTTTGCTTATAGCTATTTGAATCCCCTGAGATTCCATATGAATTTTAGGGTGGATTGTTCAATTTCTACAAAAAAAATTGCTGTTGAGATTTTGATAGAGATTGCATTGAATCTGTAGATAGCCTTAGCTAGTATTGCCAATTTAACAATATTAAGTCTGCTAATCCATAAATATGTAATGTTTGCTGATGAAAATTCAATTAACAATCAGGCAAAGAAGAAAAATTAGAGAATTTTATTTGAGCCAAACTGAGGATTATAACCTTGGAGACAGATTCTCAGAAGCTCTGAGAACTGTTCCACTTGCCAGGAGCTAGAGATGCAGTTTTATATATTTTTGAGACAAAGAATTATGTGTCACACTGACAGGTTAACATGATACATAAAGTTCATCAGAGATGTTTTGGCCAGATATGCATATACAGAGTGAGCCTTTAGGTCAATTTGATCCAATGTCAAGACGACAAAAAATATTGATCTTAGAAATTACAATGCTGGCATCAGAAGAAAGGGACCATTATCCTCAAAGGTTGATTATATCCTCCTGCCTTGAGGAGGTCTGGTTAATGCATAATGCATAATGCAGAAGCACAATGAATATTTGGGAGAGGTCCATCACAAATGGGGGCATGTCATGCATGTTTCAATTCTGACTCAGTCTGATTGTCTTGCCGTAGAAAACTTTATGATTTTCCTTATCATGTTTTTCCAATGATTTACATATTTTACAATTTCTTTCAGCAGTGTATTCTAGTTTTCAATGTACTGGTCTTTTGCCTCATTGATTAAATTAATTCTTAAGCATTTTATTCTGTTTGATGATATTGTAAATGGAATTGTTTTCTTAATTTCCTTCTTGGAATGTTCATTATTAGTATATAGAAATATAACTGATTTTTATACATTGATTTTGTATCCTATAACTTTGCTGAATTTCCTTATTAACTCAAACATTTTTTGTGAAATCTTTGGGGTTTTTTACATGTAAAATTATATTATCCAAGAACAGAGATGTTACGTCTTTTTTTCTTTTTTTTCAATTTGGATGCCTTTGTTTCTCTTTCTTGCCTAGTTGCTCTGGCTATAACTTCCAATGTTATGTTGAACAGAAGTGATGAAAGCGGAAATCCTTGTACTACTCTTGATCTTTGGGAAAAAGCTTTTAGTCTTTCACCATTGATATATTAGCTGTAGATTTTTTTTTTTTTTCTTTGCAGTACACGGGCCTCTCACTGTTGTGGCCTCTCCCGTTGTGGAGCACAGGCTCCGGACGCGCAGGCTCAGCGGCCATGGCTCATGGGCCCAGCTGCTCCACGGCATGTGGGATCTACCCAGACCGGGGCATGAACCCGTGTCCCCTGCATCGGCAGGCGGACTCTCAACCACTGCGCCACCAGGGAAGCCCTAGATTTTTCATATATTAGCATTTATCATGTTTTTCATCGAATTTTTCTCTATTCTCAATTTGAGTGTTTTTATGAAGAAAGGATTTTAGATTTTATCAAGTAATTCTACATCAGTTGAAATGATCACATAGTTTTGTTTCTGTGATATATTAATTTTATTAATTACATTGTTTGATTTTTATATGTTGAACCCTCTTTGTATTGTGGAAATAAATCCTACCTTTTCAGATGCTGCTAGATTTTTTTGTTGAGGATTTTTGAATTTATGTCCATATGAAATATTAGTCTGTACTCTTCTTGAAGTGTTTGTCTGGCTTTGGTATCAGGGTAATGCAGGCCTCATAAAATAAGTTTGAAAGTGTTCCCTCCACTTCAATTTTTTGGAAGATTTGGAGGATTAGTGTTAATTCCTCTTTAAATGATTAGTAGAATTAATCTGTGAAACCATCTGGTCCTTGACTTTTCTCTTGGGAGATTATTGATGATTGATTCAATCTCTTTACTTGTTATAGGTCTATTCAGCTTTTGTTTCTTCATGATTCAGTTTGGGCAGGTAAGTGTGTTTCTTGGAATTCGCTAATTTCATCTAGGTTATCAATTTTGCTGGCTTACAAATTCCAGTGTTCTCTTATAATCCTTTTTATTTGTATAAAATCAGTAGTAGTGTCCCACTTCATTTTCTGATTTCATTAATTTGAGTCATCCCTCTTTTATTTAAATCAATGGATATAAATGTTTGTCAATTTTGTTGATCTTTTCAACATACCAATTTTTTATTTCACTGGTATTTCTCTATCTATTCTATTTTATTTATCTCTATTATAATCTTTATTATTTCTTCCCTTCTGCTACTTTGGGTTAGTTTTCATTTCTTTTTCCGGTTCCATAACCTGTAAAGTTAGTGTACAGATTTGAGATTTTTCTTCCTTTTTAATGTATTTGTCTACTGCTACAAATTTCCCTCTCAATTCTACTTTCACTGTATGTTTTGGTATGTTGTGTTTTCATTTTCATTTGTCTCCTGATATTTTCTAATTTCTCTGTGATTTCCTCTTTGACCAATTTGCTGATTAAAAGGGTATTGTTTAATTTCCACATATTTGTGAATTTCCAGATTATTTTCTGCTATTGACTTACAGCTTTATTTCATTGGGGCTGGAAATGATTTTAAGTTTTGGGGTGATTTCCATCATTTAAAAATTTTAAAGAAATGCTTTGTGGTCTAACATGTAGTCTATCCTGGAGAACATTTCACATTCACTTGAGAAAAATGTGTATTCTACTGTTTGGGAGAAGAGTGTTCTGTACATATCTGTTAGGTACAGTTGGCTTATGATGATGTTCACGTCCTCTATTCCCTTATTTCTCTATTTTCTTATATTCTGTCTGATTGTTCTTTTACTGAAAGTGGGATTTTGGAATTTCTAACTATTACTGTAGAACTGTCTGTTTCTCCCTTAAGTCTGTCAATGTTTGCTTCCTAAATTTTGCTTCTCTGATATTTGGTTCTTATCTGTTTATAACTGTTTTGTCTTCTCAGTGAAATGACCCTCCTGTAATTATATAATGTCTTTCTTTGTCTTTTATAACAGTTTTATATGTAAAGTCTAGTTTGTTAATTATAGTCATCCCAGCTCTCTTTAGGTTTCTCTTTACTTGGAATATCTCTTTTCTTCCTTTCATTTTCAACCTCCTGGTGTCTTAACATTGAAAGTGAGTCTCTTGTAGACATCATATGGTTGCATCTTTTTTGATCCATTCTGGCAATCTGTACCTTTTGATTGGAGAGTTTAATCCATGTACATTTAAAGTAATTACTGATAGGGAAGGACTTACATCGGACACTTTGCTATTTGTTTTCTGCATGTCTTCTAGCTTTTTTCTCCCTAATTTTCTCCATTTCTACCTTCCTTTGAGTTTAGTGGGGTTTTTTTGGTTTTTTTCGTAGTGACAGGTTTTGGTTCCCTTTTCACTTCCTTTGTGTGAAGCTATTTTCAATATCTATTATAGATATTTTCTTTACAGTTACCTGGGTATTAATGGTTACAAGTTAATATTCTCATATATGATATATATATTATATATATATGTAATTTTCCTGATTTTCTTTTTCTTTCTTTTTAAAAATCATTATTTGTATTCAAATATATTTGACATATATCAAATAAATTTAGATAGCACCTCTATCACATCACATAATTATTATTTCTTTTTTTGTGGTTGGAATAATTAAGATCTAGTCTCTTAGAGAATTTGACGATTAAAATAAAATATTGTTGTCTATGTTCAGTAAACTGTGCATTAGATATCCAAGATTTATTTGTCAACTATTTGCAAGTTTGTACCCTTAAACAACACCTCTTATTCCCCCAAGCCCCTGGTAACCACCATTTTACTCTGTTTTGATGAGTTGGGTTTTTTAGATTCACATATAAGTGATATCATACAGTATTTGTCTTTCTCTGTCTGACTTATCTTACTTAGTGAAAAGTCCATCAAGTGTTGCCACAAATGGCAGGATGGCCTTTCTTACGGCTGAATTATATTCCATTGTATATACATACAACATCTTCTTTATCTACTCATCTGTTGATGAGCACTTAGGTGTGTCTATATCTTGACTATTGTGAATAATGCTGCAATAAACACGGAAGTGCATATATCTCTTCAATATCCTGTTTTCATTCCCTTTAGATATATACCCAGAAGTGGGATTGCTGGGTCATGTGGAAATTCTATATTTAATTTTCTCAGGAACCTCCATACTGTTTTCCATAGTGGCTAAAGCAATTTACATTCCCATCAACAGTGTAAAAGTTTCCTTTTTCTGTATGTCCTCACCAATGCTTGTTATCTCTTGTCTTCTTAATTATAGCCATTCTAACAGGTGTGAGATGTATCTTATTGTGTTTTTTTTTCACATCTTTATTGGAGTACAAATGCTTTACAATGTTTTGTTAGTTTCTACTGTACAACAAAGTGAATCAGCTATATGTATACCTATATCCCCATAACCCCTCCCTCTTGAGCTTCCCTCCCACCCTCCCTACCCCGTCCCTCTAGGTCGTCACAAAGCACCGAGCTGATCTCCCTGTGCTATGCAGAAGCTTCCCACTAGCCATCCATTTTACATTTAGTAGGGTATATATGTCAATGCTACTCTCTCACTTCATCCCCGCTTCCCCTTCCCACCCCCGTGCCCTCAAGTCCGTTCTCTAGGTCTGCTTTATTCCTGTCCTGCCACTAGGTTAATCAGTACCACTTTTTAAAATCCCACATATATGCGTTAGCATATGGTATTTGTTTTTCTCTTTCTCACTTACTTGACTCTGTATGACAGATTCTAGGTCCATCTGCCTCACTACAAATAAATCAATTTCATTCCTTTTTATGGCTGAGTAATATTCCATTGTATATATGTGCCACATCTTCTTTATCCATTCATCTGTTGATGGACATTTAGGTTGCTTCTGTGTCCTGGCTATTGTAAATAGTGCTGCAATGAACATTGTGGTACATGACTCTTTTTGAATTATGGTTTACTCAGGGTATGTGCCCAGTAGTGAGATTGCTGGGTCATATGGTAGTTCTATTTTTAGTTTTTTAAGGAACCTCCATACTGTATCCATTTACATTCCCACCAACAGTGCAGGAGGGTTTCCTTTTCTCCACACCTTCTCCAGCATTTATTGTTTGTAGATTTTTTGATGATGGCCATTCTGACCCGTGTGAGGTGATACCTCATTGTGCTTTTGATTCACATTTCCCTATTGATTAGTGATGTTGAGCATCTTTTCATGTATCTGTTAGCCATCTGTATGTCTTCTTTGGAGAAATGTCTATTTAGGTCTTCCTCCCATTTTTGGATTGGGTTGTTTGTTTTTGTGATATTGAGCTGCAATGGCAAAAGAGATTGTTTCCTTAATTTCTCTTTCTGATCTTTTGTTGTTAGTGTACAGGAATGCAAGAGATTTCTGTGCATTAATTTTGTATCCTGCAACCTTACCAAATTCATTGATTAGTTCTAGTAGTTTTGTGGTGGCATCTTTAGGATTTTCTATGTATAGTATCATGTCGTCTGCAGTGACAGTTTTACTTCTTCTTTTCCAGTTTGTATTCCTTTTATTTCTTTTTCTTGTCTGACTGCTGTGGCTAGGACTTACAATACTATGTTGAATAATAGTGGCAAGAGTGGACATCCTTGTCTTGTTCCTGATCTTAGAGGAAACGGTTTCAGTTTTTCACCATTGAGAGTGATGTTTGCTGTGGGTTTGTTGTATATGGTTTTTATTATGTTAAAGTAGGTTCCCTCTATGCCCACTTTCTGGAGAGTTTTTATCATAAATCAGTGTTGAATTTTGTCAGACACTTTTTTTGCATCTATTGAGATGATCATATGGTTTTTATTCCTTAATTTGTTAATATGGTGTATCACATTGATTGTTTTGCATATATTGAAGAATCCTTGCATACCTGGGATAAATCCTACTTGATCATGGTTTATGGTCTTTTAAGTGTGTTGCTGGATTCTGTTTGCTAGTATTTTGTTGAGGATTTTTGCATCTATGTTTATCAGTGATATTGGTCTATAATTTTCTTTTTTTGTGATACCTTTGTCTGGTTTTGGTATCAGGGTGATGGTGGCCTCATAGAATGAGTTTGGGAGTGTTCCTCCCTCTGCAATTTTTTGGAAGAGTTTGAGGATAGGTGTTAGCTCTTCTCT
>NC_041233.1:36026720-36043090 GCF_002837175.3 Physeter macrocephalus | reverse complement strand
TCGTGTTTTCATTTTCATTTGTTTCTAGGTATTTTTTGATTTGCTCTTTGATTTCTTCAGTGATCTCTTGATTATTTAGCACTGCACTGTTTAGTCTCCAAGTATTTGTGTTTTTTGCTGTTTTTTTTTCCTGTAATTGATTTCTAATCTCATAGTGTTGTGGTCAGAAAAGATACTTGATACAATTTCAGTTTTCTTAAATTTTCCAAGGCTTGACTTGTGACGCAAGATGTGATCTATTCTGGAGAACATTCTGTGTGCACTTGAGAAGAAAGTGTATTCTTCTGCTTTCGGGTGGAATGTCCTAAAAATATCAATTAAGTCTATCTGGTCTATTGTGTCATTTAAAGCTTGTGTTTCCTTATTTACTTTCTGTCTGGATAATCTGTCTATTAATGTAAGTGGGGAGTTAAAGTCCCCCACTATTAATGTGTTACTGTCAATTTCTCCTTTTATGGCTGTTAGCATTTGCCTTATGTATTGAGGTGCTCCTATGTTGGGTGCATAAATACTTATACTAGTTATGTTTTCTTCTTGGATTGATCCCTTGATCATTATGTAGTGTCCTTCCTTAACTCTTGTAACTGTCTTTATTTTAAAGTCTATTTTATCTGATATGAGTATTGCTACTCCAGCTTTCTTTTGATTTCCATTTGCATGGAATATCTTTTTCCATCCCCTCACTTTAGACCTGTCCCTAGGTCTAAAGTGGGTTCCTTGTAGACAGCCTATATAAGGGTCTTGTTTTTGTATCCATTCAGCCAGTCTGTGTCTTTTGGTTGGAGCATTTAATCCATTTACATTCAAGGCGATTATTGATATGTATGTTCCTATTACCATTTTCTTAATTGATTTGGGTTTGTTTTTGTGGGTCTTTTTCTTCTCTTGTGTTTCCCACTTAGCTGCTTTTAATATTTTTTCTTTGCATTTAATTTTTGATAATTTGATTAATATGTGTCTTGGCATGTTTCTCCTTGGATTTATCCTGTCTGGGACTCTCTGCGCTTCCTGGACTTGATTGACTATTTCCTTTCCCATGTTAGGGAAATTTTTGACTATAATGTCTTCAAATATTTTCTCAGACCCTTTCTTTTTCTCTTCTTCTTCTGGGACCCCCATAATTCGAATGTTGGTACATTGTTGGTACATAATTTAATGTTGTCCAAGAGGTCTCTGAGACTTTCCTTAATTCTTTTCATTCTTTTTTCTTTATTCTGCTCCCTGGCAGTTTTTTCCACTATTTTATCTTCCAGCTCTCTTATCCGTTCTTCTGCCTCAGTTATTCTGCTATTGATTCCTTCTAGAGTATTTTTAATTTCAGTTATTGTGTTGTTCATCACTGTTTGTTTGCTCTTTAGTTCTTCTAGATCCTTGCTAATTCTTTTTTCTTTATTCTGCTCCCTGGCAGTTATTTCCACCATTTTATCTTCCAGCTCACTTATCCGTTCTTCTGCCTCAGTTATTCTGCTATTGATTCCTTCTAGAGAATTTTTAATTTCAGTTATTGTGTTGTTCATCACTTTTTGTTTGCTCTTTACTTCTTCTAGATCCTTGTTAAATGTTTCTTCTGTTTTCTCCATTCCATTTCCGAGATTTTGGATCATCTTTACTATCATTACTCTGAATTATTTTTCAGGTAGGTTGCCTATTTCGTCTTCATTTATTTGGTCTTATAGGTTTTTACCTTGCTCCTTCATCTGTAACATATTTTTTTGTCGTTTCATTTTTTTTTTTTGATGGGTGGGGCTGTGGACAGGAGTCTTACTGGCTGTTTGGCTTGAGGCGTCCAGCACTGGAGTTTGCAGACAGCTGGATAGAGTCTTGGTGTGGAGATGAGGACCTCCAAAAGGCCTCACTCAGATCAATATTCCCTGGGGTCTGAGGTTCTCTGCTAGTCCAGTGGTTTGGACTCAGAGCTCTCACCACAGGAGCTTGGGCCCGACCTCTGGCCTGGGAACCAATATCCCACAAGCTGCGTGGTGAGGCAAAAAAAACAAAAAAGAAAAGAAAAAAAGGAGCCGTACAATAACAAAGAAGAAAAAACAAAAGAAAATTAGAAAGATAAAAATATGTTAGGAAAAATAAAAATATAATTGAAACAACTGCAACAAGGTAAAACAAAACCACAACAGAAAAAAGAAGAAAGGGTGGGGGGGGGACAAGCCAACAGAAGCAAAACAATAACGAAGTATAAAGAGTAAAATAAAATTAGAAAAATAAAAGATTTATTAGAAAAAATGAAAATATAAATGAATCAACAACAATGAATCAACAGGAAGGTAAAACAGAACCCCAGTCTAAAAACAGAAAAAATGGGATTGGGATTGACATAAATACACTAATATGTATAAAATGGATAATAAGAACCTGCTGTATAAAAAAATAAATAAAATTCTAAAAATTCAAATAAATAAAAGCCAAAAAAAGGAAAAACGAAACAAAAAAAGCCTTGGCTATGGGGGGGAGGAGTTTGGGCAGAGTTTAGGCAGAGGTGGAACTTAGGCAGGGGCAGGGTTTAGGGTGGGGCGGGATGTAGGCCGGAGGGGGTGATGTTTGAGCGTGGAGTGGGGCCTAGGCTCAGGACCCACACAGCCGCAGCTGGAAGAGGCCCTGGGGGCAGGCCCTAGGCGGGGCGACGTTCAAGCGTGGAGTGGGGCTTCTGCTTAGGACCTGCCCGGTAGCGGAAAGACAGTTCGTCCAAAGGGGGGCCTCTGGAGTGTGAAGTTCTGGGGTTTGGAGGTAAGGCCCTGGGTGAGGGTGTGTGGGTGGGGTTTAGGCCCAGCGTTGTTGGAAGGGGTCTCAGAGGGGGGTCTCCAAATACAGATGTAGGACCCTGGGTGTGGGTGTAGGGGCGGGGCTTGGGCTCTGCGCAGCAGAAGGGAGGCTCCGAGGGCAGAGGATTAGGCCCTGGAGCCCAGCAGGTTCCCTGGTGCCTAAGTGGACAGGGAAAGTGCTGGCTGCGTTCCCTTGTGTTCCTCCGTGCCCCACCCCCCGATTTCTGTATGTTGATTTTATATCCTACAGCTTTACAGAATTCATTGTTTAGTTCCAACAGGTCTTTGGTTTAGTCTTTGGGATTCTCTGTATACAAAATCAAATCATCTACAAATAATGACAAGCTTACTTCTTCATTTCCAGTTTGAATGCCTTTTGTTTCTTTGTTATTCCAATTAGCTCTAGCTAGGACTTCCAGGACTATGTTGAATAAGAGTGGTAAGAGTGGGAATCTTTGTCTTGTACCTGATCTTAGAAGCAGAGCTTTCAACTTTCCACCATCGAGTGTAATGTTAACTGTGGGTTTGTTGTATATGGCCTTAATTATGTTGCGGTATGTTCCTTCTATACCCAATCTGTTTGAAGTTTTTAGCATGAAGTGTTGTTGTAATTTGTCAAATGCTTTTTATGCATCTATTGAGATGATCATCTGATTGTTATCTTTCATTCTATTAATGTAGTGTATCCCACTTTTAAATTTGCATGTGTTGAACCATGCTCACATTCTAAGGATAAATCTTATTAGGACATGGTGTATAATTATTTTGATGTGTTCTCTTTTTTTTGAGTTGAGTACATAGTTCTATTTTTTAATTGAAGTATAGTTGACTTAAAATATTATATTAGTTTCAGGTGTTACCATTAGTTTAAAAAGTTGTCTTACGGGACTTCCCTGGTGGCGCAGTGGTTGATAGTCCGCCTGCCAATGCCGGGGACACGGGTTCGTGCCCCGGTCCGGGAAGATCCCACATGCCGTGGAGCGGCTAGGCCCGTGAGCCATGGCCGCTGAGCCTGCGCGTCCGGAGCCTGTGCTCTGCAACGGGAGAGGCCACAACAGTGAGAGGCCCACGTACCGCAAAAAAAAAAAAAAAAAAAAGTTGTCTTGCACTTTAGCATGGAAGCTTCTGATAGAAAGTTTATATTGTGGGAGTTGTCAGAGTCTAGTGTTTGCTACCCAGCAATTGTTGGACATAGCCATGTCACACACATCTGCCCAGTGCAATGGGTACAGCATGGGTTTTGAGGTGAAATCTGGATTCAGATCCATGTTAGCTATGGAAATTGTGGAAAATTCCATGACTTGCGAGAGCCTCAACTTTCTTATGAAAATGAAAATAATGCTGATATCATGGGGTTGTTCTGGAATTGGAAATCATGTATGTAAAGTGCCTGGTACATACATCTCAATGAATGATAATCTTGATAATGTTAAAAGAATCTATTCTTAGTTTCATCACTATTTGTTGAGAGATTTAGACGCAGCCTAGAGGATGCAGAATGAATGATAGGACCAACTAAGAGACTTTTGTGGGAATGGTGTGCCAGAGAGCGCTGACCCCTGCCCACACCCACACCTTTTCAAGGGGCAGGAGAGGAGTAGACAGCTAGGAATGATTTATTCGCAAGGGGAATTGAGGGACCAAAAGAGTCATATCAGAATCACTGGAGGCTTTTCCAACCAATGCATCCTACATCATTTCCTGTGGAACAGCTCCACCAGGCCTGCCCACCCATCCTAGTTTGTCACCAGAAGTCCTTCATCCATAAAAGTTCCTGAGTCCCAAGCACACAGGTCTGGTTGGTCACCCTTCCCACACTCACACTGATGAAGTCTTCACCACGGTGACCCACTGAGGTCTCTGAGGGAGTGTGGCAGCCTTCAGCTACATTGGTGGCGGGGGAGTTGCTAAAGTGTCTGCTGGAAGCTGGGGAGACAGAAATTCTGCCCACACAATAGATGCACCTCATCTGTCTGACTCAGGTTTTCTTCATTTTCAGGTCAGGCAGTGTGAACAACAACTGGATGGATATTTACACCTTTGTGGAGGATTTGGTCAAGAAGTATGACAAGTACGACTTCTCCAAGTTGCAGGGTGTTTACCCCTGCCAGGCAGAGTACACAGCTGTTTAGACTCAGTGGCCATGGGAGCCCCTCGGGTCAGGAGCACAGAGCCCAGGGCGGTGTTCTGAAGCAGAAGAGATCACGCTGGTTCCATCAGGTCTTAGCAGCTTTCTTAGCTCCTACCTGGAAGTCGGGCCATATTGTAGGGGACACAGTCTGCCCTTGAGGACCTCATAGATGAGGAAACAGGCAAACCAGTAACACAATAACTAAACACCAGGTTAAATGGTGCCAAGGGCCAAAAGAAAAGGGCGAAGGACTTATAAGGCAGATTAAAAGGAGAAAGCAAGAATTCTTAGGAAAAAAGTCAAGGATGGTTTCTCAGAGGATGTGGAATTTTGAACTAGGTCTTGAAGAATGGGGAAAGACAGGGTAACAGGAACCATCAAGGAGACTTCTTGTGCAGTGAGTGGTCTGTTCAGATGGAGAGTAGGGTTAACTCAGGAGAAAGCTAGGAGATGAGGCTGGACAGGACAGATTTGGACCAAGGTCATCAGGCCAAGGGACTTGTATTTTCTGCTGTGAACAATAGGGAGCTATAGATGATTCTTGGTCAGGGGTCTGACATGATCAAGGTTGTGTCCCAGGAAGGACAGTCTGATATTGTGGGTAAAATGTTTTGTAACAAGAATGAGGAGCAGTAGGGAGCTTATCCATGAACCTATTGTAGCAATTTAGCTAAAAGATAATGAGGGTCAATGGACCAAAAGGCAGTGGCCAGGGAGAGGAAAGGGAGGGATGTATATGAATAGCTGCCAAGAAAGAGAATGATTTTTCTATATGAGAGGAGATAAGGCAGGGAGGGCTATAAAGGAGGGAAGAGGAGTGAAGGTACAAAGAATTTTATAGAAGAGGAGAAGCCAGTTGGGAGGCCCTCATGCCAGAGGCATAGGTGTCTGTCTCCTGGTGTGTGCATGTGCACCTATGTGTGTGTGTGCGTGTGTGTGTGTGTGTGTGTGTGTGTGTGTGTGTTTGAGAGAAAGACTCTTTGGTGGAGGGGGGTGTTGGGAGCATAGGGTTGGAGCAGGATGCCATACTGGCACTTTCTTCCAAGAAGGCACCACATCTCCACAGGCCTCCTTTACCAAGATTCCTAAAGTCCTTCACTAAAGATATAGGAGCTTCCAGGGTTTGGGAAATGGACCCCAAAGCAGAAGGGTTGGGGTGAGGAACAGAGAAATTGGGATGCACCTTCTTTCTGGCTGCTCACTGGCTTCATTTTGAGCCTGTGTAACGTATACCTTCTCATGAGCCCATGCTTCCTCCCCAGCCCTAACCTGCGAATATCCTTCATCACCTACTCCACACTGGGTCACACCCTCATGAAGCTCACCTCAGACAGGTAAGTGCTGCTTTAATCCCCCAGGCAGACGTGGTGGATGGGGTCCATTGAGAGCCAGGGAGCTGACAGTTCCCACTGGGTGCAGGCTGGGCTGTCCTGGGCTCCCCTCAGTGTCCACTCTGACCTCCAGCCCCAGCTCCATGGCTCCCACTGACCCCTGGCTGTGCTGGCCCTGGCAGACCCCGTGCTGCTAGACCATCTCCGCCCCCTCTAAGCCCTGCCCTCCACCTGGCCTGTGTCCTCTCAGCGCTCTTCCCTTTTCTGAGAACTGGCTCACTGCAAGGACTCCTGGGATCTGCTGGAGCAGATGTGTGGGCCCTGTGTGAACACTGGCCTGTGTTGGGCACCTGCTCTGTGTGTCACTCTCTGCTCTGGGCCAGTGGGGGAAGAGGGGAGGCACGGTCAGAACCAGGAGGCAGGCGTGGGCAGTGCTGAAGTGCTGGAGCTTCAGTGCAGGGGAGCTTGGTCCCTTGGTGGGTCTGAGACAAGGGAGCCCGTGAGTGTGGGCTGGGGTGCGGGAGGGAAGCATGACACACCAGCATCCTAGGTGGGCCGTTAGGAGGGCCCAGCGATGTGCCCAAAGCCCTGGAGGTGGGAAGATATGGAGCTCCTGAGTAGCCGGGAGGTTCCGATGCTCATGATGCAAATGACCGGAAGCCAGGGAGTGTGTTGGTGCCAGTGCGTGGACACAGCACTCCCCATGCCTGGCTCCCAGGAGAAGCAGGGGCTGTGCTTCCTGTCAGGTGAGCTAGGGGAAGGCGTGGTTTGGTGTGTCCCTGTCTTCTGCATTTCAGAGAGAGACACCTGAGTGAGGTTGAGGTGGAAGACAGCAAGTCAGTGGGGGGCTGTCAGGCAGGTGGCAGAAAGAGAGGCGGGGGCTGGGCGGGGGCCTCTGGGGGAGGAGCTGCCCATGGGAGAGAGGAGGATCACTGCCTTCTCCAAGGCAGGGGTTCAGAGCCTGAACCAAGGGAGCTGTGCGGAGGCTCTTGAGGGTCTCCGGGGTCCTCTCTGGAAAGTGGAGGTGACGATGTCTTCCTCAAGGGAAGGTGTCAGAAGTGGGAGTGGGCTCAGGGGAGTGAAAAATGGGGTGGAATCTTAAGAAGTGAAGGGCCTGATGAGGGCATAAGCAGCCTAGCGCACAGAGCTGGGAGTAAGGATGGGGAGGGGCAGCCCAAGAAAAAGGCCCGCTCAGGCAGGCGTGAAGCCTGGCCAAGCTCAGTCCCGGGCCGAAGGCTGCGGAGAGATGAGAGCTCCAGCGTATTTGTGGGTGCTGTCAAGAAAACAGAAATCTTCCCAAAAGTGTCAGGAAGAGGGGAGGCTGTTTGTGCTGGGGTGGGCAGGGCCTGGTTTGGCCTCCACTGGCCCTGGGTCACAGCCTCCTCAGCTCCTGGGCTGGGTCAGGCAGGGCAGGACCTGGGGCTCTCAGATTGCACCTCACGGCAGAATCCCTTCTGCGCAAGGCAAGAGCCAGCCTTCAGGGACCACGTTGTCCTTAGACTTGCTGTGACTGCTCAGCCCATCACACTGGATTAGCCTGAACCTACGCCCCACCCCTGGTGTGTCCCAGTCCCATCCCCTGCTCTCTGCTTTAACAGAGGCCGACTGCCCATCCCCATGGCAGCCTGGGGTCACTGTTCTTCCTCCCACATGGACGCGCCTCAGGCCTCTTTTCCAGCTTATGGTGTATTTCTTCAGGAGCACATGAAGCCCAGGAGCCCTAGACTTAACGGAGCAGCTTGACTACTTCCTTTAGCACCGATCCAGAGGAGGAAGTGGCTTGGAGGGACCAAGTCCACCTCAGGGGTCTGTGGCAGGGGAGGAGGGGACAGGGCAGGAGTATCAGCAGAGCACCTTTCCACACTCAGCCTTGTCTGTAGGATGATACTGTGACTTCACCAGGGACCCCTTAGATGCCAGCAGTACCACCAGTCCACTGGGGGTGATGGATTCACAGGTGCGCATCCATGGGCGCTCCCCGCTCACCACGGACAGTCAAGGCAGGGCACTTGCTGAGTTCCCTGAGGTCTGCTTGCCTGAGACAGGGATGAGCCCATTGAAAGCCAGTCCCTACCCATGGGACCAGCAAAGGGACCAGCAAAGCAGCATCCTCCATACCCACTGAATAGGGGACAGAGCAGCACTGACCAAGGCCTGTCAGTGTCAAAGACACAGGCAGAAAGGTCATCACAGGGCCACGTGTGTCCTCTCTGGTCCAGGCAGGTCTCCACAGGGCAGAATGGCACCAGGACAAGTGGTCTGTTTTGTAACAGTCAACCCTCATTCCTCCTCAACCCCCTTTACTGATTTTTTTCAGAAATGAAATTCGTGATGGTCTTAGCAGACTTAAGAATATAGTACCTACAGGAGCCACACACATGCAGGAAGGATTTAAAAAGGTACAGATCCTACAGCTCTGAGAATTTATTCTGCTTTATCAAGTTCTTAGATTATTATTGGGTCATCTCACTGCCCTCCCCCAACTTTCCTTCATTTTGTTGCAGGCAAATGAACAGATTCAACAAGCTAACTCAGGAGGTAAGCTGCCTGCTGATGTCACTGTGCTCAGGTGGGACAGAGCTAGGTGCGGGCCTCAGCAAGGGCTGGTGCAGACCCAGGGCCTCAGCGAGGGCTGGTGCAGACCCACCTTGGCCAATCCTAGCACTGACCTTGGAGCAAGTCCCTTGTCCTCTCTGTGCTGCAGGTTCCTCCTCTGCGCAGTGAGGATGAATACCACCCCCAGGGATGCTTCCGAGAACCCCATGGCATCATGCATTACATTCCTTGTTCTTACTAGATATTAAGTTCTTGACCTATGGTTGGGCTGCATGAAAAAGAAAAGAGAACTTCCAGGGACGGTGAGCAGACAGGGTTCAGTTTAGGGAACAGAGACTTCCTGAGACTGCCCCCCGGCTGCCCACACTTTGTCCACCACGGTTCTGGCTCTGCCTCCTTTCCCTTGAGCCTCTTCCCTCCGGTTGACTCTCATCCTGTGACTGTGCCTCCGACTGTGGAAATGGCTGTACTTGGCCCAGACCACCTGCATCGAGACTGTAGGGTTGCAGCCCTTGTCAGTAAGGATGCATGGGCTGCTGGGGAAAGGCGGGAGCTGGGCGGGGGCTGCTGCCCAAGCAACTTGACAGTCATTCTGGATGCTCCTCCCTGTGCTCACTTGAGGGGTTTGTCCTCGTCCTGTGATGTAGCTGCAGTTGCCTTTCAGGGCAAAGGCTGTGCCACCTGCCCATAGTGAGGGTCCACTAGGAAGGGCTCTGGTCCGGTCTCAGGCTCTTCGTCTGTCAAGTGGGTCCTGGGCTGAGGCCCCTTCTCCCTCCAGGCGTTCTGGGTGGTGGGTACTCAGGTCAGGGTGACCTCTCCCCAGGACGGGGAGGAGTGGGAGCAGTGCTGCGGGCCTGGCAGCCTGAGGCAGGTCACTCCAGGTGCCTTGCTGACCAGGCCACTCCCTGCTTCTTCTGCAGAAAACAAGGTTCCCTCTATGATTATCTCCTTGACCGATGGAACCCTGGAGGAAGCGTCGTTTGAAATGACTAAGGAAGAAGTAAGTCCAGACCGTCGTTACCAGCTTTGTGCTCCACCTGTTTTGTGAATTGTACTCACACTTTTTTCCTCTTAGGCTGAAAAGGCTCGGGAAATGGGAGCAACAGTATACTGTGTGGGTGTAAAAAACTTTGAGGAAGACCAGGTAATTCAAAACAGGTAACCAGGTGCCACTCTTGAGCCCATTTGGGGAAATCTTTCAAAGGCAGCTGTCCCAGGGTCTCCAAGAGTATGGCCCTCTACCCACCCCAAGTGTCTGGACAACAGGTAGCCACTGCAGATGAATAGCAAGTGTTGTGTAAACCTGTACACCAGAGGTACGGGTGGAGGAGCTTTCCACTCCCTGAGGGTGGGCTGCTAGCAGATGCCAGCGTGTGGCCTTAGAATCCAGCATGGCAGGTGGCAAGAGCCTGTCTCCTGGGATAGGACCTGCTGCGTCCTCAACCCCTGACTGTGTGCCAACCATCTCCTCTCTGCTGTAGTTATTGGAAATCGCAGACAGCCCGCATCACGTCTTTGGAGTGGACCAAGGATTCAAGGCTCTTAAATACATCATTGAGCCAGTGAGTGAGGGCTGGACGTGAGAAGTGGGAAGGGGTAGCTTCTCGCCAAGCCTCCGCAGTCAAGCCCCTGACCCTCATCTCCCTGTTCTAGCTCGAAACTAAGTCATGTATTGAAATTACAGCTGTGGAGCCTTCCAGTGTCTGTACAGGAGGTAAGAGCTGAGTGCTGTTTTAAACACAGGGCTGTGTGTTTGTGTGAGTTGTGAATGTGCCCACTGTACGTAGTTGGTGTGCGGTGACCACATGGTTTCACTATGTGTGGGGTGTGCGTGTCGTGTGTATGGCGTGTGTGAGTGTGGTGTCTGAGTGTGTGGGGTGATTGTATGGAAATTATGGGCATAGGACTACATTGGGCATATAAGGGAATGTTTATGTGAGGTGTGTATGCTGAGTGTTGGGGGGGTGTGTATATTTGTATAATTACTTCTTTCTTCCAGTGTTACTGAGATGTAATTGACATACAGCTCTGTATAAGTTTGATGTATGCCACAAAATGACTTGACACAAAAATACTGCAAAATGATAAGTTTAGTGTACATATTTTTTGAACTCAAAACCAAAAGTTTAATTAAGAAATCAGAAAAACTTTATTTTAAAAACCCACAACAAATCACTAGCAAATAGAATCCAACAACATAACAAAAAGGATAATACATCAAGAATAATTAGGGCTCACCTCTGAAATGCAAGCCTGATTCAGTATATGAAATATCAATGTGATTTTCCTCATCAACAAAATGGGGAAGAAAAATATGATTATTTCAGTGGATGAAGAAAAGAATTGGACATAGTTCACGGTCAGCGTCATACTAGCAACACAGACTGACAAAAGCATCCAACAAATACTCACAGCTATCACTACACCCAGTGGTTCAATGGGGTCGACCTCTCCCTGAGATCTGGAACTTGACAAGGTTGCCTTCTCTCCCCTGGGAGGGTCCCTGCATTGGTGTGGGGAGGATCCTGTGCAGTTGCTTTTCTGGAAGAAGCCCTCTCTCTCAGTGAGCTCTGTGCGTGCCGGCTCATGAGTCCACATCACTGGGATTTGTGGAGCTGAGGTGGGTGGATAAGCACACGCTCCCACTGGTAACAGCACACAGCTGGATGCAGCTGGACGCAGACCCAGGAAGCTGGGCCTGGCCACTGCTCTGAACTGCAAGGCTACAGCACAGTAGGCCATGGGGTCAGACACAGCAATGTTCATATCTGAGCTCTGCTGCCCCCAGACACGAAACCAGGGCTTCTCTGGTGTCACGTGCCAGCCATGCAGTAGCCTGACAGCTTCAATTCTCTGATTATGTCCCTGAGACATACATAGGCCTGTCAAACCATAGAGGAAGATGCCCATTGTCATTCATGCCCTGTGGTGGCCCAGCTGAGGTGACAGGTGCCCACCGCACACCCCCTGCAGGCGTGGCCCAGCACTGCTGCTCTGACCTTTACAGCTGCTGTCATCTTGTCAAAAGCTGCCACACAGCATGACTGTCACTGGAGGGAAAGCTCAAGGCAGGGACCTGGACCCCAAATAAAGTAGTAGCTGTTCATCAGGCTGTCGTTCTGAATAAGTCAGTGGGCCGGGTGTGAGGAAGCCGGGAGTGGGGAGCATGAGGCACGTGCCCTCTTCAGCCTCTCGGCCTCCCTCCAGGACTAGGAAGAGGCCTCTGCTGGCCTCCCTGCCTCCAGGCCTGTGCTCCAGCCATCCTCTGCACAGGGCCCGAGGGTCAGAGAAGGCCACTTCCTTACCCCAGCCTGACCATGGAGGCTGAGGCCCCCAAGCCAGACAACCGGGCCCTCCAAGGTCCAACCTCTGCTCTAAGCCCACCTGCTGCAAAGGCTGGGGGCTGGGGGGACTGGGCTCCCTGAAAAACCTTCCTCAGCTTTACAGGGTCCAGCCCACCATCCTTTTAGGCTTTATTCTCAGGGCATCTCAATCCCAAAGCCTTTCCTAGTCAACTGGTCCCCCTGGCCTCTCACAGCCCTTGCTCTAGTCCTGTCTCTTGTCAGGCACTTGTCACCCAGTATGAATCATGACTTCTGCTTGGCTGTGTCCACAGCTTTGTTTTTTAATTTTTATCATTCAATTCATTGTTTTTATTCCAGCTTTTTATTACGGAAGATTTCAAACCTATAGCAAAGTGGAAATGAACGTACGATGGATACCCCTCTCTCCACTACCTGGGTCTGCAATTAATACCTGACTGTATCTCCTTTATCATTTATTTATCTAACTCCTCTCTCTTTCTTGACTCTCTGTTTTCATCAGTTCATCTTATTTCTTTTTTTTTTTTTTGGCTGCATTGGGTCTCCCTTGCTGTGGGCTTTCTCTAGTTGTGGCGAGCAGGGGCCACTCCTCGTTGCGGTGCGCAGGCTTCTCATTTCCGTGGCTTCTCTCGGTGCGGAGCACGGGCTTTAGGCTCACAAACTCAGTAGTTGTGGCACGCGAGCTCAGTAGTTGTGGCTTGCGGGCTCTAGAGCTCAGGCTCAGTAGTTGTGGTGCACGGGCTTAGTTGCTCCATGGCACGTGGGATCTTCCCAGACTAGGGCTCGAACCCTTGTCTCCTGCATTGGCAGGCGGATTCCTAACCACTGCACCACCAGGGAAGTCCCCATCTTATATCTTGATGCATTTCAAAATAACTTATAGTCATCAGGCTACTGGCCACATTTCTTTACCTGGGAAACAATTTTTTTTAAGATTTCTCTTTTTGAAATGCAACAAACAAGTGTATCATTTGACGAGTTCTGACAAATGCACACACCTGTGTAATCCCCAACCCTATGAAGACTCAGAACATTACATTTGCCCCCAGAAAGTCCCCTCAGCTCCCTTCCCAGGCAATCCCTGCCCCACCCCCTGGAGGCAGCTACTCCCTGATTCGTACGATGGATACCCCTCTCTCCACTACCTGGGTCTGCAATTAATACCTGACTGTATCTCCTTTATCATTTATTTATCTAACTCCTCTCTCTTTCTTGACTCTCTGTTTTCATCAGTTCATCTTATTTCTTTTTTTTTTTTTTGGCTGCATTGGGTCTCCCTTGCTGTGGGCTTTCTCTAGTTGTGGCGAGCAGGGGCCACTCCTCGTTGCGGTGCGCAGGCTTCTCATTTCCGTGGCTTCTCTCGGTGCGGAGCACGGGCTTTAGGCTCACAAACTCAGTAGTTGTGGCACGCGAGCTCAGTAGTTGTGGCTTGCGGGCTCTAGAGCTCAGGCTCAGTAGTTGTGGTGCACGGGCTTAGTTGCTCCATGGCACGTGGGATCTTCCCAGACTAGGGCTCGAACCCTTGTCTCCTGCATTGGCAGGCCGATTCCTAACCACTGCACCACCAGGGAAGTCCCCATCTTATATCTTGATGCATTTCAAAATAACTTATAGTCATCAGGCTACTGGCCACATTTCTTTACCTGGGAAACAATTTTTTTTAAGATTTCTCTTTTTGAAATGCAACAAACAAGTGTATCATTTGACGAGTTCTGACAAATGCACACACCTGTGTAATCCCCAACCCTATGAAGACTCAGAACATTACATTTGCCCCCAGAAAGTCCCCTCAGCTCCCTTCCCAGGCAATCCCTGCCCCACCCCCTGGAGGCAGCTACTCCCTGATTTCTTCCTCCACAGGCTAGTTTGCTGCTTTAGAACCTCTCCTCAGGGACTCACAGGGGATGAGCGCAGGGCCTGGCCTGAGGCACTTGGCACCGTGGTTTGGGGATTCATCCCTCCTGTGTGTTGCTGGGTTTGCCCGGGGCTTGGATCCCAGAGGCAGGCTGGCGGTGGCACCTGGTCACTCCTTTTCCTGTATGTGACTGGGCCAGGGTGAGTGTCTGCAGGAAGCCCAGCAGGTGGGGCCCAGCAGTGGTGGCCATAGGAGGACACAGTGCAGAGCAGGGCTTCCCTCTGAGGTCTGGCATCCAGCTCTGCGTCATGGCCAGAGACCCTCTGGTGGGGGGGCAGCCTGTGCAGGACAGGAGGACCTGCAGGATGAAGGCAGGACACACTGCGCAGACGGGGACACTCCTGCAACCAGCCTGGGTCCAGGCTGTCCCCCCACCGTGATAAGGTCCCCCCTTGTCCTATCCTACTCTCTCCAGAGATAACACCACAAAGAGTTCAGCTTTTATATGTAAAGACCTACCTAAGTATACTTTACAAGGATATTTTTACATTAATGGGATCATACGGTACATAGTACTTTCCAGCCATCTACATAGTATTCCATTGCATGGATGGAACAATTTATTTCATGGGCCTCCCTTGATCAATAGTCAGATTGTTCCTAATAAGTCGATACTAGAAGTCATACTGTAGGACCATCCTGATGCTTACCTCTGCGAGCTTGGGAAAGGAATTCCCTGGGGTCAAGACCAGAAGTAGACCTGCTGCCTTAAGGGGACACCCAGGTCACAGTTGGTCAGTGTCCAGTTTCTCTCAAAGTGACTGTCGCAAGCAGCACGTGGTGCTCCCAGACCCACCCGCCCCAGGGCAGGTCACATGCACCTGTGCGCCTGTGTCAGTCTCAGGCAGGCTAGATGCCCTTTTCATGCTCAGCTCCACCAGCCTTCTCAGGGAGACGCCTGCCTCCCCAGCTCCTCTTTCTGGAGCCCCCGGCTGGCCTGGTGTACAACTTTTCTTCCAGAGAGAAAGCTCTCTGTTCCAGAAAGGATCCATCTCCCTACCCGGGACTGTTCGTCCTTCTGCTGCCTGAGAGCTGGTGGGCAGTGGACTGTACGTGGGACATGCAGCCCCACAAGCCGATTTTAGACCTTCCTGTGACTTCATTTCCTTCCTGTGGTTGATACTGTTGGAGGAATTGGGGTGCAGGGGGAGGGGTTTGGGAAGCAAAAGGAGGAGCTTTCTGGACAAAGCAAAAATCCTTTACCTGGAAGTCTTTTGCTGAAATATTGAAACCATCACCCTGCCTTCCACTTTGGAGACTCACCAGAGTTCAGAAGTCCCCCTTTGGGAGCAGCAGTGCCTGGGGCACAGGGGGCTCTGTTGCAGAGGTGAAGCAGCACCCCAGCGGGGCTTGTGCTCAACAGTTCAGAGAGGTTTGTAGCCGCAACCTGAGTGCTCAAAGCCCAGTCCAGCAGCCTCAGAGTGGACCCTCAGTGACACTAGGAGTGGATCTGGCACAGGAGGTACACAGATATTGGTTCAGACAGAGCTGCTTCCTCATAGGAGTCACTTGGGAGTTCAGTTTTGGATGACCTTCTGTAACTGTGAGATCAGAGGGAAGATAGCACTCAGCCCCTCCTAACACAGACCTTTGGATGTTACCCTTGCAGAAGCCTATGAAGTGACATTTTTTGCATCTGGCCTAGATCAAAAAAGAAAGGATGAAATTGTTTGCAAATATGAGTTGGGCTTCAGCAAAGTCTATGGTAAGTAACCCCCTTGGTGCCTCCAAGAAAGAAATATCACACAACACACTGCATTCCCTTCATCCAACCAAACCGTCAAAGCCCTTGCTGCCCACTCACTGTAACCACTGTAAGGATAGAGGCAAAGTAGACAAGTGGAGGGAGAGACCTGGATGGAAGCATGGTAACCTCTCCCTTCATATGCAAAGCCGTGAAGTAATCAATCCCCCAGCACATAAAGACCTGTTTTGAAAAGGTAAAGATAATGGATAATCCTTTAGCCAGGCTCATCAAGAAAAAAAGAGAGAGGACCAAAATAAAAAAAATAAGAAGTGAAAGAGGAGAAATCACAGTTGATATCACAGAGATACAAAATTTATAAGGGAATACTACATACAACCAGTTAAGGGCAAAAAATTGGACGACCAAGAAAGAATGGATAAATGTCTAGAAACATATAATCTTCCAAGACTGAATGAGGAAGAAATAGATAATCTGCACAGACTGATTGCTAGTATTGAAATTGAATATGTAATCAACAAACTCCCAGCAAACAAAAGTCCAAGATGAAATGGCTTCACAGGGGAATTCTACCAAACTTACACAGAAGAGCTAATACCTATCCTTCTCAAACTATTTCAAAATATTGAAGAGGA
>NC_041233.1:35982886-36026220 GCF_002837175.3 Physeter macrocephalus | reverse complement strand
GAGGGCAGCAGGAGACACAAGGAGGAAGGAGGGTGTCCAGGCGGAGGGCAGTGTGCGCTGCTCCTGAGGATGCAGCACGGGCTGTGCCCTGGGCTATCAGACAGCCCTGCCCTCGGCTGCCGCCCTCCCTCCTGTCACCTATGTGGAAGAGGAGGCTGGGTCCAACCTTCACCATGAGGCCGGGACTGCCAGGTCCTCTATGGGGGCTTTCTGCTTCCAAAAGCCTATCAAAACATGTTAACAGGGGCTTCCCTGTTGGCGCAGTGGTTAAGAGTCCGCCTGCCAGTGCAGGGGACACGGGTTCGTGCCCCGGTCCAGGAGGATCCCACATGCCGCGGAGTGGCTAGGCTCACGCCACAACAGTGAGAGGCCCGCATACCGCAAAAAAAAAAAAAAAAAAAAAATGTTAACAGGCCAGCTTCAGCCTACAGCCCAAGAATCTCATTGCCTCAAAACAGAGAATTTGCAAACTTAGCCTTTATCTGATGGGAACTGCATGAAGAATTGAAGCAGGAGGAATCAGGACTGCCAGGTCCAAGGTTGTGCTGGCATTTCTGTGGCATGTCCCTCAGAGTTAACTGACCTCAAGTAATTAATTGACCTTGACCAGGAGACAGAGCTGGAAGCTAATGACCTCAGGCTAGCAGCAGGAATATCTGCATTTATCCTAGCCAGCTCCCCAGAAGTCAGGCACACTAGCTGCCTTCTCTGGATCCCCTAGTATTTGTTTCATTTGCCAGGAAGCACCAGTGGGGACCCAGCAGCCTGCAGAGGGGCTATGGCCCAGAACTGCATCTTACCAAATCAGTGTCTCCAACCCTGACAGAAGGAGGTGCTTGGTGAATCTCTGTGGTGGGCGTGGGGGGTTGTGTGAGGCACATAAAGGGGCAGGAAGAGGGAGGGGAAGAGCACTCATTGCAGACTTCAGAACCACAGCTGAAACAGGATTTCACCTTCCATGGGGGAGTCTCCGGGGCAGGGTCCTCGCCTCCTCCTTGCCTCACCCAGGTCCTGGCCTTGCTCCTGGGGTCTCCAGCCTTCCATAGGCAGAGAGAGACACAGGGAGGAGGAGCAGACCCCCTAGTGTCAGAAAGCCCCACAGGCACCCAGGCTTGTGTGCTCAGCTCAGACAAGAGTCAGGACTGTCTTCAGCCTGCGTTATCTGGGTTCCTGTCATTTGTGTAAGAGAGGGCCTGGTGGAGAGCATTGCCTGTGCCTTTTAGGGAATACCGTGGCTTCAGAGTCAGAAACCTACGGCTGGGTTTGCCCCTGTGGAGGATATGAGACTGGGTGCCTTTAATGAGTTGGATGGGTCAGGGGCAGTGGTGAGAAGCCCCCGAGTGCTCAAGGCCCAGCCATCTCAGTTGTACCTTTGTGATACCGGATTAGGCCCCGTGTGCACACAGATATCGGTTCAGACACATATGCTTCGTCATCAGAGTCCCTGGTAATTCAGTTATGGAGTGGCCTGTCAGCTCTCAGCCCCTCCTAATACGGACCTTTGGGTGTTGCCCTTGCAGATGAAAGTGAATTGATGATTTCTGGAAAAGGATTTAATAATGCAAAGAGGAAGGATGAAGTTATTTGTAGATTTAAGTTCAACGACAAGCAGTTCTTTGGTAAGTAACCCCCTTGGTGCCGCCAAGTGACACGCTTCCCGTGCCACACTGCATTCCCTAAGCCAGCTAGGCCGTCGAAGCCCTTGCTCACCACTCACTGTGGACACTGTGAGGATAGAGGCAGCATGGACAATGGAAGGAGGGACCTGGCTGGGAAGCCTGGCCACTGCTCCCTTCATCTCAGGCCAGGAAGTGATCAATCCCCAGCACATCAAGAGCATCTTGGGTCAGGACGTACAGCTTTCAAGGCTGGGTTGGGGGTGCTGGGTCTGTCCTCACTGCTACACTCCCCCACACTTTCCTCAGCCCTCACTTCCCTTGAGAGATAAGGACTTGAATCTCACGAGTCTGCTGGTGGAAGTGGAGATGGCCCCAGGGCCCTGAGTCTGGGCCAGGTGCACTGAGCTCTCCCAGGACCGTGTGGTCACCTGGGATTGAGAGAGGATGCCAACTGCCAGGCCTGGGCCCCGGAATCCTGGCTCTGGCCCACATTACATGTGTGATCTTGACCTAATGAGTGTTCTGTTCTCAGCCTCTATTATCTGTACTGTGAAATGGGGCCAGTATGGTAGGAGCACTAACTAAGTGCTCCATATGTAAAGCTACTGTTTGGAAATACAGCAGGTGTCCCTCCAGGATGGGTGAGAGGCCTGAGGAAGCACACAGTTGGGGAAGCAGATGTGTCCTCAGTGCTGAGGTGGGCCTGATCTCCCCCACAGAGTACCTGGGGACAGTTGAACTTCCTCTTCCTTCTCAGCCCTCCCCTGATGCATTGATTTAATATGATTATATTATGTTCAGTGACACTCCTCATTCCAGGGCCATCTGGTAAACCCAGAGCGAGTCCTCTGCCCCATCACAGTTCTGGGCCATCTCTCCTTCTTCCACGGGTGCATAGAATGTGCAGGGCTCTGCCATTGCCACAGTCTCACACCACATAGTGTGTAGATGGCCTCAGGGAGCTAGATTTCCCTTGGGCTGTAATTTCTCAGGAGTGATTAGGACTCAGTAACACATTTATGTGGAGAGCTAATGTTTATTGAGCACCTACTACATCTGCTAATGTGCTAAGTGCCTTACATGCACTATCCCAGTTAATTCTCAAAAGAAACCTATTGTTATTCCTTTGTGTAGATCTGAAACCAGAGTCAGGGTCAATTCAAGAGCTTGCCCAAGGTCACAAGCTGGTTCAGGAAGAGCTGGAAAGTAGGCATAGGTGACGTGATTGCCCAGTCTGGGCCTTTGACCTCACTGAGATGACAGTTCTTGAGGAAGGTGGGACTCAACCTATCCTCCAGGAAATGTGTTCAGATGTTCCCCTGTGGTCCATGGCTATATTGCTTTCCCACTCTAGATATCACCAGTGTTTCTCTCTGAGTTGGACCAGCACCAGGATCTCACACGGGAGAGCCCATCCCACAGTCCTGGGCTCCTCTGCTGACCGCCTCACTGCACGTAGTCAAGGCTGACCAGAAGTGGCCGTACAGGCCTGTTTATCGCCAGGAGCCCTGATGCACTGATGAGGATTGATTTGGTTCTTTTTAATTACATTTTCCTCTGATTAAAACATATGGCAAAACAGTTTAGAAAATATAGAGAAGCATAAAGAAGAAATATTTTAATCAAGGTTTCTATACGTTTTGTCTGTCGCTAGTATGTAAAGTTTTCATATTTTAAGACAAAGCTTTTTAAATGTGGCAAGTGAAGTATTTAGTTAATCCGTTAATATTGGAAACTGCTTTCCAGTCAACCATGCTTTTCTGGGCCCTTAGTATGTGGGGTGCCTGCCGTCACCTCCCTTTCCCTGTTCTGGATTGTGAACAGCCTATGGAAAGTAAGTTGCTCCCCTTTGGAATTTTTCTCACACTAATCCCAACCATCCTATCCTTCAGATGCAGATCCTTTCCCCTAACCATACTCGGCGATTAGTTTTCATTTTCAGTCCCAACAAAGGACTAACACCGTCCGAAGTTCACAGCTAATCTGACAGTTGAGTTAGATCCAAAAACCTTTCCGCATGGAAATGAACCATTCTGTAGGGAATAGCCCTGACCTGCGGCAAAAAAGAGAAAAACAATAAAAATTATTAGAGATTGTTGACTATGACAATGCTACACAGTAGAAAGCAGGAAGTACAAAAAAGTAAAGAACAAAACGTTACCCCTGATTCCAAATCCACAGATAAGTGCCGGTAACATCTCAAATACAGCTGGTAAACCCCAGTTTTCCTGAATGATAGAAGAAAAACTGAAGTGGAATTGAGGAAAGTATTGAGCGTCACGCAGAGCCTTCTTCACGAGACATATTAGTTCCCAAAAAAATGCCCCTAAGTTAAAAGGAGGCTATAAAAACACTAACAGATTAGGAATGTAAAAGGAAAATCTTTAGTTTGATTATGATCTGTGTGCTTTTGAAGTTTAAGTGTCCAGGTAGTGACACCTAGACTCCAGTCTTGTAAAAATTAGAGAATATTTCTAAACAGACGACAAGGCTATTTTTGAATAAATTTAAAAGAAGAACATTTAAAACTATCTCCACTTTTAGGGAGATGCTTCAGAACGTGTCCCTAGAGGCGTGGCCCTGGGCATGGCCCCTCCTGTAGAACTTCATCCCTAACCTCTGATCACAGCCCTGTGGGTCCAAGTCTAGGAGAGAACCTGCTTTCATCCTACACAGCAAAAATGTGCAGGACAGCATCTGTCCACACAGGGCAGCAGGTGCAGAGCTGTGGTTCCAGACCCCAGGAAGTGTTGACCTAGCTCCTAGGGCCTTGGGAAGCCTATGTCATGAAAAAGGCCAGTGAAAGGACGCTCCTCCCGAATCACCGATGTCAGAACCACTGCAGCCCTCTGGGACCATTGATTCTAACTTTCAGAGGGGAAGTCTGGGACCTGGGGAAGTTTGAGCAGGGTGGGGAGAAAGCTGGTAGGAAAGCCAGCAGTCAAAGCAGCTGGGCCTTCCCATCTTTTTTTACATCTTTTTTTACAAGGATGTAAAGAGTTAGGGCTCAGGAGAGGAGAAGGTTCCACAGCTACTAGTTACAGACTGTCCTAGCCTCCGGAGTGCCACCTCCCAGCTCCCATAAAATTACAGAACGAGCATGAACAATAAAAGCCTGTTCCCCTCAGGCTTCCCTGTGTCCATAAACGTCACCACCACCCACCCAGGCGCTCTGTTCACTAACCTGCACGAAGTCCTTGACTCCTCTTTGCTCTCATCCCACATCCAGTCCACCTACAGGCCCTGCTACCTCTGTGTCCAAACTTACCCGAACCTGGCCAGCCACGCGACAGGCTCACTGAACTTAGAATAATGCCCAAACCCCTTCCCAGGGCCCACGAGGCCCCGCCCCCTCTCCTCACTCACCTCTTTCCCACAACAAGCTCAGCTAGTTATGCCTCAGGCCTCGGAACAGGCTCCCACAGCCCGGACCCTCTTCCCCAGACCTTTCCCTGCCTTTCCCCTCATCCGGTTTCAGCTCCAGGAACACCGCCTCAGAGAGACCTTATCTTTAATGGGAATTTTCGGTAACATACAAAAGTAGCAAAAATTGTTATAATGCCCTTGAAGCAGCCTTCCCCTACTTTCAGTAATTACCAATCCTGGCCATTCTGGCTTTGCTGATACTCTCACCATTGATTATTGTGAATCAAATCCCAGACATCCCATCATGTCCTGTATAAATATTTCACTTTCTCTTAAAGAGAAATTGAGTCTCTAAAAGACAGGGCAGGTCACCTGCTCCTAAGCAGCTGTCCTTTCCCCTCCCTTCTCTGTCCTGTCCCTTGCTTATTGATGTCACTGCACTTTTCACTCCGGCGCTTATTTTGTTCATTGTTTGTTACTTTATTGTCTGTCTCCCTCTCCAGTCCCACAAATGTCAGGTCCTTGAGAGCAGGGCCTCTGCCTGCCTTGTTCGCACTAAACGCCAGAGGCCTGACAATGCCTGGTGCACAGTAGGTGTCAGAAGAAGGCAGAGAAGAGAAGCTGCTTCTGCCGAAGTGGTAGCTCTGCTTCCAAGGGCAGGCAGAAGGGGAGGGGCGGGTGGGTAGACAAGTCCACTGACAATCTTCTCATGTGATTGTCTTTCAGATATAAAAGCCAAGTCTGTGAAAGATACCTGTATAACATGCCCAGGAGTAAAGATAGAGAAGCCAGATCAGTAAGTGCCCAGCCCAGGGGCCAAGTGGGCAGTTTTTGCCACCATGAGGTGTAAAAAATTTAGGAAACCACCTCTACTGGGGCAGCACATGTCTGTCTCCACGAGGACTGAGGGCATCCTTCACACCTGCCCTGGTTGGTGGTCCCCGGAGGTGCTCAGCGATCTGCTGTGGCCCAGGCTCTGCTTAGGAGCATAGGATACAGGAGATGACGTGTCCCAGGGATGATACCTTTGCTCCAGGCAGACTTTTGGAGCTAAATTCACATACTCTGTACATACAGAGGAGTCGGGATGGTGACATCATACCGCCATCCATGGTCGCTTCAGTCATGGCCACGAGAACATCTGACCCCATGCAGGGATCCTCACTGCCTGGTCAGCCTTCACTGCAGAAGCTGACCTCGTAATACTTTGGGATGAGCTTGCCTTACCCCTGCTGTCTGCCCTCTGGTAGCGCTGAATGCCTGATGTTCAAAGTCATTACAGTGAGGAGATATTATAAGCTGCAATTTGAGCCAAGTGTAAGAACTATGTCTGTCTGGCCTGGTAGTCACTGTCTGCCCCTTCTGTGCTTCAGGGAGGTCTTTGTTGAAGTTAGCCTGAACAATGGTGTCAGCTTCATCAACAACAATGTTAGCATCAGCAGCAAGAACTGTGCGAGTACCAGGGTAAGGCTCTAGCATCTAAGGCTGTCCTGACACCCTGCACTCTGGGGAGGCAGGTGAAGGGAACAACACCCCAGGCAGGCCCAGCAGGTAGCCTGTGCAGACAGGCCCCTGAGCAGCACCTCACAGGTAGCTCGGAGCCCTTAGCCCTACCTCCAGGAGCTGAACCCCCATGAGGCTTGGGTAGTGCCTTGAGAGTGCTACTAAAAAAGCACCTGGGGGACACCTTACTGTCCAGGCCTTGCAAACCTTTGCTCTCTCTGTGAACCAAGTGTCACTGAAGGCACATGGAAGAGACCAATTAGAGCCCTAAGCAGAGTCCAGACACAGTGCTGAGGCTCTGCCCACCCTGGACCCACCTTGCCACCTCCCGTGGCCCCGGGCTTGTGGTGGGGAGCTCAAGGTTCCATCCTGGATTCCAGCCGGGGTGAGCGGGAGAGGCTGGGGCACTGTGTACTAGGGGACAGGGTCCAGGGCCTCTGGGACACCTGGGCCCTCCAAGACGGGGTCCCCGGCACAGGGGTCAGGAGGGTGGGAGCAGCTGTGACCACGCTTAGTCAGCTTGGCCCAAGGTGGCAGAGCGGGGAAGTAGGGGAGGGAGGCAACCTGGAGGTGAGCAGGGTGTCCTGCCTCTGCTCTTGCATCCACACCTCTCTGGGGCCCCAGAGCCCCTCTCGCACCCATCTGTGTGTCGTAGCATTTTGTGGTCCTCACAAAACCCCTGGGCTCTCAGCCAAGGCAGGCAATGAGGGCTGGGTTGTCAGTCCTTGGAGGACTGGGCTTCCTTGACAGGGCTCTGGGGAGAGTCTCTGAGCAGGGCCAGCGGTGGGGTCTGTGGCCCAGGGCTCCACAGTGGCTCTCTGGGTACCAGCCCCGACCTCCTAGAATCTGTCTCCTCAGGTGGGGCAACCAAGTAGAAGGGGGACTGGGAGGACAGTGTGGGCTGGTATGGGATCCAAGTAGCAGGCTCCTGGTCCATGCCGGGACTCTGCTGTGTCTTTTCTGTAGGAAGGGGGACCAGATTACAAGAATGCTCCACCAGCTGCCCAGCAGCCTCCCGAGGAGCCTCCCTCATCACCACCCCCAAAGTTCATCCCCTATGTCAACCCTCTCTACTTCTGTGCCCTCATCCCAGCCCTGCTCCTGTTCCTCCTGATGCTCTGGTGCATCTGGTGGCTGTGCCGCAGGAAGGTGAGTGACCCCTGCCCGCACAGCCTGCATCCAGCCCTCGCCAGCCCCCAAGGGACCACGCCCATACCTGCCCCACGATCCTGCCTGTGGGCGGGTTCCCATCAGCTCCAGGGCCAACACACAAGCAAACAAGGCACAGACTCTGTCCTCCTGTCCCGGGCATAGACACAGCCTGGGCTTCTAGGGGGCCACCTGCTTCGTGCTTTCACCTTCACAGGGAGGTGGCCTATGGACTGTCCCAGCCCCTGGGGAAAATGGACCCCAGGCCTCCTGAGACCAGGGCTGCCCCACAGCAGTCAGGCTTCTGAAGGACCCAGGTGGACCAAGGCCCCAAGAGTCTCTGCTGTTGGGGTACAAAGAGGGGTCTGCAAGGGCACTGATGGTCCAGAGGGAGAAGGATGCTGGCCGGGAGGATGCTAACCCCGGGGGCAGCTGCGCCTTTGGAAACAACATGGATCCCTGTCCATCTCTGGTGCCTTCCGTCATTCCTTCATCAGGTCATCCCTAAGTCACCAGGATGTGCAGGGCCCCGTGCTGGGCACACAGGGGCAGAAGTGAAGCAGCCGCCACCCTTGCCCACAGGCACTCACCATCTGGTGTCTCATCTGGTATTGGTAGCTGTGGGGCATTGAGGATAAATGTCACCTTCAGAGGGTGCGGCAGGTGCCCTGATAATGATAAAGGACAGAGACTGGCCCCGGGTGGGAGGGAAGGCAGAGGCGCTGGCCGGCTGGGTTTGCAAGGACACAGGCCAGAGGTGGGTGAAGAAGAGGAACAAGCAGAGCTGAGAAAGGACAAGCAAAGCAGCATAGAAGCCAGCAGGTCAGATTTCTGCAAAGGGCGAGAAGTGAGGAGAGAAAGCGGGGTTGGGGAGAGGGAGGTGGACTGTCATCCCTGAGGGCTGGGAGGCAGGGAGGGCTGCAGGGGCAGGGGAGGGAAGGGTAGAGGGGGAGAGGTGTGGGGAGTGTTCTCTTGTCTTCATATGATGTCAGGGCTGCTGCTGAAAACTCTACCAGGGACCAGGGTCCTTAGTCTGCCTGTCTCCCCCTTGACCCTCCACGGAGGTACCGATTCGCCTTTGATGACTGAGGAGCCTGAGGCTCAGGGAGGTGGAGCCTGTTGGTTGCAGACCCACAGACAGTGGGCCCCAAGGTTGACACCCCACAAGGCCATGTTCTGTCCCCCTACTGCTGCTGAGCACTGTCCCCTCCTGTCTGCGTGGCTGAACCGGAGCCCTCCACATGCCTTCTAACCTGTGATTATCACCATGCCCCACAGTGATCGTCCCTTGTTGTAGGTACCAAGTAAGAAGGAAAAGATGGATGGAGGTGAAAAAAGCCATTAGAGAGGGAGCTGTGACCCCCAGGCTAGGGTGTGAGAGTTGAGGGAAGCCAATTCATGCTGCAAAGACCTGGTCCCAGAAGGCATCGCTTCAGTAGAGATGAGTTTTATGGGCACTAAACTTTGACCACTTCAGTTTTGACCATTTCTATTCTAGACCATCAAGGAGCCACCACCGGTGCAGAAACCAGAAAGGGTAAGTGGTGTGTTTGGTCCTGATGTTGTCAGCATGCCTGATGTACACACTCACCTGCACAGAGAGGCCCCCTGCTGTGTATGGGGATATGACTTCCCCCGCCCCTCCAGCTCCCACCTACCTGGGCAGAGAGAGCTGGCAGAAAGAAGAGAGTGACAGAGGGCAGGAAGGGATGCAGATGAAGAAGTGGGCTCAGGAAATGTCACCCAGACAATATCATTCCTGAACTCCTAGCACGGCCTGATCCAGGACCTTTATCACAGCTATGATCCCTCCTGATATAAATGGGCTTTTTGTCAATTCCCAAAGGACTGTTTGTAGGATGGTCCTTCCCAGGACTCAGGTGAGTTTTTGAGAAAAAGGATCTTCAGGTTGTGGGGACCTGGTGCCCCTCCCCGGGCTCTGATGTATGCTGGGCTCCATCTCCTTGGTCTTCATCCCTGGCGCATGTCAAGGAGAGGGTGTTGGCAGGGTTGGCCTTTAGGGACTGGGGAGCTGAGGAGGGTGGAGGGACTCCTACCGGGCATTGAGCTTTGAGGGAGGCGCAGAGCAGGAGATCACAGGGACCAAGGGTCAGGTGGGGAGGCCGGGATGACCCGGGGTGGGGCCCAACCCAGGGCCCATAAGAAGTAGTTAGAGTGGGGGTGCCGTGTCCCGAGGCAGGGGGACCTGGGCCTCAGATCTGGTGGGAAACAGCGTCACTGCCCGGGCTGACGTCTACACTGGCTGCACTGTGACCTGGGGAGGCTGGATCTGCCAGAGTCGGGTGAATACAGGCCCGCACCCCTGCCAGCCCCCGCCACATGGCACAACCTCACGCCCACCTTCTCCTACAAGGGTGGCCGCCAGGAACCAAGGGGACAGGGTAGAGTTTGTTGTTATTTGGAAAAGAGCCATCTTTGTAAACCAAAAGGAGTTGGCGTGTTTTTCACATGGAAGCCACTCTCTTACTGTGCCGGTGCTGCTCATTTGTCCCTGATTCTCCAACAAACATTTGCTGAGTGGCCAGTACTTGACAGGTGCCGGGGCAACAGATGTCATTTGTCTGCACCCAGGAGCTGCCAGACAAGGACGCAGACGGTGTTTTCTCTTCCTAGGAGCCAGAGGAGACATGTCAAATGTCATGCCCCACAGTGATTGTCCCTTGTGGGTGCCAAGGAGGCGGGGTGAAACGAATGGAGGTGAGAAAGGCCCTTGGGAAGGAGTGATGACTCCAGGCTGGGGAGCAGGAGGTGAGGGTAGCCGGTTCATGCACAGGTCTGGACCCATAAGGCATGGAAATGAGCTATGGGTACTGGACTACGGTCACTTGGTGCCAGAGAAAAGCCAAAGCCCTCCCGACCCTAGTGGCCCAAGGGAGGCCAAAAAGTGTGGGGGCTCATGTTCCCATCACCACCAGGGTTTCCCCCTTGGGATGGGCCCAAGTTTCTGGATGTTGGTGGGTGGCCCCAAAGGGTGGCTACAGTGCTGTCTCAGGGAATTGGTGGGGACAGAGCCCTGACAGGCCATCTCAAGTCAGAGGGGACACTACCCCTCTAGAGGCAGCATCTATGCCTGTAGCTTCCTCACAACCACATCTGCTTTTCAGGAAAAGCTGGATACCTTGTGTGACTTTGTCCAGCGCTGCAACCAGATGTCATTGATGTGGTGTCCTCCCAGGGACATGGTAAGCAGGGCACAGCGATGCTCCCCGTGGGCTGGGGTCTTGCTTTTGCCCTTGACAGTTGCCCCCGGGACTGTGGGTCAGAGAGCCCTCTCCGGGCATCTGCCAAGAGGAACGCGCAAGGCGTGGAGGCCTGGAGCTCATGAGCCTCCAGACGATTCTCAACACGGCGCCCGTGCATTTCCCCTGCGTCCTCGTCTCAAGGGTGTCAAGACATTCCTTCTCCAGAGCAATGCCCAGCAATTCCAATCTTAAGCAGAAAGGGCTGGAGAGGCCTATTGGACTCCCATCCATGGTCCGTCCCCACTGCCTACCCGACCCTGTGGGACTGCTGGCTGCACCCCAGCCATGAGACCCTTCTGGGCTGCTCACTCAGCTGCAGGAGTGGTGGAGGACATGGTTACACCCCCTCCCCAATGTTGTCTGGTCAACACTGACTGGTTTTACCAGGTAGTAAAGATGCCCTCCTTGTGTCAGTGCCTGTGACAGTGGGGAGAAGCTAAATTGTTCTAGTTGTCATCCTTGTTGTTTAATAATAATGACCGATGTTATTGAGTCCTTTCTGTGGGCCAGTGCTAACCTAAGAACTTTGCGTGTTTTCAGTGCTTTAATCCTCCCAGTAACTGTACAGGTAGATACGACTATTATCCCAGCTTTACCAAGCGGATACTGACCCACAGAGAGACTAAGTGACTTGTCCCAGGTCACAGCGGCTGGGAGGGGCAGAGCTGGACTTGAATTCTGAGTCTGGGCCCACCTTTCTTACTGCTCTGTCCTGCTTTGGGGTCAGCACTCATGGTCTCATGATGGTTACCCCCAAACTACCAGACGCTGCCCTACTCAGGCCCCTGGGGCCCAAGGAGGGCAGTGGTTTGCCTGAAAATCATCTGCCTGGCCATTCCAAACTCAGACCCTTTGCATAGACCGGGCCAGCCCTATAGTGAGGGCTTCACTCACCACCTTCACTGAATCAGGGAAACACTGGCTCTTGGTGGCTGGGCAGGTGGGCGTTTGGAAACTCTAGACAGGCCTGAAAGCCTCTGGACACTGCTGGTGACATACCTGAGGCATGCTCACACCCAGCAGAGACATTGTCTGGTGACAGTGGTGTTAGGGCTCCTTTGGCAGCTGGGCTCCCAGTTCTGGGTCTGAATCGAGCTCTGAGTCCCAGCCTTGATTGCACAGAAGCCCCATTTGCCACCTGATTCTCCTGGAGCCTCTCCCAGAACCAGCCCCTTTATAGTCATAAGAGCCACACCCCGGCCTTATGCCCCGAACAGTGGAGACACCCACCCAGAGATGCTCACTCAGGATCAGGAGGGACAGAGCAAGACAGAAGGCTGAAGCAGAGAGAGGCAAGAGACAAGAGGGTGGACAAAGGGAAGATGCCAGGTATGGCCTTCCTGCCCAGCGAGGTAAGGGCAGGGGCGCTGAGCACCTCTCTGAAATGGTCCCAAGTGGCAGAGTGATGGATTAGGGGGCCTTATAGCTGCCCAGGGCTCTGCCAGGCCCCTGCAATGCCAGCTCTCGAGTCCGCCCAGCAGTCTGTGGCTCACAGTGACCTGTGTGCTCGCTGGAGGCAAAACTGAGGCCTGACGCATCAGGGGAGTTGCCAGGACCACCCAGAGAGTAAGTGGCAGCAGCCAGAGCTGCCTGAAATCAACCCTGCTCGTCCTGAGAGGGGCTGGGAGCCCGTAACTGTGCCTGGTGGATGTGAACCCTCCCACTCCTCTGCCCCCATCCCATTTGACCTTGTCCCTCCCAACCTTAGTCCTGGAGACCCTAGTGTTGTAGGATTTCTGTGGATACCCCAGTATTCCAGTAGGTGCAGGAGTCAGTCCTGATTCCTTTCTTGAAGCCCTCAGTGCTCTGGTCCCAGGCTTAAAGTTAATCTTGGTCTAAGTGACAGGGTGTCAGCTGGGACCTACAGTCTCTGCAGACCAGAGTTGGCCCCCAACCCCAGCCCTGAATGTGCAGACATAAGCCTTTCGTCTGCTCACTGCAGACCACCCGGTGTTCTGCTCAGACAGAACCTTGCCCAGACCCTCTTCACCAGGCTGTGCTGGAAAACAGAAGCCGCAGGAGAGGGGCTTCCCAGCAGCACAGGTGCACAGCCTCCTTCTCCTCCTTCCAGTTCCCGATCCACAGGGAGGTTGTTTCCAAACTCCTCAGCCTGGACTGGAATTGCAGTCAGGCCTGCGGATGTGAACGTGCTCAGAATGTGAACAGTGGAGTCTGGGTTGAACTTGTAGGAGCTACTGCCTTCTAAAACCTCAGTCAGCTGCTCGTTTCAGTGAATCCAGATGTTTCTGCACTTCAGCACAATACAATGCAGAAAATTCTCAAAGGCTCAGTTTACCAAAAATCTCAGTGTTTTTGTAGCAGAAGCAGTCATTCTTGTTTACTATAACCTTCTGTGAAATGACCGTGTCTCTCTGCCCCACCGCCTTCTCATCCCCAGAGGAAGTTTTCTAATAATGGTCCCTTCCAGACCATCTCTCCCTACACACATATACAAAATGACGCAGCGAGACTCAGTTTAGTTTCTTAGTCTTGAGCCAAACCCTGCCCCCGATCCAAGGTCCTGATTCTCTTCCTTCCCTGCCTTTTCCAGGGCAGCCCATTCAGTTCATGGAAATCAGTTCTCCTACATGCGTCAGGAAAATCGGGTAAAAATGGGAAACCTTCCACTTCTCACTGAATGTGATGCTGACAGTGATATAACTGTCTCCAAGAGAGTGTGACCTGCGTGCCACCACCATGCAAGGCCCTTTACACAAGGATCTCATTCATTCTCCCAACAGCGGCCGTTTATACAGAGTAGGGATCGCCAGACACTGAGTACTTTACACAGGCTCACTCTTTTCATCCTCCCAGCACTCCTCGGGGGAGGAAGCTGACCCCTGCGCAGTTGAGTCACCTGCCCAGCCGCATAGCCATGAAGCAGTAAGGCCAGTACCAACAGCCCAGGGCCCAGACCCCGCGCTTGGCTGCCTCTCTGTCCTGCCAGGTGATCACTCCTCTGCATTTTGAAGCTGACGAAACCGAGGTTCTGATGTTTCATGATGGGCTCAATGTGACAGGGTTCTGGAGGGGTACAGCAGGGCTGTGAACAGAGCCCAGGGAGTCTCACTTCCAAGTCCAGGCTACGGCTCCTGTAACCTGCTATCACGGTGATAGGGAAACAACTGGAAAGTAATTCCTGCCTCTGTGCAGTGTGTTAGATGTGCAAACAATTTTGAATGTTAATTTCTTATTTTCACACTGTGTTGCTTGCAGACCTCCTCTAAATATGAACACATAAATATTTACTGGAAACAATTGTCCTGGGTAACAATCAGAGCTGCAGAGAGACCATATGATGCATTCATGGCCAAGGAGCTCCTGAGTTCCTATCTTTTGACCCCACCCACAGAGGGAGCACCAAGGCGTGTGTGATAAAGCTGGGGCAGGACTTGAGCCCTCCAGGAAGTCCCAAGTTGACAGATGTCCTTCAAGACAGTGACCTTTGTGAAAGTCCCAGATCATAACTTTGGGACAGTGATGGCAGCCTGCTCCTCCATGCTCGACAACCCTCACCCCCTACTCCTCACACACACACAGACTCTCTCACACACATTCACGCTACAAACACGCTCACACGTACACGTGCGCACACACTTCCCTCTGTAATAAGCAGGAAATCCAGAAATGGAACCAAAGCTCCAAAGCACTGGAGATTAAGGTTCAATCAACCATTTGCCAATCTCTTAAACATCCCTTCACTGTGGAGTCGCTGAGTTGATGTAAGAAGTAATTGGTCACTGGCTTAGATCTCTTCATTAATGGAAAACCAGAGGGGAGGGAGACCCCCCTCAGCCCCTAGTCACCTCCCTCACCCCCTTATGATCACACAACAGACTCAGGGGCTCTGCCACTACCCAGGGGCCTCCACCACCACCTGGAGCCACTCGCTCCTCTCCCTCAGCCCACATACACGTCCCCTCTGCAGCTCCCGGTGACGGGCTGAGGCTCAGGGAGAGGAGCCAGGCCTCAGCACAGGTGCCCTGCTGTCGTGCTTTGAGGAAATCAAAGGGGTCCCACAGCAGATGGTAGACACTAGGTCTAGAACGGTCTGTTCACGGTCTGGAGTAAATAAGCAGAAATAAAGGAGCTTAGAAATAAAAATAGAAGATCCCAGTCTATTCACAGTAGCAATAAAAGAACTTACCCACGCACAGGTGTGACAATGTGTGCTGACCTGTAATAAAAAGAAACCACAAAACTTTACTCTTCGCTACAAAAGAAGACTTGAAAATACAAAAACCTAGACCACAATGTCAGCTTTTCCCAAAAGAATTCAAGGGCTTAATGCTGCTTTAGTGAAAATTGTAATGAATATTTTTAGGGAATTTGATCAAAATGATTCTAAAATTCACCTGAGTAAATGAACTGTTAAGAGTAGTTAAGGAATTTGGGGTGCAGTCCTAGGACAGGAAGGGTGAAGGTCCTGCCAGTGAGGGAGACCCTGCTGGTGGGCTTGAGAGAAGAGGGAACCAGCTCCAGTGCCCTGGGGGCTCTGTGGCCCAGGCACTCCCAGACTGGCTTGCGGGAGGGCAGAGGCGGCCTCAGAGGATGGGTAGTCTGGATATGGGAAACGGAGAGGCAGGGAGGACAACCCTGGAGCAGAGGAGCACGGAGGGTGCAGCTGAGACACAGGGACACTTTGGGTGCGTGCGGGCAGTGTTGGCAATGGGCCAGGAGCCGGCGGCTGGGTGGCCTGGTGGGTCAGGCTTGTCACTGGGGCTGGATTCCCAGACAGTGAGGAAGCACAGCTGAAGGTGTGAGTTGAGGAAGAGGAAGCCAGAGGAAGTTGATTCCGTGAGGCCTGGATTGGTGGGGGAGGGGAGGAGGGGAAGGGCCAGGTGACCAGGGGAGAGGAGACACTTGAGTCGGCCTAGGAAGGGAGCTGAGGGCCTGGACAGGCAGTGTGTGCAGAGCATGGATGGGCAGCCAGAGACACTCGTGGCTCAGCACAGGGTTCGGGCAGAGTGGGCCCCGAGGCTGGGCCTGGGGACCTAGAGGCTGAAGAGGCCTGCAGAGTAGGAGGCAGGGGAGGTGAGCCTGGATGACACAGGACCCGCAGGAAGGTGGCAGGAGAGGGCAAGCCTGGGCTGTGCGTCTGGAAGGGAGAACGGCCAGCTGGGGGTGGAGATCAGAAAAGGGGAATTGCTGATAAATGATCGAAGAAGTTGCTGTCTGCCGAGAGTTCAGGATCCTCTTCATAGTGGTTATTGTGGGTGGTTGGAAAAGAAGGATGTATTTCCTCGTGAATATTTTCCTGTGTTGCTTAGGTTCTCTATAATGGGCAGGTACTACTTTTGTAATCAGGAAGAGTAAAAATGTTTATCTGTAAAAGAGAAAATATTAACTTATTGAAGCCTAAGGTGATTTTACATAGAAAGTTGCTAGAAAGTGACATTTACCAAACTATCTCAGGCTTGTCATGCCGGGGAAAGTCAGAGTGAGAAATCCCTTCCCATCTCTGGGTCTGGTTCTGCTCTGCACCAAGGGGTGCAGGTCCCAAAGCAGGATGTATTTCCTGAAAGTTTCATCGGATCAGACATCCCTGTGGGTATGGAAGAGGACAAGGTCAGGCTCAGGTGTCGAAGATTCGTGAAGAACATTCTTTCAAATTCAAGGGGGGTTAGGTGTTCTCTTTTCCTAATGTGGCTACATTACCAGGGAAAACCATGATCATTCTAAAGGGTTACTAAGGATTTTAAAACCTAGGGCGATGAAAATGACAGCCTCAGGAGGAGCAGAGGCAGCGTTCAGTGGCCTTTGTCACTCACAGGCACTCAAGGTAATACTGCACACGTGAATGGCAGGCTCACGGAAGCCTGAAGTCTGCACACCACGTGGAGCACCCTGTAGGGACCAACAGGCCCAGACAGACCCAGCAGGGGGATCA
The DNA here is from genome assembly GCF_002837175.3 of Physeter macrocephalus. Lineage (NCBI taxonomy): Eukaryota > Metazoa > Chordata > Mammalia > Artiodactyla > Physeteridae > Physeter > Physeter macrocephalus. The sequence goes on along the minus strand of NC_041233.1, from coordinate 36,009,430 downwards.
GGGAACTCTGGGCAGCAGGAGAAGGGTGGGCTTGAGACAGAAAAGGAGCTCGGCAGGCCCCAGAGGCCAAGGAAACCGCAACCTTCCGCTCCCAATTCCAGTGGCTTCTAGTGACCTTCTCTCTCTTCTGTCCCCTGCAGGGGAAGTGCCTCAACTTCGCCCTAACGAAGCCCCACTGTGGGCAATTGCACTGCAGCCCTAAGGTCTGCCTTCAACCCAGCCGGGAGTGCTTCTCCGTCAAGAGCTGCTGCTCACAGTGCCAATACCCCCCGCCCGTGTGCTCCAGGCTTCCCTCCAGGATGCAGCCGCTCATCTCTCCCTCTGCCCGGCCACGCTGCGGAGCCACGTTGTCACTCCAGCCCCCCAGCCCAACCTCTAAAGCACCAAGAACCCAAGATTGTTAAGAGCCCTTTGTTTGCTGAATTAGACGTATATGCTGAGACTTGGTTTACAGTCAAAAGGCGTTGGAATTCGTTGCTGATCAGAGTTTGTTACCTGGTGAGACGTATCTATACTGCTCCTGCCAGGACAAAGCACCCCGGCATCCTGTGGACGTAGACATGATGAGTCCCACTCCCCAAAGCCTGGTCTTCATCTGTCACCAAGGGCTGGGACGCATGGGGTTGTAGTCAAATTCTGCTCTTTGAACAAAGCCCAAAACGTCTTTGAAACATGAATACTATCCTGTGTCTCCTTCCCTAATCTGACGCAGAGAGAAGTACTTGAATTTCTCACCTCCTTCACTCCGTGCTCCTGGTTTCCATTTTTTGGCTACCTCCATTGCGAACGTGTCTCAGAAAGAGACGAGGCCCTCTACAGTTCACCAGCTGGAAGTGCATCTTCCAGAAATGCATCTTCTCTTTCCAGGTAAACCAACCGGTCCCTAGGCCCAGGGGAATTTTAGAGGAGTCTCTCCATTTCCATAAAGTTCCACCTCCCCTATTTGCCATCTGCCGCCATAGGAGAAACCGTGCTCCCGACAGAGATGTTTTAGCATGCCGTGTCCTCCCCACCACCCAGGGGGTCTGTATGATACTCCAGAGCCATGCATACAGCCCACGGGAGCACTCAAGGAGGGGTCCCCCGGGGTTGGGGGCCTGGGGACAATAACCAGTTGTCCCTAATCCGACAATAACCAGTTGTCCCTAATCCGTATTGATGGTAAGTTGAACTACTTTCCGCCCTCACTCCCATCTGCTTGAATGTTATATTTATGCCTCTCGGTTGAATTTCTCTAAGACAACTAGAGGTAAAAATATGTCAGGTTTGGGTTTTTCATCTGAACTGATTGAAGTGGATGGATAGTGATGACCATAACTTTCCCTATGTTCAAAAAAAGAAAATGTACTCACGATACCAAGGAAAGTGTGTGAAACTTTTTTTTTAGGCAGAAAGGGGGTTTAAATAATGTGAAATCCTATAGAGAGATTTTATCTCTTCCTTAGAAGTGGAATATTTTAGATTGTTTGTAACTGGTGAAAGCATTGTCCAGGCCTGAGAGGGTCAGGGACACTTCTCTGAAACTGGTTCTGTGCTCCTACATTATATCTACGTGTCTGTGTATACCTGTAAAATAGTACATGCCCATCTCTGAGACTCTGTGACCCTAAATGGAGAAATCTGTGATTTAATAACGAGCCTAATGTGACCCTGGCTGAAATCCACATGTCTGTTTATTAATGGATGTTGAGAGCCTTCTCATTTTTAGCCCATCCCTCCTTCCTGACCCCTGAACTGAGGAGGGAGGCAGTCATCACTTTCATCAGGTCAGGGGAGATCTGGGAGGGACACAAGCCCACAGCTCGGCACCCACACCCACTGACCCCGGCCTCCCTTTCTGTGGTGGACTGTAACAGGAGACAGCAGGTAAAGGGAGTTTCCTCGGCAGTCTCCCCCTGGGCCCCTCTGTCCGCCTGCCTTCCTTCCTTCTAGCTCATCCAATCCCTCTGGTTTGGCATTAACCAGGGGCTCCTCACCCTAGTAAAGAGGAAAGGGGGCACAGCCCTCAGCTGATACCTGACTTGTAGGGCGGCCTTTTGTCCCAGATCCCCCTTCTGTCTGAGTCCTGGCATGGAGCAGGATAGTTTTAGGTAACAGGTCTCACATCTGAGCTGCCCCAAGCTGAGACCTGTACACAGAGGAATATACTGGGCAGTGCTTCTTCCTTATTTTTTTTTTTTTTTTTTTTTTTTCGGGACGCGGGCCTCTCACTGTTTTATTTTTTTTTTTTTTTTTTTTTTTTGCGGTACGCGGGCCTCTCACTGTTGTGGCCTCTCCCACTGCGGAGCACAGGCTCCAGATGCGCAGGCCCAGCGGCGATGGCCCACGGGCCCAGCCACTCCGCGGCATGTGGGATCTTCCCGGACCGGGGCACGAACCCGTGTCCCCTGCATCGGCAGGCAGACTCCCAACCACTGCGCCACCAGGGAAGCCCTTCTTCCTTATTTTAGACTAGGGCAACAAAAACGTACATTTTCTGAGTGCCTCTTGGTGTCGTGTAAAGCAGCGTCTGTAGACTCAGATGGACCTCCAAGCCTGGGCCAAAGGCTTGAGCTTCTGGAAGCCGGGAACCTCCCTCAGACCCCCGCAGGGTCAGCCACAGGCCTCCTCCACAAGCACACAAGTAGAAGCCGTGCACACGCACCCCCGCGAGGGAACTTGGGAACCTGGCAAAGCTGTGGCCTTAACAGCAGTCCTCCCACCCTCTTGTCTGTGCATCAGGACCCCGAGTGTGCCTAGGATGCAGGGGAGGTTGGGGTGGCAGAAGGGAACTCCGTTTCTCAAGCACTGCCCGGGGCTCCCAGTTGCGCTGTGCTGGGCAATCTGCACACATGTCCACTCTGTGTCATGCTTTCATTCTGCTTTCCTTTCCACATTCCTAGCAGGCAGCCGGGCCCTTGGTATTGCCTGACTGCAGTGGGAAACGAGTGCCCCGAAGTCAACCTCTTTTCCATCTTGTGTCAAGACTGAAGCTCCTGAGGGGCAATGCTTTGTGTCTCTGAGTGAGGGAGTAGAGTGGAGAGGGCAGGAGACAGAGGTCTGGGGTCAGACGGGGACTGCCCGTCACTGGACCCCAGGGAGGTGGCTGGGTGGTGAGCAGGACTGGGGACCCAGCCTCACCAGAGCCACCAGGACTGCAGGGCCCATGCAGGCCGGGCCCTGGGTGACTCAGGGGCAGCCACAAGGACTACTGATTGGGGGCCTTCTGTGTGCAGGACTTTGGCCCAGCGCTGGAGACGGAGGAGCTCTCGGAGCATACAGAAACTACGTTCGTAAATATGAACAAGCCCATTTTTAAACCATGAATCTTTCAGGTGAACCACACAATTTGCACACATTTCCTAGACCATGTCAAAATGTGGCCCAGTTGACTCATGTTCTCCATCTACCGGGGATTTTCATGGAAAAGTTTAAGAAATCCTGCCTGCCCTTTGAAGTCTCCACACAGGAGAGCCCAGCCTGACCTGCTTCCAAGCTGTGCAGAGGCAGGGTCCACAGCCAATGCCAGAAGGACAGGGCTGGAGTGGCTGTGGGTCCTGACCCATGTGTGGGTGGATAGGCAGCCAGGCCCTGATGGGACCAGATGTTGCCAACTCCATGGGCTCCATGCTTGGCCTTCTCTTGCAGGATCTCCTGCTCTCTGAACCATGTCGTCACTGGCCTCTGTCCCTGCCCCTCTCCGTGCATCTGCTCTTTCTCCCGCATCTCTGCCTTCCTGTGCACAGTTCCTGGTTGCTGGTCCTCCGCTCAGGTTGTCTGGCTGCTCCCCAGTGCCCCATCGCTGGGGGAAAGATGTCCATGCCTGGTCCAGCCACCAGGGTCATGTACAAACATGGCTGCTGTCAGGCCCAGCATGGGGCCTGGGGGCAGTTTTGAGAGTCTGACAGTGGGCTGAGCAGGCACCTCCAACGTATTTTCAGCATGTTAAGGAGCCTGACCCATCTGTCTCTCCATGAGTTGCCCTTGTCACCCTACATCCTTCATTCCTACTCATTTCTCCCACCTACTTTGTCCTCCTGATGCCCTAGGAAGCTGGGCCATGTAGGCAAGCAAGAGCCCGTCATGTCTGCTCTTCCCTGCCCCCAACTCCTACCCCTTCTATGAAGGTCCCACACCTGCCTGCTGCCTCCAGTCTACAGACTGGGCTTGTGACGGCTGGGAGAACAAGGCTTGACTTGGCATTGGAGGTGGAGAGGGGAGACCCTTAGGTACAGGAAACAGGGGGTGGTACAGTGTGGGTTCAGTTAACAGCAAAGCCACTGTATTCATTTGCTTGGGCTGTACCCAAGCTAAGTACCACAGACTGAGTGGCTTAAACAACAGAAATCTATTATTACAATTCTACAGGCTAGAAGTCTGAGATCAAGGTGTCTGCAGGGTTGATTTCTTCTGAGTCCTCTCTCCTTGGCCTGTAGACAGTTGTCTTCTCCCTGTCTTCACATGGTCTTTCCTCTGTGTCTGTGTCTTAATCTCCTCTTCTTATAAGGACACTAGTCATGTTGGATTAGGCCCACCCATATGACCTCACTTAATTACCTCTGTAAAGACCATATCTCCAGTCACATTCTGAGGTCCTGGGGGTTAGGGCTTCAACAGGTGAATTTGGGGAGGGCGCAACTCGGCCCATAATAGCCATTTATCAGGAGCACCTCCTTTCAAGTAGTGGGTTCTGAGGAAGAGGGGGGTCCTGGGAAAAGACTCCTACAAGCTTTGGAGACAAAAAGGCCACAGGTCCTGCTCAACTCCATTGTGATGGACAAGTTGGATGACCCCAGGCAGGTCACCCTCACCTCCGTAGTGCCCCCAGCTGTGTGAAGACAGAACATGACTGTGTACATAGCTCCCTGCACTCACATACACAGTGGGGGCCCCTCAGAGACAGCTCCGCACCATGAGTTCCCAGCAGTTTGAGGCAATGCTGGGTCAGGACCCACTTGCTGCAAGATCAGGAAGGGCCTTGGCCACTCATCCTCACCTTTGACAGGTGAAGAGCTGAGAAAGTATGTGTTGCAGCCCCATGCTTAAGATCCTTGTGGAGATTCTGGGGCTCCAGGGGACATCAGGATGCCCAGCACTGCAGCTCATGAGGCTAAAGATGACAAGGGGTTTTCAACCCAAAGATACAATTCCTTGTAACTGGAAATCCAGAATTTTCATTCCTTATTTCTCTGCTACCCATGGGTGGTAGGCGTCCCAAGGAAGCAAACTCTGGCTCAGCGAGCAGATGGCCAGCCACAGGAGGTGCTCATCATGCCGGGAGAAGGACATAAAGGGGAAGGATGCCAGGGGCGGGGGCCCTGCCCTGGGTGGGGCAGGGCTGGGGACTGTCTCAGAGATGGACTGGGCCTAAATCAGCAGCAGTCTAATCCTGGGGGCCAGGGGGCAGAAGGCACAGGGGGCTAATGGGCATTGCCTACAGTCCCACCCTCACCCCCCAGGGGCCTTCCTGTCCTGTAGCTTCAGGCATTGGGTGCCCAGGTGCCTTGTTGAGGACAGGATGGCAGGAAGCTGGTGTGATGTGGTAAACTGTTCCAGTGTTCGGAGCTTATGTTTGTCTACTAGCCCAGTTTAAAAATCAGTTTTAAAAGGTCAGTGTTAGCAGAGTCATGGAACAAGCATGATGGAGACTTTTGTTTCACTTCTTAGTTGATTTCATGCCCGTTATGTGGCCCTTTCTATCACATTGTCAATGGTGAGAGCTATTTTTCCCCTTCCTGGAGACTGGAGATATTGCTTGAGAACCTAGAGAGATGGCAGAGTACTAGGGGGGTTGGGGGGACCCTGCCCTAAGCCCTCAGCATGGCCTTGTCCCACCCACAGGCTTCCCACCAAATGTGCAGCTTCCTGTGATGAACAGCAGACTCATGGCTGGGGCAGCCGGGTCTGTGCCAGCGGGCCGGCCCCAGCCCCTCTGCCAGAGCCCAGCGTGCCCAAGTGTAAGGGCCCCACATGCTGTCAGGGCCTCGTGGCAGAGGCTGGCCACTCTGTTCTGCCATCCTCCACCCTTCTCCCCATGGACATCCTCTACTCCTCATTCACTGCAGACTCTGGCACCTGGCTGACACTGCCCCACAGCCCAAAGCCCACTGTTATCCCCGGGAACTTCAACATCTACAGGATGACGCAGGACCTCTTGGCCTCCAACTCCCTGCACTGAGAGACATCTCTGTCGCTCACACCCGCATCCTGCCGCCATTTCCATCTCTTCCCTGTCTGTCTGCAGCCCCATGTCCCCTCCTCCTCACTTGCCTGGTCTCCGGCCCCCCAACTGGCTCCACACAGCTGCAGGCTTCCAGAATCTGGGTCAGATCATGCCATTTTCCTTTGTGCGCCGTCCATACTGCCTCAGTGTGCTCAGGCGAAGCAGAAACCCTTTCCACGGCCTGCAAGGCTCCTGTGTAGTACCCGTTACTTTCCCTGATGACTCTGCAGCCGTTCTCATCCTGAATAGGCCACACCCTCCCACGTGTCCCTCCCTCATTCTAATGGGTAATTAGCCCCGGGCACACACACCCGACCTGGACATGAGCACCGCACCATGGGCATCCCTTACCTCCATTTTGCCTGTCTGCTACCTGACCTGCAGCCCTGTTCCTGGGCTAACTGCAACCATTCATCAGGGCCCAGAGAAACATCGCTTCCTCAGAGCAGCCTCCCAACACGGGGATCCAGATGAGACCCAATCCCCTGCCCTGCTGTCTGTTCCGACAGCATCCTCTGCCTTCCTCTCTGCCACTCACCTGCAGCTTACAGGGCTTTGTGGACAGTCTTTGCTCCCCCGGGCCAGGGTTGCAGGCTCAGCACAGCCCACTCTCAGCTGAGCGCTGGGAACACAGCAGCGCCCATTGCTCTTTGTGCCATGAGTGAAACGTGAGGCTGGAGATCTTGAGACACCCCCTCCCCGATCAGAAGAACCTAACATTCCTCACAAGAACTCTAGCTTGGCCTGGCTAGGTACTGAGCACCTCCCAGGCCAGCTTCTGCCAGCCTCATTGTTGTGTGTGGTCCTTACAGCCCCCATCTGAGCGATGGGAAGGGCAGACCACAAAGATTTCACCCATGAGGACCCCACACAGAGTGCTCAGTCACCCCAGGGTGCGGCTAGCCAGACCCACCCCTGCCTGACGCCAGGCCAGGGCTCACTCAGCAGGGCTGAGCGAGCCCCATGGTTTCGGGCACCTTCTTCCTGCCTGACTCTGTGACATCACATGGCCATCCCAGCCAGCTAACGTGGGGGAAGAGGATCACTCTGCTGGTCAGAGGCTCACGGCCGGGGCCGGCGAGCTGCCCACACCCAGCCAGGAGTGAGGAAAGGCCATTCAGGAGGAGGAAGTAGGCACAAGGGCAGGCTATGGGCACAAGTGGGTGGGTGAGAGGTTTCAGAATGGACGTGGGAATGATGCAGGACATCAGAGACCCATAATGACATGTCAGTGGGTGATTCTGGGATGGGGATGTTGAGCCAAGGGCACCCCAAAAGAGCAAGTGTGGACCTTGGGGCTCTCGTCTCTGGGGTAGGAGGTACCCAGGTGAGCCCAAAGGGCAGCCTAGCCTCAGAACCAACAACAAAAAGGGGGAAGAACGGAAGCCCAAGGAGGAGTCCTAGGGGACACTTTGGTTGCAGAAAAGAGATGAAAACGTGGCCAGGAGTGCTGGGAATCCTAGAAGCTAAGCCCAGAGTTTCAAAAAGAAGGTGAGGTCCTGCCTGCAGGAGCTGGTCAGGGCGGGGCCTGAGAAGAGGGCACAAGTGCTGGAGGGGGCAGGTCACAGAGGGCAGGTCTTCTCCTGCGACCTCACTGGGTCGTTGTGCACTGTGGACCCTCAGAGGGCAGGACCCTGACTGACATTCTCTCTGCACCGAGCTCTGTGGCCTGTCTCGGTCTCAGAGTCCAGAGTTTCTCTCTGGGCTCGGCCCAGGGCCACCACACTGCAGTGACCTAGCTAGGGTCATCCTCATAACTGACTTTGGACAGACCCCCTAGAGGATACCCACTCCCCAGACCCTGATCGTCACGGCATGACGTGGGCACGGCCCCCGTGAGCAGCTGAGGTCCTGAGAAAGGCTCACCAGTGAGGACGCCTTGGTTCTGGCCCCAAGGGCTCCCAAGGAGGGTGGGGAGTTTGGGGCCCCAAGCAGGCCCTTTCTCAGTCCGTGTGACCTGAAGCAAGCTGCAGTCTTCCTCTTATGGTGGCATCCCACAGCTCTGCGTGATGACCGTCCTGTTCCCACAGCAGCCCTGGGCAGCGGCTGCTCGCCCCGCCCCGGCTGCCTCCCCTCCCCTCTGCACGCTGGCCCAGCTCCCTCCCCACCCACCCAGCCCTCACTTCCAGAAGGAACAGCCTGAGGACTGTGTAGAGAAAGGAGCACTGGAACCAGGGTCGGGAATCCAGAGGGGACCGTTCTTATCTACTACCCTTATGAAATAAAATTCATATTTTATGGCAAGACAAGAAAAATTTAAACATAAACAATTTTCTCTGCCCTTTGGCCTCCCCTCTCCCACACTGTGCATTGTGTGTCTGCGTTAAGCATCAACCAGACCTCCCTTGGGCAGAAACACTTGCTCGATCATAAAGAACAACATTCTCCTAGCACTGGCCGGACAATTCCTTAAAAGATAACATTCCTTCTTGATCTTGTAAGGGGTCACATGGCGCTTAGATCTGGATTGTGTAAACTATTAATAACATGTCGTTTAATGTACAGCCCTCTGTCTCAAAAAACTTATATAGCTGTGCCTTGACTTCTAACAGGTGTAACTGTTCTCAGAGCCTTCTGAGATGCTCTTCCCTGGTTATAATCCTCAAATTTGGCTCGAATAAAATTTTCCATTTCTTTCTTAGATCGACCGATTAATTTTTCATCAACACCCTGAGAGGTTTCACTGAATGCAAGTCACACCAGGGTGGGGCTCTTTTTCTCTGGGGCTCTAGGAGCAATGGGGGTTCTGGAAGCCCTGAGGAAGTAACCCCAGGATGGAGGGGTTACTGGGTAGTAGCTGAGACAAGGTCTTTACCCTGAAGGGCGGGTTAAGGGGTGGCATGGGGAGAGTGGTGCTAAGGAATGTTCTAGGCAGGGGCCCCAAGGAGGGCAAACTCCAGAAAGGAAAAAATTAACCTCTTTCCAAGAGGTTCCTCTCTCCCTTGGCAGCCAGCTTGTCCTGCAGGGCCCATGGCAGAGCAGGCAAGTCCAAGAGACCTGGTGGATCACGTGGCTTCTTCCCACAAGAAGTGTGATTTATGCAAATTATCTAAACTTTGGAGTTTCCATTTAATCTTTGTGGCAAAGATTAAAGAGGATAGAGTGCACAGAGTGATTAAAGAGGGATCCAGGCATAGAGACGCCCCAACAAGCGGAGGCTGCTATTATTTTATGTCCTTTGCAGAGCTCCCCATTGCATTGTTCACTGGGGAGAAGCCATGCAATAAATAGACTCCTTTTTATAGATCAGGTCTAGCAAAGACCGAATGAAGACCCGTGTTTGCTAAGTGGGGCTTTCACAGGTTGGAGCTCAGCATTCCCAGTCTGTGTAACAGCCACAGCTCAAACATCTGGCGGCGAGGGGTGTGTTTCCACAGGGCATTTGGGCTGGTGCCAGGGTGGGGCCTGAGAGCCACAGGAGGGACCCAGAGCCCGGGGCAGGACAGGGGGTGTGCAGGCGTGGTACTGGGTGGGGCCTGCATGCTGGTGCCACCACACCCAACCCCAAGCCGCCTGCTCTTCTGAGTGCAGCAGGGCCAAGTGTGCAGAGTCTCAGAGCGGAGGGAGGGCTAACCAGTGCATCTTCATCTTCCTGATGAAAGGCGCAGCGAGGTAAATGAGATGGCCTGGTGGAAAGCCTGGGTAAGTGCAGAGCAAGCAGAGGTGGAGGGTTCCCTCATGGTGTTGGTCTAGAGAGAGGTCAGCTCAGGCAACACTCTGTTTCCTGCCGGGCCAGGCACTGGACTGGGCTGCCCCCTGGGGAGGAAGACAAGGAGATACTGCCCCAGTCCCAGAGGCATTCATGGTGGCCAGGATGGGAACAGGGGAGATGGGCAGATAAAGAAACCTTGAAATGCACCTGGGGAAGCTGAGGAGCTGGGGGAGACCAAAGGGAGGGGTCAGGCTGCTGGAAACAAGGGGGAGTCATGGTTGAGTCATATGTCCGTGTGTGTGTGTGTGTGTGTGTGTGTGTGTGTGTGTGTGTGTGTGTGTGTCTGAGCCTCAGATTCCTTACTTTTACCTGCAGGGGTGGAAACCCTGCTGCAATTGCTGCTTTCAAACCACCTCAAAGGCAGTAGTAGAAAACCATCATTTTATGAGGCTCCTGGGTTCTGTAGGTCAGGAATTCAGACCTGTTGCCCAGTGCGGATAACTTGTCTCTGATCCAACAAGTCAGGAGACTCTGTCGGGAAGACCCAAGTGTCAAGAGAACTCTAGGGCAGATGCTGGAATCATCTGGAGGCTTCTTCACTCACATGCTGGGTGCTGGTGAGATGGCTGGAAGGCTGGGCTCAGCTGGGACTGTACCCTAACCCTCCTACGTGTGACCTCACCAGGGTTGGGGCCCAGGGTAGTGGAAGCCCTTATGTGGCGGCTCAGGGCTGCATTTCCTTCTGTGACAAAACCTCACACAGATCACTTCCGTCATGCCCTATTGGTCAAAGTCACCACAATCCAGCCCAGCTTCAAGGGAAGGAAACAGAGTCCCCATCTGTCAATGGGACAAATGTCAAGGAATTTGGTGCCATTCTCTTAAACTCTGAACAAGTAGTTTAAAATATTGAACAACTCATGCAGCACAACTGCCCCATGTGCATGGCTGCTGTCTGTAGGGCTGGAGCAGGGTCTAAGGGACCCCTGCAGGGCCAGGCCTCAGTCCTTACTGCTGGGTTTCGGGGCTGTCCGTCAGGCCTCGGGCGAGGCTCTCGGGTGGTAATGATTCTTTTTTCTTTTTTTGTTCAAGCCCCCCTGGACTTTCTTCCAGTGCTGAGTCACTGAGTCACTTTCAGCCAAAACCCTTTAGAAAGGACTTACAAGATCCCTCCACCCTGCAATCCTTTGGAATGCTGGTTCTCCGGGCAAAAGATTCCCTTGCGACCCACCCCAAAACTGGCTTGACATGTCCAAACAGGAACCTCAAGAAAGCTACAGCCAAGGAGACGGCCTAGGAAACGTGGTGATGTCCAACTGTGTGCCCAGCAAGGAAATCTGTTTAGCAGAACCGTGCAGTTCATTGTCACTCCCAGTGGAGCTCCCCCCATCCCCACAGGGTGGAAGCAGTAGGTCTCCTCAGATTGGAGAGATGCTCTCTCCTCCCAGGGTCACAGCTAGAGTAGCTTGGGGGGTCATGTGCCCTCCCTGTGAGATGGCTCCTGTCTAGCCGAGGGCATTCTCCAGAGAAGGGGCCAGCTAGGTGTTATTAGCTGACTCTTGTGGCCACTGGGGGGGAAAGGGGCACCGATTGGTAAAGGAACCTGGCCAGGACACTGATAGTGTCCTCTACCTCCAAATCATTTTTGCTGGAATAAGTTTTGGGGTACTTCTGATGAAACAGACCCTTTCCTAAGGTATAATACTTTTGCAATTGGAGGTCTGGTCAGTTTGATTTCAGCAAAGAAGGAAAATGAGAGGGTATGTGTGCCCTGCTCGTGGTTCTATAACAAAAAATGTTGTTTTGTTTTCTAACTCTCTATGATACATTATATATTCATGGACTTCCTCGATATCCTCAGATCCAAGGTTTCTCATTCTCTGAAACTGGATTCATTTTCTTCCATTGCAATGCCTGGTGGGGAAGGGCAGAAGCTGCTCTAGTCAACTGAGTTCAGAGTTTGTCCTACTACGTGATGAGACATCGTTTTCATTGGGTACTGGATTCTGTGAGCTATCAAAGGACCTTTCATAAACTCCTTTTCTGCTTATACTGTCCAGAGAGAATGTTCTTGTTAGCAACCAAAAAGTCTCTCTATTGCACAGAATCACTGCCCTTATGACATCAGAGGATAATTATCTGTTTATGTGTCTGCTTCCAAAAAGCTGTGAGCCCCTTGAGGGCAGGAACTTGGTTTTGTTCATTTATGAACATGCAGTGGCTGGTACATAGCCAGCATTCCGTGAATATTTTTGAACAAACAACAACAAACAAGAGCATGGACTTTGGGAGGACAGAAGACCCAACAGCCATGAGCCTGAGCCAGTCCTTCATCGTCTCTGATTCTGAGAAGACACTCTGGGCCTTGTGAACTCCCCCGAAGAGGGATGCCTGCTCAGCCAACCCAATGAAAACAGTCCTGAAAAGGATCTAACAGGGAAGGCAGCTTCTTGCAACTCTTTTGGCATCGGGCCCTGTTTCATATTCTGACACTGCAGTTACAAGCCCAACAGAATCAATCCCTGATTGAGCCCCTTTGTAAGAGCTCGTCACACCTGACCACCGTCCCATGGGGCACTCGGGCAGTGGCCAGAACCGAGCACACGCCCACCAGTGTTGGCTTCTTGCCACCAGGGGGACAGGGCTAGCATGCTGAGCCTGGCCTCTTTCTACTTTCTCCTTGAGCAGGGGGTCATTTTGCTGAGGGTTGACTACTTGGATAAAATCAGGATACTTTGGTAAGAAGCAAAAGGAGGAATAGATTTGTGGTCAACACCTTACGTTGTCTGTTACTATGGCCAAGCATTCTAACTGCAACCAGGTTGGAGCTGGCCAGGTACGTCTTCATAAAGAAGGCGATGCTTGAGCAGGGTCTCAAAGGATGACTCCGTGCTTATCATTTAGACAGGACAGGGAAGAACATTCCAGGTAGAGGGAGGAATGCAAACATCCAAGAAGTCTGGTCTCTATCAGACTGCAGGAATGGTGGGAAAGTCAAAAGATAAAAATGTCAGCAGCCAAGTCAGGGAGGTATCAGGATGAGAAGCTCAAACTATTTCCAGGGCAACTGGAGCCTTTCAGGGCTCAGGCAAGGGGCATCTGGGATGGATCTTAGTAAGATTTCCAGCAGCGCTACAAAGGTGAGCGTGCCTGCATGAGCCTGGAGGAGGGGAGACCAGAGCTGAAGCTATTGCAGCTACCGACAGCAACTCCCACCACCCTTCCTGCCTAGTGCTTTGTGGTCCTGGAGATAATTCCCAAGGGGGAAGCTGAGCTTGGACTCTCTCTGTCCTAATCCTGGGAAGTGAAATCTTTCTATGTAGTTGTGATGTAGCCCCAGGCCACTGCGTCTCTGTCCCCTTAGTGAAGAGCGGATGTTGATTTCCATAGCTCTCACCATCAGCCCATAAATTCGGAAATAGCTCTGTGAGCCCTGAGCCTGAGTGTGAGGTTCTGGGGACTTCCATGGCCCTGAGTAGGTGTCCAAGTTCCCTCATGGGATTGGGCTGAAGTGGACCTGTCTGATACCCCGGTGGCCTGGGATACCTTTGTTCCCCTGCCAGCCTGCTCCTGGCTCTGGACCTGGCCCTGGGACTGTGCTGTGATGGAATTCTGGGGCTACCAGCTTGGAGATTAGGGCTAACACCACCTCTGTGATGTGCTCTGGAGCTAGACTCCCATCAGCGTCTCCCAGACCCAAAACCTGGGGGTGCCTGACACTCAGTTTTGACTGGACACGCTTGCCTCAATCTGTCTGGGCCAATCAGCTCCGACACAGGACCACAGCTTTACAGCCAAGCCTTCCTCTCCAGAACTCAGTATTTCTGTTACTCCCAGAATGCCTTGCTGCCAGAGTGACCAGATTAGCCATGGGTGAGCCATGACTGCCCTACCCCACTGCCCCTGTGTCTGCTGGTGGCAGCTCCTCACAGATAAGTTTCCCCTCCCTCACCTCCATCCCACCCTGTCATAAATTGATCCTAATTGAAACGGAAGTCAGTCATCTAAGCTCCGTCCCTGGCCTGGTGGGACATAGGTCCTCGCTGACTAACCTAGGGCGAACTGGCTCACCACAAACGCCAGACTCCGCCGTGTTCCCTGGGTCTCCCTGTCCAGTCTGACTGGGGCCCCTTGCCCCATGTTGCCCTTCGTTTCAGCCCCGCCTCCCCTTCCCAGGCTGCCTTTATTCCTCTGTTCCCATTCCTAGATCTGTGTTCTGAAGGAACACACCAGCGGGGGCAGACATTTCCACACCTTAGGTGAAGTCACTGCTCTGCCCTCCTCCCCAGCTCCCTGTGTGACCCTTATGTGAATTGTAAAGCCTCCTCTGCCCCCCAGAGAGCAAATAGCACCCTCGCACAAGCAGGCAGAGCCCAGCCTTGCATGGATGCAGCAGGAAGCCCCAAGCTGGCCTACACTCGAATTAGCAGAAAGGGGTGGACACCCACTGCCCAGGCAGAGAGGGGGCTGAGGCGCTGTAGAGGGGGATCCCTGGCCCTGGTCAGCACTGGGTACAGGGAGTTCCACGTTTTCTTATATATCAGCTTTCTGGAGTGTCCTCACTGCGGAGCAGTAAGCTTCTCCAATTTTCAAAAACATTTGGTTATGAAGATCCTAGAAGCAGGACAGGAATAAAGATGCAGACGTAGAGAATGGACTTGAGGACCCGGGGAGGGGGAAGGGGAAGCTGGGACGAAGTGAGAGACTGGCATGGACATATATACACTACCAAATGTAAAATAGATAGCTAGTGGGAAGCAGCCACATAGCACAGGGAGATCAGCTCAGTGCTTTGTGACCACCTAGAGGGGTGGGATAGGGAGGGTGGGAGGGAGATGCAAGAAGGAGGAAATATGGGGATATAGGTATACGTATAGCTGATTCACTTTGTTATACAACAGAAACTAACACACCATTGTAAAGCAATTATACTCCAATAAAGGTGTTAAAAAAAAAATTAAAAACTTACCTGTACTGACCCTCAGCGGGTCACTGTTGCACTCACCTCCTTAGCCCACTTTGTTCCCTGGGGAGGGATATGCCCAAGGCCACCTGGCTGGACACAATAACAATACACCTTGGACTTCAAGGCCACTGATGTTCCTACTGACTCCTACATGTTTTTCTTTAATTAGTTATTTTTAAAATATTAAATGTAATGTGCATCTGGTAAAAAAAAATTAGAGATAAATCATAGAAATAAACTTAAAAGCTTCTCGAATAGACAGAATATCTTCACCACCTTAGGATAAGAAAATATTTCTTAGACAAGACAGAGAAAGCAGTAACTACAATGGAAAAACATTGATAAATTGAACCTCACCAAAATTTTAAACTTTGCCAGTAAAAAAATGAATAGAGGACTTCCCTGGTGGCGCGGTGTTTAAGAATCCACCTGTCAATGCAGGAGACACGGGTTTGATCCCTAGTCCAGGAAGATTCCACATGCTGCGGAGCAACTAAGCCCGTGCGCCACAACTACTGAGCCTGCCCTCTAGGGCCCGCAAGCCACAGCTACTGAAGCCCGCGCGCCTAGAGCCCGTGCTCCACAACAAGAGAAGCCACCACAAGGAGAAGCCTGCGCCCCGCAACGAAGAGTAGCCCCCGCTCGCGGCAACTAGAGAAAGCCCGCGTGCAGCAACGAAGACCCAACACAGCCAAAAATAAATAAATAAATAAATAAAATTTTTTAAAAAAATGATCCATCTCCCAGTTAGACTGGGAGAAAGTATTCACAAAACATACCAAACAAGGTACTTGATGCCAGAATATTTAAGAATTCGTACAACTCTTAGTCAGAGTACAAACTTCCAGTTATAAGATGAATAAGCTCTGGAGATCTAATAAAGTACGGCAGAGTGATTGTGGTTTTAATGCTATATTATATACTTGAAAGCTGATAAGAGAGTAGATCTTAAATGTTCTCAAAACAAAACAAACAGTAATTATGTGATGTGATACAGGTGTTAACTAATGCTATGGTGATAAGCATTTTACAACACGTAATTGTATACTTCCAGCTTACACAATGTTATACGTCAATTATATCTTGATAAAGCTGGAGAAAAAGAAAGAATTTCTACAATTCAATAATTAAAAGCCCAGTTTAAAAATGGGCAAAAGTCTTGAGAAAACACTTCACAAAGGAATATAGCCAATACTCACACAAAAACTGCATAATCATCAAAAATTTCAAACAGGCTCATCTATTTTGCTAGTGAGAAAGTAAACGACGCAAAGACTTTTGCAAATAGTTGGTTGTTTCTTATAAATTTAAATATATTCCCTATTGTATGATCCAGCAATTCCATTTTTAGGTTTTTATCCAAAAGGAGTGAAAACTCATCTCTAACAAAAAGACTTAGAGACAATGTTCACAGAAGCCTTATTCATAAAAGAAGAAAATGAGAAACAATCCAAACATCTATCCACAGAGGAATAAATAAACAAATTGTGGTGTATCCATACAATGGAACACTAACAGGCAATAAAAAGAAAATGAACTACTGATGTACGTTACAACACAGAAGAATCTCAGAAACATGTTCCTGACCAAAAGAAGCCAGACATAAAGGAATATACGGTGTGTGATTCCATGTATATGAAAACTAATATACTTTTTTTAACATCTTTATTGAAGTATAATTGCTTTACCATGGTGTGTTAGATTCTGCTGTACAACAAAGTGAATCAGCTATACGTATACATATATCCCCATTTCTCCTCCCTCTTGCGTCTGCCTCCCACACTCCCTATCCCACCCCTCTAGGTGGTCACAAAGCACTGAGCTGATCTCCCTGTGCTATGTGGCTGCTTCCCACTAGCTATCTATTTTACATTTGGTAGTGTATATATGTCCATGCCACTCTCTCACTTTGCCCCAGCTTACCCTTCCCCCTCCCCATGTCCTCAAGTCCATTCTCTACATCTGCATCTTTATTCCTGTCCTGCTCCTATGTTCTTCAGAACCTTTTTTTTTTCAGATTCCATATGTATGTGTTAGCATACGGTATTTGTTTTTCTCTTTCTGACTTACTTCACTCTGTATGACAGACTCTAGGTCCATCCACCTCACTACAAACAACTCAATTTCATTTATGTTTATGGCTGAGTAATATTCCATTGCATACATGTGCCACATCTTCTTTATCCATTCATCCGTCGAACACTTAGGTTGCTTCCATGTCCTGGCTATTGTAAATAGAGCTGCAATGAACATTTTGTCACATGACTCTTTTTGAATTATGGTTGAAAACTAATATACGATGAAAGAAATCAGACTACTAATTGCCCTGGGATTTGGGGATGCTGTGATGTAGCAGAGATTAACTGGAAGGGGAACAAAGGAACTTTCTGGGATGTTAGCAATGTTCTAAATCTTATAAAGAGTGGATTATAGGAGTGCATGCATTTGCCAAACATAATGAATTGTAAAACTTATGATTTGTGCATTTCATTGTATGTGAATTAGTCATCAATAGAAATATTATAAATAAAGCTGCTATGAACATTTGAATGCAGTTTGTGTGTGGACTTAAATTTTAATTTCTCTAATAAATTTCCAGGAATGCAGTTGTTGGGTAATATGATAAATGCAAGTCACTGCTCAATGGACATTTAGGATGTTTGGGGTTGTTTGTTATTGAAAATATGCTGCAGTAAACATCCTCGTATGACTTCATACAGTACAGTCATAGGATAGACTCCTAAAATATAGTGTATGGATCAAAGGGCATGTGGAATGGTAACTGAGATAAATTTTGCCAAATTGCCCCCAAACTGACATTCTCATCAATAAAGAAGCAAAGTACCAGTTTCCTAACCCTCGCACCGACACAGTAAATTTTCACAATTTGATCATTGCTAATCTGGTGAGTAAAGTAATAAATTGACATTTTAATTTGTCTTCCTACAACGAGTGGTTTTGAACACGTGATGCTTTTTGCATATAAAAAGCCTTTTGTACTTGTTTTCCTATGAATTGTCAGCCCATGTCCTTTCTTCCTTTTAGTGAGTTTAGTGAATTAGCCATGTTTCCCTGATTAATTCTCTCTCCCACTACCGGAATGGAATACCACATTTGTTTATCCCTTCATCAGTTGATGGACATTTGGATTGTTTCTACTTTCTGGTTATTATGAGTAATACTGTTATGAATATGCCAATAAGAGATTTTGTGAGGGCATATATTTTCAAATTCTTGGATATATACCTAGGAGTGGAATTACTTGGTCGTATGGTAATTCTTCATTTCACTTTTTGAGGAACTGCCAAACTGTTTCCCAAAATGACTGAACCATTTTATATTCCCACCAACAATGTATAAGGTTTCCAGTTTCTCTACATAGTCATAAACACTTATTATTATCTGTCTCTTTTATTAAAGCCATCCTAGCGAATGTATAGTGGTATCTTATTGTGGTTTTGATTTGCATTTACCTACTGACTAATGATGTTGAACATTTTTTCATGTGCTTTTTGGCCATGTGTATATCTTCTTTAGATAAATGTTAATTCAAATCCTCTGCCCATGTTTTCATTAGGTTATTTGTCATTTCCCGTTGAGTTGTAAAATTGTTTATATATTCTATATGCAAGTCCCTTATCATATTTTTTTTTTTTTTTTTTTTTTTTTTTCCGGTACGCGGGCCTCTCACTGCTGTGGCCACTCCCGCTGCGGAGCACAGGCTCCGGACGCGCAGGCCCAGCGGCCACGGCTCACGGGCCCAGCCGCCCCGCGGCATGTGGGATCCTCCCGGACCGGGGCACGAACCCGCGTCCCCTGCATCGGCAGGAGGACCCTCAACCACTGCGCCACCAGGGAAGCCCCCTTATCATATTTATGATTTGCAAATATTGTCTCCTATTCTGTGGATTATCTTTTGGCTTTCTTGATAAGGTCCTTTGGAAAGCAAAAGTTTTTTATTTTGATGATATCCAATCTACTTAGCTTTTGTTTTCTTGCTCTTGCATTAGGTGTCATATGTAAGAATACTTTGCCAAATTCAAGGCCATGAAAATTTACTCCTATAATTTCTTCTAATAGCTCTTACCTTTAGAATTTTGATCCATTTTTAGTTAATTTTTGTATATAGTGTGAGGTAATGGTCCAATTTAATTCTTTTGCATATGGACATCCAGTTGTCCTAGCATTATTTATTGAAGACTTTTTTTCCCCATTGAATTGTCTTGGCAAAAATCAATTAACCATATATGTGAGGGTTTTGTTTCTGGATCCTCATTCTATTCCATTTCCAGTACCACACTGTCTTGATTATTATAGCTTTGTAGTCAGTTTTGAAATTAGCAAAAGCAAGTGTGCAACATTGTTTTTCTGTTTCAAGATTATATTGGCTATTCTGGGTCCCTTGCATTCCCATATGAATTTTAGCATTAGCTTGCAAATTTCTGAGAAAAAGGCAGGTGAGATTTTTATTGGGATTGCATTGAATCTGTAGACCAGCTGGGAAGTATTGTCGTCTTAACAATATTAACCCATCCAAATCCATGAACATAGGCAGTCTTTCTATTTATTTATGTCTTCTTTAATTTCTTTTAATGGTGTTTTATGGTTTTCAGTATACAAGTCTTGCATTTACAACTCTGCCTCCGTCTTTAATTTCTGCTTTCTCTGTGCCTCAAGGTCAGTTGGAGGTTAAGCTCTGTGCAGGTCTTGGGCATGTGTACAACACAGCACACGCATGCAGCCTTCTAGAGTTCTGGGAATATGCCACAGCTTTTCCAAGCCCCTGTGAATACCTCATTCCCCAGTTTTTCCTTTTAAGCGTTTTGATCAGTTTCTTGTTATTCCCAGCTGGTATTGCCACCCCAGGCCCCTGATTGTTTTTGACAAATGTCCTCAGATTAGGGCTGTTTGCACAGAGTAAGCTCTGAGCCATGTCAAATAAAAGTAATCCCTAAGAAGAGCTATTTTCCAGGGAGCTGTCAGATCAAATACTGACAATTCTTTGGGGATGGGGTTTTTTGGAAAGTTCCAAACCATTCTGTCCTCTTCAGGGGCTGCCAGTCTGCTGGTTTCCACAGCTACCAGGGGTGTGAGGCCTTTGGTTTTCAAGTCTACAGTGGAGCTTGAGAGGAGGATGGGAATAAGGCAAGTTAAAACACCATAAAATTTGCTATTCTTATCATGATTCAGCCATTTCACTTCAATAAATGACACTCAGATTGTTGAAAACCTTTGGTTTTTTCCAAAAGCAATGAAGAAGTTGATTTCAACAATTTTTGCCAGCATCTTCATTGCTTTAATGGAGGAGCATATTTTCAGAGGTCTTATTCTGCCATTCTGGAAGTCCTTCTCTTGATTTGAATTTTTATGTGATTTTTCATATGTTTGTTTTGGGGATTTTTTTAACTTGGTTTTTAAAGGGATGGTTTTTCACTGGACACCCTTAGAATTTTTTTTCTTTAAAGTCAAATATTCAGTTATTAGGATCTGTCTCAGTGTTGGCCACTCTGTATCAATTTCCTTTTCAGTCAGTGCATTCAAGTCTTCCCTTATTTCAGGAAAGTTGTTTTGAATGTTGACCCTAGTTTTTTTTCTAACCCCTAGTTCAGATTTCCCTAATCAAGGGGGCAGAATGTCCTCCTCTGTGCTGAATGGCCTCTGTCTTCTTCTGCTGAAGGTTGCTGTGCACCACTTGCAATCATATTTTTTTTTTTTTTTTTTTTTTTTTTTCCGGTACGCGGGCCTCTCACTGCTGTGGCCTCTCCCGCTGCGGAGCACAGGCTCCGGACGCGCAGGCCCAGCGGCCACGGCTCACGGGC
This sequence comes from Physeter macrocephalus, assembly GCF_002837175.3. Lineage (NCBI taxonomy): Eukaryota > Metazoa > Chordata > Mammalia > Artiodactyla > Physeteridae > Physeter > Physeter macrocephalus. Next base: position 35,988,791 of record NC_041233.1, on the reverse strand, counting down.
CCAGCCGCCCCGCGGCATGTGGGATCCTCCCGGACCGGGGCACGAACCCGCGTCCCCTGCATCGGCAGGAGGACCCTCAACCACTGCGCCACCAGGGAAGCCCCCTTATCATATTTATGATTTGCAAATATTGTCTCCTATTCTGTGGATTATCTTTTGGCTTTCTTGATAAGGTCCTTTGGAAAGCAAAAGTTTTTTATTTTGATGATATCCAATCTACTTAGCTTTTGTTTTCTTGCTCTTGCATTAGGTGTCATATGTAAGAATACTTTGCCAAATTCAAGGCCATGAAAATTTACTCCTATAATTTCTTCTAATAGCTCTTACCTTTAGAATTTTGATCCATTTTTAGTTAATTTTTGTATATAGTGTGAGGTAATGGTCCAATTTAATTCTTTTGCATATGGACATCCAGTTGTCCTAGCATTATTTATTGAAGACTTTTTTTCCCCATTGAATTGTCTTGGCAAAAATCAATTAACCATATATGTGAGGGTTTTGTTTCTGGATCCTCATTCTATTCCATTTCCAGTACCACACTGTCTTGATTATTATAGCTTTGTAGTCAGTTTTGAAATTAGCAAAAGCAAGTGTGCAACATTGTTTTTCTGTTTCAAGATTATATTGGCTATTCTGGGTCCCTTGCATTCCCATATGAATTTTAGCATTAGCTTGCAAATTTCTGAGAAAAAGGCAGGTGAGATTTTTATCGGGATTGCATTGAATCTGTAGACCAGCTGGGAAGTATTGTCGTCTTAACAATATTAACCCATCCAAATCCATGAACATAGGCAGTCTTTCTATTTATTTATGTCTTCTTTAATTTCTTTTAATGGTGTTTTATGGTTTTCAGTATACAAGTCTTGCATTTACAACTCTGCCTCCGTCTTTAATTTCTGCTTTCTCTGTGCCTCAAGGTCAGTTGGAGGTTAAGCTCTGTGCAGGTCTTGGGCATGTGTACAACACAGCACACGCATGCAGCCTTCTAGAGTTCTGGGAATATGCCACAGCTTTTCCAAGCCCCTGTGAATACCTCATTCCCCAGTTTTTCCTTTTAAGCGTTTTGATCAGTTTCTTGTTATTCCCAGCTGGTATTGCCACCCCAGGCCCCTGATTGTTTTTGACAAATGTCCTCAGATTAGGGCTGTTTGCACAGAGTAAGCTCTGAGCCATGTCAAATAAAAGTAATCCCTAAGAAGAGCTATTTTCCAGGGAGCTGTCAGATCAAATACTGACAATTCTTTGGGGATGGGGTTTTTTGGAAAGTTCCAAACCATTCTGTCCTCTTCAGGGGCTGCCAGTCTGCTGGTTTCCACAGCTACCAGGGGTGTGAGGCCTTTGGTTTTCAAGTCTACAGTGGAGCTTGAGAGGAGGATGGGAATAAGGCAAGTTAAAACACCATAAAATTTGCTATTCTTATCATGATTCAGCCATTTCACTTCAATAAATGACACTCAGATTGTTGAAAACCTTTGGTTTTTTCCAAAAGCAATGAAGAAGTTGATTTCAACAATTTTTGCCAGCATCTTCATTGCTTTAATGGAGGAGCATATTTTCAGAGGTCTTATTCTGCCATTCTGGAAGTCCTTCTCTTGATTTGAATTTTTATGTGATTTTTCATATGTTTGTTTTGGGGATTTTTTTAACTTGGCTTTTAAAGGGATGGTTTTTCACTGGACACCCTTAGAATTTTTTTTCTTTAAAGTCAAATATTCAGTTATTAGGATCTGTCTCAGTGTTGGCCACTCTGTATCAATTTCCTTTTCAGTCAGTGCATTCAAGTCTTCCCTTATTTCAGGAAAGTTGTTTTGAATGTTGACCCTAGTTTTTTTTCTAACCCCTAGTTCAGATTTCCCTAATCAAGGGGGCAGAATGTCCTCCTCTGTGCTGAATGGCCTCTGTCTTCTTCTGCTGAAGGTTGCTGTGCACCACTTGCAATTCAGAACAGGGCCTCTCTGTACCCAAGGCAAAGTTTAGAGACCTGCCTGTGTTTCTACACCAATGATAATTATAAGGTAAGCATCTAATGCTTCAAAATCTGATGTCATTTAGTGACCACAACTACCCTGTGAGATAGGTGTTATCTTCTTTTTACAGATACTGTGGCTCAGAGAATTGAGATGACTAGCCCACTGCCACCCAGCAGTTAAGTGTCAGAAGCAGGCTTTTTCCAAGTCCATGTGCTTGGCTAGTATGGCACGCTGATGCTTACATCTCCCTCAACGAAGGCATCATCTGTTGACTGGGAGTACTTGCGGCTCTTCAGCCTGTTATCTTGAGAACAACTTGAGGGCTGGATCTATTTATCTTATTTAAAAACCCCTTTCAGAATTTAGAGTGGTTCAGTGGGAAGATAGCAAATCCTGTGACGCATGTGCCACCTCTCACCCTCCAGCAGGCAGAAAGGGCTTTGCTAATTGAACGTGGCATTCTTCCCCTCTGTGCCCAATTAGGACTCAGAATCCTTCTAGACCCAACTTTTAGAGCAGCCACCACCAATCTATTGGAGCGGACAGGCAAGTTGAAAGATATTTGCTGTTCCTTATCTAAATAGTTCATAAAATGAGGAGGCTGAGCCCTTGGGACAAATGTAGTCCTTCAGACATTTCCGGGGGCTGGTGGAGGTGGCGGGGGGCAGGACCTTAATAGTCCTAGAATTGAGAAGTGAGTATGAATCTCAGAAAAATTCAGAAACTTTTGATCTTATGGCCTGATGCAAAGCCATGTAGCCCTTATCTAATGGCACATTTGCATTTTTGTATAAATGAAGCTGATTAAAACGCTTTGGGGTCTGCTTTCTGTATTGCTAAAATCCTAACGTCTGATTTTCTAGCAGTCTCTGCTTCAACATTTGTTGCCAAGAAGCAATCCACACAGCTTCACGCAAACGGCTCTCAGGCTGGGTGAGCATTTGAAAATACCCAGGACCTCCAAGACTAGAAAGGATAGAGGTAATGAAACGCCTCCTCTCACTGAAAGCTCGGAATTGTCCTGTGTGCCCCAGTCCCAGAGACCAAAAAAAGCCTGTCCCCTCAAGATTTGACTCCAATACCTGTGGCTGCTGTGAGCATCAGGAGAGTAGCCTGATGAGCAGCCAGTGGGAGGGTCAGAAGTTTGCCCTGCAGACCACAGGGAGCCTTAAGCCAAGGAAGAAGGATGGTCAGGGGCTGTGGAAGGCAGAGTGAGGGATGAGAAATGATGCAGCCCTTAGCCCTAATTGGATACTGGGTTTCCGTGGGGTGTGCTATCACTGCTTATAAATGTGGCCCAGTGGCAGAATTGAGTTATCAACCAAGCAGATTCCTGAGTCACGGATCATCCTGTCCTCCAGAATGTGATTAAAGACTGAGCACTGCCCAGGAAGATCTCCACAGCTGTGGGCTTGGAGGATAGCTTTTTTCTGTTAAAGCACAAGAAAAAAGAGGCCAACAAATATTATCTTAGGCCTGGCTATGTTCCTTGCTGGCTTCAAAAGCTTGAGAAGTCCGGGGTGTGTGTGTGTGTGTGTGTGTGTGTGTGTGTGTGTGTGTGTGTGTGTGTGTGCGCGCGCGCTGGTGCGTGGGTGTGTGCACGTGTGCATGCAGGAGCATATAATCAGCACGAATAGGTGAAAGTTGACTCTCCCTACACCTCCCCCACCCTGAGTATATAAAGAGTGTCCTTTGAGGATGAGAAAGTAGGAAGACATCCCCACACCTCAGCATTCAGGCAGTCAATTAGCAAACTTTGGTAGATTGCCAACAATATGCAAGACCCAGAACTCAGACATCACATCTTAACCAAGTGATGGAAGAGGAAGAGAGCTACCACTCATGGAGGGCTTACCATGTGCCAAGTGTGTGCTAATTTCATATTATGCCATTAGTAGGCTGTGTCCATGCCTCCTATAGCTCACTCCCACCTTCCACAAAATCACACCATTAGTGATGCGTTCCATTGGGTCCTTGTAAGTTTCCTAGAAGGGAATATAACCACACAAGGGGAAAGAGCACTGAGGGACCTCTTGGGAGACTACTCCAGGTCAGCTGTGTTACCTTAGGCAAATCACCCACCCTCTCTGGACCTGTTTCTCCTTCATAAAATAAGGGTGGTGTTCTCCAAGTTCTCCTTTAAAATCTGACTTCTCAGTCGTTACTTTGTGAAGCGTAGGTCTTAACTCCTGAGCCCACCAGAGTAGAGCCAGGAAAAGCCTGGAGAGTTGGGAGTGGGACAGGATGCAGGACTCTGAGTTATTCCTTTGAAGGCTGAGCACAGAAGTCTCAGGCTCTGGCCTGCATGGGGCCCCTTAACCTTCTCCACTGGGGCCACACACCCGCAGTGCCATAGTTTCTGCCCCAGCTCAGACCCTGGTCCCAACAGGTTGACATGATGAGCAGAGGACAAAGTGGAGAGGGACAGCCCACTAGCCCTGCCATTACCAGGAAGTGACCTTGGGGTAAGTAACTTTACTTCTCTGAGCCTCAGCTTCCTCCCCCTCATTCCTGTGCAGAGACACAGCCTACTAGAAAGGATAGAGGTAATGAAGCCTGTGCACCTAGAGCCTCTGCCCTATGGGCTATATTCATTTCCCTTCCTAAAGTCTAACCCACCCCATCACCATTATTTTCTCTCTGTCCCTTGGTTTTTCTCTTCAGGGAAATTATTACATTTTGTAGCCATTGTCTGTTTATTAGGGGGAAGGGTATCTGTCTCCCCCTCTGGAATGTGAGCCTCATAAGAGAGGAATTTGCCTCATTCATGTTTAATCTCCAATGCCCACAACTTTGTTCAATGTGTATTTCCAACACTAGCAATAATAAAACAGCAATAACAATAGTAACCCCATATTTGGACCTCACTTTCAGGAGAGAAATAACCCCTGGCTTGGACTCACCTGCTAGGAAGGGCCCCCAGGCCATGACCGCCCCATGACCTTGCCCTCCTGTGCCAGCCTGGCCTCTCCCCTGGGCCGAGTGCTGGCAGGCTAGGCGTGTTCCCGGCCAGGGTGCAGCCCTCTTGGGCACGGCCCTCCCAAGCCCCGACTGGGCCAGCCCAGTACCAAGCAGGCAGAAGCTCCCATGCCTCCCCTGCTGCCCTGCTGGGTCTCAGGAAGTGCTCACTGATGATGCCCATGCTTGTCAGTCCCCACAGTGAGATGCTGGGCAGGTCCCAGGTGGCCTCGCTTTTCCATTCAGCCGAGGAACATTTCAGGCTCACTCACCCCTACCAGCATGGAGACCACACGTCAGGCCAACCTGGAGGCATAAGGCTTTAGCAATTTAGGGTTGCAACAAGGCAGATAAAGAGCTCAGGAATGTCTTCAATCTACGAAAAGGTGTGTGATCCTCATTCTCTGTAACTCAAGCACCTGATGTCCCCTTCCCTTTGCCAATAAAACACAGTTCCAGCTGCAAGTTTCCCCCCATTCCTTCTGCACAGTGGGTTTCCTCACAGCCTCCAAGTCAGGGTGAGGAGAGGGCCCATAAATGTCCCATTTTAAGCCAACCCAATCACCCATATTTGAGAAAAGGAGTTAAATAAGGGGCAGCAACCAACAAACCAGAGCCTCGTGGCTGTTCTGGTCCTAAAGGTTCTAAAGGTAAAAAGACCTTAGAGCATTTGAGGATCAGGATGGGCAAGTAACACGACCAAAATCACACAGCCAGAAGGCAACAAAGCCAGGATTTCACCCCGCTGATCCCCCAGATGCTGTAGCCTGCTGTGCCCTGCTCACTGGAGTGTAGTAGACAGTGACTTTCTTTTTTTTTTTTTAATTAATTAATTATTATTTTTTTTTTTTTGGCTGCGTTGGATCTTTGTTGCTGCGCGCGGGCTTTCTCTAGTTGCGTGGAGCGGGGGCTACTCTTCGTTGTGGTGCACGTGCTTCTCATTGCGGTGGCTTCTCTTGTTGCCGAGCACGGGCTCT